>NC_139028.1:8860440-9435655 GCF_964662115.1 Mustela nivalis | reverse complement strand
AAAGGTATGGTGAGGTTCGCCAGCAAACTGCGGGTCAAGGGTTAGGATGAGGGTAGGGGTGGGGAGCAGAAGAGGAGCAGGTAGGTAAATTTTTTAAAAAAAATTAAGGAAAGAGGACGAGACAAAAAAGGGAGGTGAATGCAGCCCCAGGATAACACGGTCCGGCCCTGCCGAATTCCAGGCATTAGTGCTGGTCATGCCTGGGCTTCAGTGCGTCACTCACAATGTGCCTAGCACTGTAGCACGTCTGGACTGAGTTCCTGCCCCCTTGGGACTGACAGTTGGGTACAGATGAGGAGGAGGAGGAGAGCACCCAACCCCTCGGGTAACCGTGGTGATAAAACGCATAGGGTGTTTAATTCAGGAAGTGACCAGCTGCTGCTACCGACCCATGCACAGCAGGAACAGAGAGAGGTTACGAGTTGGCCTGTGGTCACAGGGCTCTCCACAAGATGGGGAAACTGTGGGCCCTCCAGGGAAAAAGGCATACATCTAACACCATCCGTAAAATCTCGGGGAACCCCCACTCCCCCTCCCCACGTGGTCCTGTGGGTCCGTCGATGCAGCTCAGAGCCCCACATGTATTGTCCGCGGGTGCTACCTGACTTTGGGAGTGTTTTCGTCCACGTTGACTCGGCCGTTCCAACCCAGTATTCGAAATAATACTTTACGCCTGTAATTACTTTTTCTCCTAAGCCCCATATACTATCCACAGGAGCAGACGACTCCCTGCGTACTGAGTAAACACATCTCCAGCTTCGAGGGGGAGCAGGTTTAATGGCACTTGGGCAGTCTGGCATCCTGTTGATTTGGGTGTAAATTCACAGCCGTCCTACAAGTCAACTTCCGTCCTTGAGACCCGGGAAGCAGTAGTGACTTTCGGTGACCGTGTCTCTTTATAGACCCATAACTTTCTCTCTATAACCATGCTGTTTGATGCGCTAATACTTGGTAGCTCGAGAAAAAGAGAAAAATGAAGGAGAAACCATTCAACTGTATTAGAAAAGGCTTGCATACTTAAGATATGCCTCAAACGAGCACTCTTTCTTTCTTGTAAAGCCAATACGTGGTAGTCTTATAAAGTCTTATAAAGCCAAGACTATTTTTCACTCAGTAAAAAATACCTCTACCTAGTGTTCGCTTGTCACTTCAACAAATATTTCTGAGAACGTATGGTGGATCGTAAGAAGAAAATGATGGCTCTGCGTGGGATAAAGGAGATGATTATAAACCACTGGGCATCACAGGGACGGAATGTGTGTGGGACCTCCGGGGGCCCACCGGGAGGGCGGCACTGACCTTCATACAGGCCGCGACGGCTGGTGTAGGAGAAGGAAGGCTGTCTTCCCCCCTGTGCTCCCAGGCCCTCTGTCTGGGGCCCTGCAGACGAGACCGACAAGACAGAAGGACAGAGAAACACGAGTGTATGAACACGAAGATCTCCCGCGCACAGGGGAGCACCCCCCCGGTGAGTCACCCCAGGAGGGCGGTTAGAACTGGAGTTCACAGTCCGTCTTAACAAAAGAACAATACATCTTCGGGGAAGGGACAAGACAAAGGAAAGGGACTTGGAGTTTGCCGGCAGCACACTCTGGGACGGTACATGTGGCATGGGGGGGTGGCTAACGGGAGCCAAGGGCCCGTGAGTCAGCTGTGTTCTGTCGGTTCCTCTGGTGCCTCCAGGCTGGTAAGGGTCTAGCATTTTCTCTGATTAACTTCCGCCCTTCCTGGTGGAGAGGGTAGTGCGGACCCTTTATAAATTTATATCCTGCTTCTAGGCAGGGTGGGGGCAGAGAGCTTGCCCCGTGTCTCTTCTTTTCAATTGTTTTCAGCTCAAAAGACTCTTTATGCCAAAGTGACATATCCTGGGGTCCCATAGTCTGTTCCCCTCCACTGGACTGAGGAGAGGGAAACACCCCGGGAAGAGGGGGTTGCCTAAGTAAAGGTCCAAAAGGCAACGTATCAGAATATCCCGAGTGGTTCACTCAAAGCCTTAGAGATAGATGATGGTTATTAACCACTTTCCACACTTTCTTCATTCTAGCCAGCAGAAGAGAGAAACAAGAAGCCAACAAGTCATCAGAATAGCAGCTTCATTCATGGTGTACTAGGAAATGCCAAAGCTCAGGACCCTTCTGTAAAACTAGGGAACCGTCAGGGGCCCAACCTGAGGGAAGCGTACCGCTCCTGAGATGCAAATTCACGCCCAGGGGTTCTTTCGAGGAGTCTGGGGTCCAGAGAAGAGGCTGGGGTGTCTTACATGCCCTTCGCAGTGCATGGAAGATTGTAGGTCTGGACCCAAATAGTCACCAACAGGGAAGACAGCCGGTGAGGTCGGCAGACTGTGCACCGCAGATGGGCCAGGAGATGGAGGGGAGCCGAGACCCTTCCCAGTGGTTGGCATCCATCGCAGGCGGTCCACGGGAGACACAGAGAGAAGGGATGTGGTGGAGGAAGCATAGCAGGATAGACGTGATGAAGGGAAGGTGTTTGTGATGAAAGAGACCAGAAATGTTTGTTGATGTCTCTGTATGGTGAACAGAAGCAGGAACACAGACAGAAGCGTTTCCCTCTCCGGAAGCACCAACAGAGAGCTCCGCGAAGGGTCTGAGCCCACAGTGACTTATGCTTGTGCTTTTCAATCAGTCATCGTGGTCACAGTCCTTGGGAACTCAACTTCACCCAGCTCTGGTTCCAAGGAGAGCTGGTCGACCTGCTCCCTCTCGGTAGGGTTCAGCTACCCGGGGAAGTTGAAAGTCCTTGGAACTTCAGGGCAGTGCCAGTCTCCTCTCCCAGCTGAACAAAGGAATTAGAAATTAATCATATAGACAGGACTCATCCAGTCTTGAAAACACCTGCCCTTAATGTCCCCTTTATCAGTGGGAAGGCGACCCATTAAGGCTGACCTCCATTCAACATTGCTTCTGACTCCTGTGAAAATATTGAGCTACAGATTCAAAGTGACTCTTTCCTTATTTTGCAATTGAAAATTGGAGTCAGGCAGGCAAAAAAAAAAAAAAAAAATCAAAAAGAGAGATTAAAGAGGCATGGAGCCACCTCTGGAAGAGAGAAACACATGAATAAGTAATCAAGTAATCATTCCTGCTGGGCTGGGTCCTGCTGATGGCTTCCTGATGGGTCTCTCTACCTCCTGTCTCCCTTCCCTTCCGTCTGTCCAGGACACAACTGCCTGCTAAAGGAAAGCTGTGATCACATCATTTTCCAGCTGAAAACATGCGAATGACTTCCAATTTCCTGTGAACCTCATGTCCAAACACCTCACTCTGGTCCTGAGAGCCTTCTGCATCCTGATCCCAAGCTCACGTTCTAGCCAGTTCTCTCTTCTCTGTACGCCTTCTTCATTCCAGACAAACAGCATTATTCCCTGATGACCCAGCTCTCTCGGGATTTTCTGCCTCTCATCCCTGCTATTTTATTTTCGTATCGGTGTCTATACCTCTCCTCAAAAACCCAAGCCCTCCGCAGTCAAAGCATATTCAATGTCGAAGCTACTACCTGTCGTTAGCTCATTTCCCTCCATTAGGCACTCAGATTGTCAGTCTTTATCAACATTGTGGTTGAAATTTTCAAGGAAAAAGTAATGAACACACATCCCAGATACTTTGGGAACTATATAGTATAGTAATGAAGAAAAAAGAAAAGAAAAACAATAGTTCCCATCACCCAAATATAACCTCTATGAATATTTTGATGTCTCTCTTTCCAGTCTTTTTTTTTTAATTGATAAAAACCTTTGCACACATGTCACTGTCTCTCCTGGAGGGTAGGGAGCGGCTTATTCCTGAAGGTCTATCAAAGGTATTGTTGTAAGTAGGTCGGTCTCAAGAGGTTTAATGGAGCTGAGCCAACACATATTCACTGAGTTCCCATGATGCATCTCAGTTTGGAGTAAAAACAGTAAAAAGCAATCCCCAGAGATGCACAAAGACAAGATGTACTAACAGCCCATTGCCTGGGTGTTTCCAGACTTAAGGCCTGAGGGAGCTACAGTCATACCAATGGGTCTGAGCTGTTTTGGTCCAGGACTGCATGGGCATTGGAGGAGCGGACGTGAGGATGGAATGGTGGGGGCCATTGTTGGGGTCAGAGGTCAGAGGGCTGTGGACTGGAAGCCGGCATTCTCATTGTGAAGTCTGTCTTTTCAGCCTCAAGGAGCATAACAGCCCGAACTTAACAGTTCTCATGTCGGACTACAGGACTGTGACATGGTTTGGGTCCTCCATTTCTCGTGAGGAAAGTTCGCAGCTTGGAAAGCCTTGGGGCTTCCTCCTAAGAGCAAAGAGGTCTTTGGGGTCCTAACATTCTAACACTCTCAGGATTTTCCCAAGTCTCTAGAGCTTTCCAGGTTTTGAAGCCACTCCAAAGCCATCCCTTTGATTGTTTGAAGTTTTCTGTACAGGACAGAGGAGCTGTGAATGAGAAACACTCAAGTTCACATCTGTGTACTATCAGTGAGACTAGGACGCACATTTAAACCACCCAAGCTGCCGTTTCTTCATGTCAAAGTGGGAAAGGCCCACCTGTATCCCAGAGCTGCTCGAGGGTATCCTGTAGGGTGTCTGGGTTTGAGGACCAGTTTGCATACAGCAGACGGAACTGTAATGAGGACTGTCAGCATTACAGTGTCTCTGGAGGGTTAGGATGACATTAAGTGGTCCAAGGTTAAGAGGTGTTGTGCCCTAGTCCATCTGCACTGCTGTAACAGAATGCCATAGCCTGGATGACTTTTTAAAAAAGTGATTTTTCAGTCTCAGAAGCTAGGAAGCCCAGGTTCACGGCAGATTTGGTGTCTGATGAGGACTCACTTCTGGTTCGTGGCTGCTGTCTTTTGCTATAACTTCACATGGCAGAAGGGGTGAGGGAGCTCTCAGGAAGCCTTTGATAAGGCACAAAACCCTTTCGTGACTGAACCTCTCCCAGAGGCCCCAGGACCATCACATTGGGGATTAGCTTGCAAGATACAAATTTGGGGGTGGCGCAACAGTGAGTGTACAGTCTTCTAAACCAGATGAACGCCAGGGAGATCATTGCACTAATAGTAAGGTCAGGCCTAGGAGCAGTTCTGTAACTTGATTCTGCTACCTGTAACTTGATTCTGCTACCTTCCTAGAAACCTACACACACACTGACGCAGATCTGGGACAGTCACCCAAAAACCCTTAATGGCTCTTTTTCATTATGCAACTTAGACCCATGCCTTAGTCCCTTTTGAACTGTCCATGAAAATACCTTGAAATATACCTCCAGGATAATAATTCTAATTTTAGTAGTATGTTTGGATTTGAAAAGTTCCTGATGGCACTGCTGTAAGAAGACAGTCATTCCTCATGTAGTTCTATGAAACACTGAAAATTGCCCCTAAAATATTCCTTTGGCTCAAAGATAAGTCGTACCTCCGGAGCTATAGCCGTTTAAGGCCACAAGGACTCAGTGTGAGCTTCCTGCATTTTTTCCCCCTGAAATGCTCAAACTGGCTATTTTTATGAAGAGAAAAAAATCTGTAAGCCTCCTAGTATTTTCATCTCTATAATAAATATCTCTAGAACAGACAAGCAAGCTATGAATTCATAATAGAAACTTACTTCATTTAATCATGAAGATAACCTCCATAGGAAAGATTTTTTTTTAATTGTTACAAAATATTTATAAATGCAGAGTCTTGACCAAAAAAAATCATTTCTGAAGGAAAATAACGGTCATAAAGGCAAAGCTCTAAATTCAAATTTCAGGCCAGTACCTAAGTTTTTTATTGAATGAGTTACGAAAAACAACTGTTAAACGATCCATTTTCTTCTGTGCCTTTTATAAGAGTCTCCCTGTGTAACAAAAACATACGCTATCATCAATATGAAAATAAAATGGTTATTTCAAAACCCACGTTGCAGGCAGAGTGACAAAGATGTTGTTTCCTGTGCCCCCCAGTTTCCTTTTGGAATCATCCACTACCCTGACTCCCCCTCGACTCACCTCTGCCCAGAAGGTTCTTTCCTCACAAACGAAAACCACTAGCAGATCTCTCATGCAGGCCAGGCTTAAATTCTCTGATTAATTCGGTCACTCATGTACTCTACATGCATTTTGTGTCTCTCCATCTCTCTATCAGATTCCAAGCAAGGTCCTGGGGATGCAGATAAGCGGGGAACCCTGCCCTCAGGACTGTAAAGTTGAGTAGACATGATGGGATAAACAATGACTGAAATGCAGAACAAGAGGCTGTGGGAGGGGAGAACTGTGTGTGTTTGGGGAGAGGACTGATCAGGAAATGAGTCACAGGGGAGCTGTAGGAACTCACAGAAGAGGTGGGGAATCCTTCAATCCAAGCAGAGCGAACAAAATGAGTCACTGACTGATAACGGCCTAAAGCCTTACCC
Organism: Mustela nivalis; assembly: GCF_964662115.1. Lineage (NCBI taxonomy): Eukaryota > Metazoa > Chordata > Mammalia > Carnivora > Mustelidae > Mustela > Mustela nivalis. The sequence goes on along the minus strand of NC_139028.1, from coordinate 9,429,263 downwards.
TTAGCAAGTTATTTGCATTTAAAAGAGATAAATCCTAGAGCTAAAAAGAAGAAAGTCAACCAAAGGCATTTTAGAATTAAACCCACAGAGCATCATCTAGACCTCATGAAGCCTCCCAGTTCTAAGGAAATGATTCTTAGTCAAGTGTTTGTGTTAGAACCACCTAAGGAATTTTTTTTTTTTTTTTTTAATATAGGTGCTCAGAACTTCCCCTAGACTTGCCGAATCAGAGTCTCAGGGAAAGGGTGGGCAAAACTCTTATTTGTAAAGGCTCCTCCTCTGGGGATGCGGATGTGCTGCCCCGTGAAGAACTATTTCCTTTGAAAAGAATGCTTAATCTCTCAGCCGCGCGGCAGAACGCGCACTGTTGTCTGAGATGCCATCCCTAACTTCACGTGGGCTGCTCGTCGCATCCCTCCGTAGCACTGATTCTCCAGAGCTGCTCTTCGCAGCACTCACGTCGGGGGCTGACGGTCTTGTCAGCGGGAGAAAGAAACGCTCAAAGACAATGACAAGCCTTCATCGTATTCTGTCTGCTGTCCCGCATCACTTCTGGGAACGGCATGCATTCGTGAACGTTCCTGAATGAATTAATGTTCCGGAAGTTCCTGGAATACCCTAGGGACAGCTGCTGTGTACCCAGCACATAGTAGGATGAGCTGAGGTGAGGTGTGGCGGAGCACTTTGTAACATGTGATACACCAGGAAGTTTCACGACATCATATCAAACCACGGAGGCTGCTTCTTAATTCCGTTAAGCAGCTCAGTAGGCTCTGGTGTTCCTACCCTTGGAGTCACATTTTGCATGAAGGTCAATATATTTAAGCCCCACGAAAAGAGACCTCTTGATTAATTAGTTTTCTTAAGTTGACACTACCTACTAATCAAACAACCCCCGAGTTCGTATCTTCCATTAGTTCATGTTCTGTGTGGAGACCCTAGGAGAGGGGCCGCTTTGAAAGACAGTATTCAAGCCGTGACGCGTTCATGAGGAGAACAAAGCCAGCTCCCTTACCTCCGAGACACCGTCCCCACTCACTGCCCCTCTCCTCCGTCAGTAAACCAGATATCCTTCTGAAGACACCACTGTTCTGAACTTCAGTTAAGGGAACATTTCTTCGGTTTTGCTGTTTAAAACCGTTGTTGTTATGACAGGGAAAACAGACGTCACAGTGCCTGTTTGCTCAGGTGTCAGCAATGAGAATGAGACGTTTTATGATAATATTTTGGGAAGGCACCTGCAGCAGCCCCTGCCCCACCACCGGGGAGTGCTGGCAGTTTGCTGTTGTTCGTGTCTATAGTACTGGCCCTCTTTCTCCCTGTTCTCATGGTTATTTAACATCTGCTGTAATTTCTGTGAATCCTGCTTCTTGACACATTTCAGGTGTGAACGGCTCCTTCCTCGTGTCATTTAGATGGTGGTCCCACGTGTTGAAAGGAAAGGGAAAATCTCTGACCAGAATAGATCTATAATCAGATACGTAGTAAGTGATCCTTGGTCCTCCCGGGCCTGCCCCGATCTTCGAGGTGCTGGAGGCCTGCCGCCGAGCTTCATTTCTAAACGTGGGGTATTGAATGAAAGTATCAGCACGCAGGGGGGTGATGCCTGCTGCCAATGCAGCTGTGTGCTCAGATACTCCAGCTGCCAAGGCGGTTTGCAGGGGCTGACGCCACGGATAATCGTGGGGGACCCGCCGTGTGCTGGGTACGTCGGAGCGAGCTGGGGACCGGGTCCAGCTTCCGCAGAGAAACTGAAACCACGTGAGAGTGTCCTCAGTGAGGGCGGAACGCAGATTGTGAGGGGCATGCCGACAGTGCTGCGCGGTCCCCCGGGGTGGGTGGCACCCCCTCGGCCGCACCCCAGGGGAGGGGAGCACCTCCCCCAGAGCTCTCGTGTCCCGCTGTTTGGAGTTCCCATTCCGTCCCGGTGAGGTCAGCGCGCAGAAGAAAACACTGAGGATGAGAGAACAGGCGGCGTCTTTTCTCTCCGTATTTGGAAAAGTGCTACTCCTTTTTAACTTGGAAACTCCTTAACCTCTTCCTCTATAAGCTCCCCTCCCCCCACCTTTTCCTTCTCTTTCCCTGTCACTGGGCCTGCAGCTACCACAATCTCTTCCCTTCCTTGTTTCTCTGCCTCTGGGACGGTCACTGAGCCCCTCCTTTCTTCCCCACGTCAGCCTAAGAGAGCTTTCTGGGTCTCATATCCAAATCAATGAGCCTCTCCTCCTCTTCAAACCTTTCCATGGTTTCCCGGGATCTGTGACCACATCCAAACAGACAACAGAGCGTTTCCGTTCTCTAGCTTCAGCCGGCCGCTCTCTCCCCTGGCTCTCCAGCCGTTCTGAGACTCGAGTATTTCCAAGAACCACTGGGGTGTGCGCCCAGCCTCTGCAGGTTAATGGAGGCGGCTTCTGCTTCGAGAAGGCTCTGGAGTGTGAATGCAGAGTCTGCAGCTGCTCAGGATTAGGGCTGACCGCGAGAGCTCCTGCTCTCCAAGCCTGAACGTGTCAGAGGGCACAGAGTAAGGGCCAGAGCCCTTGTCCACACTGCAGCTGGTGTGTGCTGGCACGGAGGCTGACCCATGCGGGGTGTGCAGGATTCTCACAGACTTTGGATCTTTCAGAACTCCCTTCCAAGAGCCACCTCTTCGGCTGGGCCTCTGGCACCTCCCCCTACGACCCCTGCGACCCCTTCCTCCCGGCTACCCAAGACTTCCCTTCCATATTCTTCCAAAGACTCTCCCAAGACTATATTCTTCCAATGAGCAGCGACAGCCATTCCCAACACTTGTTGACGGGTTCGTCTAACCCTGTAACTTCACAAAGGCCAGGGTCCCCTTTGATGGATGTCTGCATGCCAGCCCCTTGGCTAAGCCCCGTGCGCATTGTTGACACTCACGGTGTAGATTCCAGTGAACGAATTGTTACTGCCAGACTTTCGCGATCGTTTCTTTTGCCGTTGGCCAGTTCATTGAAGCCACACAGATAGAAACTGGAAGCAATCGTTCGAAGTCTCCGTACAGCATCCCCGTGTCACGTGTGGTCCATGAAATAAGTGAGATAGGCCCACATTCGTACTGCCAGATCGTGGACTGTTCCCTTGAAATGTGTATGTCTTAACCTACTGGAACATTTGCTCTGTCTCATTTCTCCTGCTGACACTGGTTCGGAGAATCAGATCAACCTGTCACGAGGACGTTCTCAGAGGGGGTGTAGGTGCCTCTCCCTGGGGAGGCTGTGCACGAGCCTATCTATGCCTGCTGTTGAGTTTTCACAAAACTGAGCCTCACAGTCTCATTCCCTAAGCCCAGGCGGTCTGGATAGGGACAGCTCGTGTTCGGGATAACCGGTCCCAGCCCAGTCTTCTGGCAGCGGTCTTCTCCACCGAACCCTGCAGCTGTCAAGGAGAAGAACCAAAAGATGAGTTCATCCAGAGGCTCCTCCCGACCTTGCCCACCTTGCTCTAGCAGTGGTTCTCAACCAAGGATGATCTCTCCTTCCTCCCCAACCCCAAGACAATATCTGGAAACATTCTTCTTGGTTGTCAGAACTGGCAGGGCAGTGGAGGGAATCCACTGGCATCTAGTAGGTGGAGACCAGGAACGCTGGTCAATATGCTACAATGTACAGGTCACCTGCAGCCAAAAATTGTCCAGCTCAAAGTGTCAATAGTGCTGAGTTTAAGGAATTCTACTTTTCTACACGTTTTCCTGCCCAAAGTTACCCTTGTGATTTCCTGGACTATTTTAGAGACAGGACTGTGAAGAAAAAAGGAACAGCAGGGGACCTGTTAGGACTTAAACAAAAAGGCAGGAAGGTGGGGGGTGTGATGTGAGAGGAAGTCAAGGAGATTTTCACAAACCACAACCTCCTTTCACCGTTTCTTCATTTATATGACCCTCCTGAGTGTGAGCATGCTTTATGCCCTGTTTTCACACCATGAATATCCCCAGAGTGGACAGTACATCTGAAACTGATGTAGCTAAGAACCCAGATGTGTGGTAAGCATTACAACTCGTGTTCTTTGCTGCTCTAATATTTGTGAAGTAAGAAACAGTTTTACTGTGGGAGAATGCCTTAATAGAGTTAAATGGATCTTACACTTGAGATGGAATATTGACACAAAGATAATGTGCTAGGTTCTCATTCCTTTGGCAAATATTTGAAATTTACAATAAATTTTTACCTAGCCAAGGATTTTTTGAGAAGTAAATATGTATGTAATATAACTGAGATTAGCGTAAACGATTAAGTAGCTCTTTTCAATGTGTCAAAGGTACCAGATACCTCTTCTTTCTAATCCATTGCCTATCCATTCCCCATAAATTTTCATGTAAGAGAAGATTAGATAATAAAAACCCAAAAGCAAAAGGATTAGGGTTTAATAAAACATGGAAAAGTGTCATATTCATAAATGGCTAAAGGAGAAGATTCTACTACCAGATTGACATCAATAAATAAAATAAGAAAATTCCTCTCTGCTCTCTCATCGGCTTTCAGAGGCAATGAGTTTATGACTAGATGTACGCACTCCCAAGTACATTGTAAACTGGATTAAAATTCCATCTGGTTTATTGCTTTTTCCTCCGAGCGGTTTCCTTATAGAGCGCTCAGGATATTAACGTATAAGTGTGATTTTCATAAAATACAATGCAAGCAAACCAAAGGGTTTACAAACTAGAGGCCTTTTAGAAAAATAAAATCAAAAGCAATTGAAATCATAAACATAAAATGAAAGCTGGGGCAGAAATATATTCACAACAGAAGACAGATGCTCGGCGCAAGACACATAACACTTCTAGAAGCACAAACAGGAAGCCCGAGTGGGTCATTCCTTGTACCGTCCATCATGGCGATTTCTTTCCAAAGGTGTATCTTTGAATACTTTGTCCACTCTGGTGTGAAATGACTTACAGGATGGCTTTTCCACTATTTCCACTGTGAGGCCATTCCACAATTTAATAGATAGCACACTACTGGGAAAACTTTGTAGATAGGGAGCCTACATTTTCTGTTATTCAATTTCATGCCCCGGCTTCTAGTTATTGCCCCCAGGGAACACTGTAAACAGTTCTTTCCCTGCGTGGTGATGCATTTTGAGTTCTTGGAAATTTGTATCGTATCCCCTTAAGTAACACTCCGAAAAATTTTATACATAGTGTACATCAAGTACTTAATTCCTTTGTCAAAAGTGTACATCAAGTACTTAATTCCTTTGTCGATGAACAATATATTCAGTTTTTATAATCTTGTCTCACAAATCATTTTCCTCAGTCTGTTAATCAATCTGCTCTTCCCTGAATTCCCACGTTTGTCAGCATCTTATATTAAACTGCTCACAAAATGATCTGGTAACCCGATTCCCATCTCATCAATGCACTGCGCATGTCCAGCCATTGATTCCTAGTTTCAAACAGCAGCGCTCCTGTGTTTTGGTGCCTTTGAAATAGCTCAGCAGTTCCCTCCGTAGCTTTGTCTCACTTGCTGTTTCTCACAGTGGAAGTCTCTCCTTTTAGAGAAAGTGGTTACAATTCTAGATTCAGCGATGCCAAAAAAGTCTTAACTACTTTTTATAAAGACTCATTTATTCCGTATTCCGTACAATAGTGATGTGGCATCTGGGATCGATATCTACAGGTGATTTCACTAGTGTCTGTGTTCTAACAAGTTTTAGAAGTTCTATATCGAATGTAATAGTAACATTTCTGTATAAAAATGTCTGAAGGACACTGTTAACTCTTCCCCCTACAAGGAACCTGTCCATGTACATGATACAAGTTAGCGAAGTTACTGAAGGACTTTTGTCAGGTAAACAATTTAATTCTGTAATTAGCACAGACATTTTTATTCTGTTTCTTTCAAATTGATTAAGCATGATCATCTATGACAGGGAAACTCCCCTTTAAATTCTTAAGGCTTTTTTACTTTTTAACACCAATGTTTCCTCTTTTGTGAGATGATCTTGCCTTTTGGCAATATTTCAATTTTAGAGTTCTCAAGTTCCAGAATTAACATTGTTTTTCCTCTCTATTTTATTGCTACCTGAATCTATATAATTTTTGCCCTAAAAGAAACCAATTATGTGTAGTGAATAAATATTCAAAAAGACCTTGCCCCAGAGTTAAATCTGTGAAAACCTTTGCAATATCTTGAATTTCAATCCTAAAAGCTCCTGAAGGAGTAGCTCTAATATCAAAGGACAGAAATAGCAAGAAAATATTTTCACATGGCCTTAAAGTAATTGAATTAGTCATCTGCTACCCCGCCTTCAGAGTGCTCATGTTAAGGGCAATACCTCAATAGTGTACTAAGAAGAAAAACATTTTTGGAGATAAACTAAATGTCAACAGTTGTCTCCCTGCCAGGAAAGTGACTTTGGAGAACCTTTACTTGTCTCACATTTAGAAATGCTTATGAACAGAAATAATTATTAACCCATACGCCAATATCTAACTTTAAGCCACCTTTGTGAATAAAAAGAGCTTGAAAGTGAGTTGGCTACTTGCAAATAAGATCTTTAAACTTACTACCCAAATTCCCATCTCATTGATAATGGATCTTCATGAAGCGTTTGTAGAAGGACAAATGTCGCTTCATGCCTTTGGAACTCAGGTATTTTTCAAGTCTTAATGGAGAGCCTGATATGTCCCAGGAACTATATTAGCTCCTGTGGATGCGTGAAAGTTCATGAAAAGCACACTGTAGGTCTTTGTATACTCTGGGAACACAGAGGAGGCATCCTCTACAAATCAGACCCAATAGTGCTTCTCAAAAGAAGTTATTTCATTTGTGTTCTAAACAATAAGGCAGAGTTTGCTAAAGGGAAAGGGTTGGGAGAACTTTCCAAGCAAAGAGAGTGGCCTCTGCAGATTTAAAAGGGCAGATAAAGCATGAGATAATTCTGAGAGCCCAGAGAAATATGAGTGACTCCATGGAAATCATGGAGGAGAGTAAGAGGGAACCAGAGACCGGAGGTTTTGATATCCTCATCAGAGGACGTTCGACGGAGCTACTGAGAACCTCTGAGGGATTTGGGGCTTGGACCTTGCATGGGTGGAGGAGCGCTTTTTGTTTTGATTTTGCTTTTGGAGACCAATATGACAGACTAGTGGAGGTTAGATTATAGTTGGACACAAATAGACAAGAGCTATTTAGGGAGCTACCACAGAAATCCACAAGAAATTTGATGAAATTCTGACTTAAAACTTAGGGTGGAAGACATGGTTCTGAAGGATTAAGAAATTACGATCTGAGGAATTTAGTGACCAAATGGAGCATGATCTAATTCTCAGCAAAGATTTCTTGGCCTGATATAGGGAGTTAGGCAAATTCATGTACATATTAGTGCTGATGCCAGGAAATTCAGTGAGTTTACCCAGGTACCAAGCATCAAGTATCAGAATCCTGGAAAACACTGAAATTTAAAAAGACATTAAAAGATAGGGATCCAGAGAAGTGGAGAAGTAAAAGGAGAGCACCAGAATGTCATACCACGAACGCCAGGGGCAGCATTACGGATTACGGAGGGCAGCATCAACAACGCTGAATGTTAGAAAGGTTTCAGGTAAAACAAAGGCTGTAGGAAGAGTTCATTGGTTTTGGAAACTCAAAAACTATTAAAACTATTAACAAGACTGTTTTCATTGGAACAAGAACCAGGCTGGCATGGGATGAAAGGCAGACCGAAATTGCACGCACACCCAGTGCAAACTATTATTTCAAAAAGCCAGAGTGTGAAGGGATGTGAATTTCAACAAATGATACCTAAAGAGGAGGTTTGAATCAGGAAGATACTTCTAAAATAGTAAAGAGACTCGAGCATTTTTTTAGAGGTTGGACGGACAGATAACTAGAGAAAAGAGGTGTGGAGATATAAGAAAGAAAGGCAACCCAGGGTTCTGGGAGTGTAATTGTCCTGCAGCAGAAATCCGGATGAAAGTGTCCGGATGTTGAGGAATGGTGAGATTGTTCCAGAGGGCGCCTCGGCAGCGTGGGGCCTGGGACAGCTCTGTGGTGGGGGAGTACTGATAAGAGAGGATGGGAAGTGATGGACCATGTGGCCTCTACGATCACAGAAGGCTGATAACTTGGGTGGATGTGGAGGTACTGAGTGTCTGTAGGGCTCACTGAGGTTAAAGACAGAGGGACAGCAGCAAGAGCTCAAGAGCATATGAGATTACGGAGCTCATGGCGAGAGTGCATGGTGCCTTTAACATTTTGGATGTATTAGGGGCTGCTGGAGTGGAGGCACCAAAGACATGAGTCAAAGGACCGCAGATCAAGGCTGTTTGCCAGGCTGTCCGCAAGGACTTGGGCAGCATCCTGGTGATGGCAGCAAGAGGTGAGGACAAATACTAAAATGCAGATGCCACCACATGCGAATGGGGGGAAGTGCCCACGACTTCAGGAGAAAGAACGTCATAGCAAAAGCTGAGAAGAAGAAGATTAATATATTATTATTTTTTAAGGTTTTATTTATTTATTTGACACAGAGAGAGAGATCACAAGTAGGCAGAGAGGCCGCAGAGAGAGGGGGAAGCAGGCTCCCTGCTGAGCAGAGAGCCCGATGCGGGGCTTGATCCCAGGACCCTGAGATCATGACCTGAGCCGAAGGCAGAGGCTTAACCCACTGAGCCACCCAGGCGCCCTGAAGATTAATATATTATTAACAATAGCTGTGTGTCCTGAGTCTCAGAGGAGGTGACTGTGTACGTGTCCTTGTATGTGCCCTCAGTGTCTTTCGAAGAATGTAGTAGAACCAGTAGTGTGGATGGCCTCTGATGGGCATTCTCTAATGAAGATGTGGGGCCTTGGGAATGTGTTGTATGAAAAATATCAACGATTTGGAAGTACCAGAATGGAGGCCAACAAAAGGCAGCCACATTTCCCAGCCTGGCAGGCATTTCAGAGCGGCCGCTCTCCTGTCGGCCCGGAGGGAATGGCAGTCTTCAGAGGGAAGCAAGAGGGCAATCCGTGAAGACGGCGGGGGCATTGGGGTGTTGGTCCACACGTGCTGCCCATCGCCTCTCAGAAGCCATCTCGTGCTGCCGGGTGCCATTTTGAAATTAATCTACTCAGTAGTTTCTAGACCGAAAACACTCTGCCAGTGTCAGAAATCCAATTTAAAGCTTCTTTTTTATTTGGGAAGAGAAGGTGAAGCCCAGGTTAAAACAGCTCCCAGAAGCGATATTCTGTACTGGGTACGATAAGCCATCAGCTTTCTGTGCCATCCGTACACTTGGTAAGAAGTCGGGAAAGGATAACGTGGTGCTCTCTTGAGGGCGAAGGTTCTTGTTAACTTGTATTCTTATTTTCTATAAAAGTTTACAGCTTTTTGGTTGTTGCTCCTACTGCTCTTAAAAGAATAGTGTCTTCCACTTAACGGGAGGGTGAAGAGTGTTGTCGTTGCTGTTTATTCTGGTGAAATCTAAGATACACCTCGGCTGAGCAGCGAGGGGCTCGGCAGACAAGCCGAGGGCGTGAGTGGGAACGACGGGAGCCGTGGAAGGCCGCGGAGCAAACAGGCAGCTTCCTGCGCGCAGCTGTGTCTGGCGCTCTGCTTAAAGAGGCTATTATGGAGCCTTGAACAGTCTGTCTTGCCTCCTCTCTCCGTCCCCCGTCTGTCCCCCAGACCGCAGTAGGAAACATCCTACACGGAGCTGAGAATACCGTGATTCTCACTGCATGCCTTTCGCCTGCCCCAAATCGTTTTTGGCTTCTGCATGTCACCTACTGTCACACAGTTCTTTCTCCGCATCGTAAGGAAATAGGCGACATCTCCCCTCACTCTCCTGTTCTGAGAAGAGCCAAGTGCTAAAGGCAGGAGCCGGCAGCACTGTCCACACCGTCCACATGCCTGATCAGGGTCTGGGGGAGATTCCTGGAGGGGGGCGGTGGAAGAGTGTCAGGGCCACGGTGGAGGGGGGATGCTTTCTCTCCTCCAGCCGGAATATCAAGAAGCCGTGAAATGTCAGGATTCTCGAGTCCTTCCCTAGGCTGAGCAGGACCCCTTTAAACCTGTCCGTCAGGGTGACAGGACGTCACCAAAGACTTCTTGAAAGGGCAGTGAATTTCACATTAGGGTTGAGACTACTACGGTCAGCATTTGGATATGGTAGATGGTGTGAGTGGGATCGTGAGCTCGACCCAGCTCCCCTCCAGCCGCACCCCCTTCCTGCCGTGGGTACCAGGCTCTTCTCTGCCCAAAGACAGGGGCTTCGGGTTCCAGTGGCATTATTTCTACCCATAAGCATTCCATTAACGTAGCAGGTGTACACAACAGTTGTGCAAAACTTTGCATCCAATTCAAATAAAATCTGAGGGGGATTTTGCAAGTATTGGATTTTGTGGTTGTTGTTGTTGTTGTTTTGTTTTTTGGATTTTTTGTTTTTTGGATTTTTGTTTTGTTTTTTGGATTTGTTTTAAAGTAGTGCTTCCAAAGCCAGAAATAAAGGCTGTCGTTTTTGATGATAAAAAAAAATCTGTTGCATTTTGCAGGACTATGAACTATGACCCCTAATGTCCTTCCTAACTTGATGCTTTCCATGAAAGGAGAGCTAACGTGCTTACATAGGATGTGTCTCCTGTGTATTCAAAAGCTGGCTTTCATACACAGTTGTTAGAGTCATCCTAAATGACAAAAAGTTTCTTCTGGCTTCTACCACGTCAGCTGCAGAGAGAGCAGACTAAGTGCAGTTCTGCGTCTGTGTATCAAGACTTGTGTATCATTTCATATAAAATAGGTTTTCTTTTACAGATGATTTATTTTAAATTCCAGTCATTTTTCCTGGAGGGAACTGATATTGGGACAAGAAATAGTGTTTTACAAACACATCTAGTATGAGATTACTTCTCTTTTCATTCCTCCGCTCTGTGGACTATTTCTAACTTTTTGAAATATAAATATAAATATTACTGAGATAATACCAGGGGACGTGTTATGAGAAGTGAACATTGGACTGCACTATCTTTTGGAGCAGAACACAGGCTGGGATGAACTTGGAGGGAGCCCCCGGATTCAGGGTGAACACACCCCTCACTCCCGCCCCGGACCAGGAGTACCACTGTGTCCGGCAGTCTGCCGAGTGGGCTTTACTGCCGAGTGGCTCTCCTGTCCCCTGTATGCATCACAGGGGACAACCACTGATCCTTCCAGGGTGGCCAGTTGCCTCTGAAAGCAAGATGATTTTCCTTCGCTTCTCCAGCACTAACAGAATTGGGCCGGACTTCCGCGGCTATTAGAAGGGTACCCTCGAGGAGAGCCCCTGGTGAATTTGGGGAAGAAGACAATGAGTGACCAGAAATCACTCCGGATGTCTGCAGAGCTATCTAGAGGAGGCGTCTCATTTCTTAAAGCTTGTGCTAGAATGGAAAACAGCTTTGACGAGGCATCAGGAGACGTTGGCTCTCGTTCTGGCTTTCTCATGAGTTTGGGGTACCCCCATGAGAAAACAGTTGCTTTGGACACTTACTCCTGAGATAGTCAGGATTTGCCGAGTTATACCGCCCTAACAACAAGCCTGAAATGGCAGTGGCTTACAAGAGCAAAGGTTGGCTTCCCAGTCACATTTCATGTAAGTTCCTAATCCCCAGTTACGGGCTCCTTGTCGCCTCCCCGTTTGGGAGACGTTCCCATCAGGGACGCACAGCAGAGGGAAAAGAGCAATGGCAGAACCACACCATGTGTTTCAAAGCTTCTCCTCACCTTCAGCTGGTTAAAGCAAGCCACATGGCCAAGCCTGCCTTCAAGGGAGCAGGAAATATGCCCCTCCCGTGAGGAGGGCAGCGCAGAAGCCCTGAGATGAACCCAGTAGACAGGGGCACCTGTCTGGAGTTAGTTAAGGGGCCAGGAGGAGTGTTCCATCCTGTAGGAAAAAGTCCAAGAAGACACAGCCCCCGCCCAGTGGTTGCAGAAAAGCCCAGTCAGGAAATCTCCCCTGAGAAGATGCAACCTGTTACTTTATCGAACGTATCGTGCCCACACCCAGCCCACCGGGTGGTAGAAAGAGATTGAAATGAGATGAGGAATGTTAAGTCTTCCTGAAAATTTCAAAATCTCCGTCCCACCTTAGGTGAAGAGAGGCCAGGCCGCTATAATCTGGATGGGTCAACGTTTTTTCAGTGTTTTTCCAAGAAAAGAAATATGCAAATGTGTGATGTCTAAGCCTTTCTAGAACAGCTTTCCATATGATGATCTCTTAAATATCCAGAACATTCCTTTAAGATAGAAATTGCTGGTACGTCCATGCTTGGGTAAGAATATTGAGGCACAGAGAACCTAAGTCCTTGGTTTTCTCCAGCGGGTCCATAGTGGCATTCATAAGGGAGCCTGACAGCCCCACTCGGAACTTGAAACATCTTTGCAGAAGGGTTAAAGGAACATAGCCATTTTTTTTTTTTTTTCAGCAGAAAGATAACACATTGGAAAGACCATAGTAGTTTTGGAAGGAATGCAGTGAATGTCCGTGTGGGCTAGTTAGTTTCACATGAGTTATCTAATTTAATGCTCAGCTACCCCTGTGGGGAATAAAAAGGGTATTTTGTCCCCATTTTACAAATCAGGACTCTAAGTGTGGAGCGTTTACCTTGCCCAAGGTCACACAGCCGGTGTTCCATGTGGCATTTATTCTGAGTGCTCGGTCTCCAAAGCCACTGCGTATGAATCTCCTCTAACCGGCCAAAAATGCTGCTGTCCTTTTACGGCAAGGTGAATAGCAAAGGAAGCTCACAGCTCCCCAGGTTTCCTTTAAAGGCACGGGGTCTGCTTTTATTTTGTTTGCTCTTAGAGATCCTCTGATGGGAGCCCTCGAGGGCCGTTTGTATCCTAGCATCTTTATGGTGCCTGCTGGGTGGAGAGATAGCTTTCAGTAATCCCACCAAATCAGTCCCCCACTGACCGACCTTGGGGGTCATCATGAAGTACTTAAGGGTTTCTCATCTGTCGAATCTTCTCATCAGGCAAACAAACTTTTCTTCGAAGAAGAAAGGTAATTTTGTACCCTGCTGAGAAATGAGATAGAACTCAATTGTATTTGAGGATGCTATAATCATTTTAGGGATTTAATTACCAGAATAAAGGAAGGACTCTTAATTCTAAGGTTGCCTTAGAAGATTATGCACATTCCAGAAAGGGTTTCCAAACCAACAGCACCGAATTTCTTGGTTTCAGTTTTTTCAACTGCTCTCATCTCTCAGAATAGTGAAGCGTTGTTTACTCTGTGTTTTCTAGGAACTCTGTGATGCTGCTTAAGACCACAAAATGCACGCGGGTGAAACACTTTCTCTTTTTCCTTGTGTTTGCACACACAGAAAGGGAGGCATGTGGGCAGGGCAAGAGAGAGGCGGCTCCCCGTGAGGCAGCACACACTGTGTCCAGAGACCTAGACCCCACACACCAGCTGGGCCAGTGACACTGACGCTTGCCTTTCGGGAGCTCGGTTTCCTTGCGCTGCAGACAAAGTGTGGTCAGAACGGAAGCTCCCTGAGAGCAGCAGCCTTGGTATTCTTTTCTGTACCTCCAGCACTGTGAGCCGTTGGAAAAGGTGGAGTTCTTGAAATGCCTGGTGCATGAACGATTAAATAGCACACTCTCCTCCCCGCCAATTGCTCAGGGTGTCACCCGCAGCTCCCTGCTCTGTCCTGCTCCCGCTTTTCTGTCTGGTGCTTTGGGTGCTGTGCTTAGTAGGTCCCAGCTCAAGCCGCTCTCTGCCTTTGACTGTGCTCTCCCCTGGCCTGTCCGCTCTCCCGACTGTCTAAAGCCCTGATTCTCAGTGAGGGCCAACTCCAGGGCCGCTTCTTCTGAGACCTTTCCCCAGCCCCCCAGATGGACTTCAGGCATCCCTCCCTGCGGAGACCTGCGGGATTGTGGGGCGCACCGGCCGGTAGGCTCGGGTTTATGGCCAGTCTCGTCACTCACTGCTCACACAACACCGTGGCTGTTCGTGCTTTCATTTCACTAGGACTTACCCGATGCCTGTTTGTTACCAGTTGCTGTCGCAGGTACTGGGACTGAGCTGTGTCAAAGCTACGAGTCCATGAGACCAGTTTACCTGATGGGGAGTCCCTAAGAAAAAGTAAATAACGTTCATGCAAGTTGCTGACGTGAAAGGGAGCGAGGAGCGTAGGGAATTAGAACGGATCTGACGAGGAAGCCCTTCAGGGCTGCTGGGCACGTTGCCCGTCTGTGCCTTGCCTGGGGCTTAACACAGTGAGCTCTACCCTGTGGTCATTCAGAAGTCTTGGTCACAGCGTGACCGGAACTTTGAACCTAGCGATCTCTTAGCGCTCTTCTGTCTCCAAACGGTGAGATTTAAATGGGTATAAGGTGCGTGAGATATCAGGCGTGCTAAAAAAGTCCAGATGCAGCGAGGCCTCCCAGTCCTCGGGCCTGAGCAGCGAGGCGGTCCGCTTTGACATCTCCCAGTCCTGTGGAGCAGAGCACCCAGTCACCCAACTCCTTGAGTATTTTCCCTTTGACTGTGGAATGCATTGTTCTTTTAATTTTCTGGACATGAAAATTACCTTTATAATTATATTTGGCTTAGATGACTGCAGCCACAAATTTGCATTCTCTCAGTACACAGCATGGGATAATACAAAAAAAAAAAAAGAAAGAAAGAAAAAACAGCAAGAAGCTGAGGAGAGCCAATCTAGGATTAAAATTTTGCTGCTGCAAAGCCTCGTGCTCTCATGAGCGCCGCTGGTGAAAATTGCTAATGTAATCACGGGCAAAAGTAGAAGACGCTGCTAACGGATGATAACCACAAGTCCAGAGGAACGGTCAAGGCCCGTAAACATGAACGGCGAGGACTCCGATTGCGGGGTCTCTCATTTAAACCCCCTTGCCCTGTTCGGAAGCGATTTCCCCAGCCACGAGGAGCACGAGGAAAAGACTGTGTGGATTGTTGACCCCGGGGTCAGGATGAAGTTAGTGGACAGAGGAGAGCATCGGTTCCCCGGAGGTCTCTCTCCCTGGTTTAACCTCAGAGCCGTGGGGAGTCTGCTTCTCCCTCTGACCTTCTCCTCGCTCATGCTCTCTCTCACTGTCTCTCTCTCATAAATAAATAAATAAAATCTTAAAAAAATGAAGTGATTAGTTGAATTTGGAGGGTTGAGATAGTATTTCCTCCCTCAGCAACAGGAAGCAAACAGAAAGCAAAGAGAGTGATCACTCTGTTCCAGGAAGTATGCTAAGTGCAAGGAAATGAAAATATGAATAATTCAGGTCAACCCTTCTTCTTTTCATTTCAAACTTGTAATTTTTCTAAGGTAGCAAACTCATCTCCTCAGCCATCCATTTTGTCTGGAGAGTGCAAATATCTTGAAGATTAGCTTCGCAGTATCTCAAGTACCATCTTTAATAATATTCAGGCTGAGGGTGAACCAAACCAAATGTTCTTTTTTGAAATGCTCTTAAGAAATATCCGAAAACCTTGTACTTAGCACAAATCAAGGGTGTGTGTTTGGCTTATTTGACTCTTGGTGAATGAAAGGATGAGCCATTGTAGCACCAAGGAAAGTGTGTGCAGATTCAGCCTCAAGTTCAAGTACCTGCAGAACGTCTTGATGACCGGCTCGCTTCCATGGGCAGGTTCCTCCCGCGTCCTCCAAGCTACAGGAATGGATCCGAGCTGGAAGGGTTTTCTGCAGTGCCTGGCAGGTCCTCTGTGCTCCCTGAAAGCCAGCTGTTGCTACAGAGTAATTAATCATAGAGTTTTCTTAATACTAAACAACATTATTGTGTTTATAAGAGCTCTTAACAACATTTAAACCTCCACCTAGGTTTCCAGCAACACGATGAATGAAGACCACTGGCAGTACTTTCTAGATGAAAATTAAATGTTCATTTATCATTTGGTCCGTATGGAGCACAGCAAAATCTACTAGCACAGTTGTATTTGGTTATTTGTAATTTTCTGTGCAGCCCCTGACTAAGATGTCGTTGTTCGGCTAACACAGAGTTAATTTAATCCAACTTCATGACCATCCGTCTCTCCTCTCCAGGATCATTGCAGTTTCCTCGGGCTGTGGTATGCAAATAATAATGGCAGTGGATCATCCTTTTCCTAACTAGACTCTATCCGTCTACAAACACACCTTGAACTCTCTCTAGCTCTGGGCTGTGGCCCTCATGATGCTCTCTTTGAGTCGATGACCTCTTCTCTGCCTGCTGAAGGAACTTTCTTCCTTACCTGTTGGACTGGTATTTGCTCTAATCTTTGCTTATCTGTTCTGACAACTTCCCAGACTAAGTTTGGTGTAAAGAAATCAGAACCTAACAAGTACAAGAAGTTCCTTGTCCTATATGAGGAAAAATGAACTTTCAAAAAAAAAAAAAAATACTTTGTATTAGCTTCAAGATTTCATGAGTGATTAGTGGATGAATCCTAGAAGATCTAAATTAAAACATTGTACTTTATTGTCAGTGATGGCTTAAAAGTTGTAAAACAAACTCTTAAATCAGCAGAAATCTGCAAGTAGGTCTTACCTGTGGGGGCTATTTACAATTAAAGGTATACTTATTAATATTTTATTTCCAGTCATAGTTGACTCATGTCCAGAGCTTCTTAGAGCTCTCCGAATATATGTTACTAATTTCAGAGGCAAATTCTCTGTCTTTGAAAGACGCTCTTTGAGAAAAAAAAAAAAAAAGAAAAGAAAAAGAAAGAAAGATGCTCTTTGATTCTTGTTCATTATTGATTTTGGAACTCATGATATCCTTGTACTAAACGTTGTTGCCAATAAAAGCTGACCTCCAGCCACGGCCTCTCCCATATTCCTTGTTATAGATCCGATTGGATCACAGAGTTTGATGGAACCAAAGGGTTCTCAATTTTGGCTTTATTCCGTAGACGCCGAGCCATCGGTGTATCATTATTTGCATGTGCACTGATTGCACTCCATGTCAGAAGTGCAGGTACCAGAGTACCAGGAGTCTTTGCTCTGAAGGATCTCCTCCATAGAATGATCTCAGGGCCCAGGCCTGCAAGGTCAACATCATCTGAGTTTTCCTCCGTGGGTCATGAACGGAGGAGTGTCAGGACAAATGAAGATTCACTTAGGGGACGAACGTTGACAGGGCATTTGTTTGTTATCGTTTTACGAATCCAGACAAACCCGTCTGTGTCTTCCACATTTCCAAAGGAACACCTCTAAGCCTTCACTTAATCAAGAAGCCCAGCTTGACGTAGGAGAGGACTTCATTATTTTAGTACCTGCCTCTGAGGAGTAGACAGAAGACATCAAACAGAAGCAGAGTTTTCAAGGTGAAGGAAAATGCTCCGACAAAAGTCCCTCCAAACGTCGCCCCAGTAAGTCACACTTGGTCAGTTAGACATTGTGTTGGGCGAAAGCTTTTTTAAAATCTCTAAGTAAGTGCGTACGTTTTGTTTGAAGAGATGAATGAGCACATCCCTCTGAGCAAGAAGACTTTAAGGCTCGTCTCCTCACGTACTGCACAGTCACCTCGGATGGAGATGAACAGCCCTCCTCCGTGAGATCTGGGAACAATGATCCTAAATGTTGGGAACAGTGGCCTGGACAGTTGTCTCCAAGACTCTAAAGACAGTTGTTCCCGGCTCCACCAACGGGGCTCAGAGAGGGAATCACGCGGACATCCAGCGCTGGCATCCGGTGACTGACCGCGGATCAGCTTGCCGTGGCAGTGGCATGAGTGGCTCATTGACCTGTTAGCGTGTCGTGTACTACCTCCCTCCGCAGTGTACTACCTCCCTCCGCAGCGGCCCCCAGGTGACTGACGGCCAAGGAAGGGTTATCTGGCCACAGCCTGTCTGCACGTGTAATCCCCAGTCAAGTCTGTCTTTCATAGTGAAGATTATTATGGAGAATTTCATGAGCAATAGCGGCATCATGTCTTCAGCTCGATTTTCTTTCAGACTTTGAGTCTGTCCTCACACGAGGCAGACACATGCCTATCGGACGCTGAGCTGATGGGTAACGTCGTGTTTTCTTTTAAGACATCAGAAGTTGGTGTTGCGTTAACCATGTTTTCGGTGGAGCCGAATGTGCTGATTCCAGAACAATTCTTCATTGTCCCATCTTTGAACAATTCTCTCTAGTAATTGGTGAGAATTATTTCTAAAAAAATGCTTTTATTTTCCATGGAATTTCCAGGGACTACATGGTTGACAACAAGTCAGTCTAAGGATATAATGTAAGGCTTTAGGGGTAGGTGCTCCATACACTCCAGTCCATTTCTCTTTTCCATTTTTCTTTTAGAAATCATGTGGTTTCACTCCTAAAAAGGAATAGCGCAGGGGATCCTAGGGGAAGAGGGAAGACTGGGAAGAATTCAGAGACGGAGACAAACCGTGAGAGACGCTGGACTCCAGGAAACAAACTGAGGGCTGCAGGAGGAAGGGGGGTTGGAGGGATGGGGTACAGGTGACGGCCATGAAGGAGAGCACGTGATGTGTTGAGCCCTGGGCATTACATGCAACTACTGAATCATTAAACACTACATCGAAAACTGATGATGTACTATATGTTGGCTAACTAAATAGAATTAAAAAAAGAAATTTATCAATTTCTTATGAACACTCGGTATGTATTATAAAAAGTCAAGGCCCCGTGAATAGACAAATGGAAGAGAGCGAAAGCGTGTGTCATTCCGTGTAGCAATGTGGTGAACGTAGTGTCAGTCTTGCTTCACTCAGACACCTGTGCGTTTTTCTAGTAGAATTAGGTAATTGAAAGATACTCTTATAACCTTTTCGTGTGTAAGGTTTTATTTTAAGGACGTTAACTGTTTATTATGTCTGTTACAAGTATAATTGTGCACTTATCTTTATGCTTCTAATTCTGTCTTAGTATTTGTTTGGGAATCATGCAACACTTAGCGTGTGTGAGGGGCGTCCGTGTTGGTGCTCCCTGACTTGGCTAGCATGAGTGACGTAGCTAGCATGAGTGATGTAGCTAGTGTGAGTGCTGACGGTACTCTTCCTCCCGCACTTCAGTTACACGGGTACCATGTGTGTTTTCAGATGCTCTTAAGATGCTCTTTTTCCAGCTCACCAACCTCCTAGTGAATAACTTTTCTCTCCCACAGATCAGACTTCCAGAACTAAGCTATTTAAAAAGCACAGATCTCAGAATCACATTTGTGTTTTCAAAATTACTTCAGATAGACTGTAAGGGAATGGGTTTTATTTCAAAATGCCAAATAATGAGTTTCACCACCAAAATATGATTATGAAGTGTTATAACATGACGACATAAACTAAGAATAAAGTATTTTTAATGATGTAAATGAATTCTTCGTAGATTAAGGCAGTGCCGACAAAGATGCCTGTAATTAAAGGGTGTCATGTGCCCTGGTTCGGTGGGCTGAAAACCACATGACCAAGAGGGAACACTAGCTTCTTGGAGCCCAGTCCTGACTCTAGTCGTAATTAGTTCAGAGATGCTGGGCAGTCTCTCTGGCTCTCAGCCCCAGAGTGTGCTCTCCTCTCAAAGGATGGCTTGGACCCTGAGATACGGTCCTAGTAATTCACCCACAGCTCCAAAGTGCAGCCCCTGCAGGAAGTAAGGGAACTGAGTAGTCAGAATAGCAGCCTCTTTCCTTCAGGATGAAACAGGCTGCTGTGTAGGCGCAGGAGGTAAGGAAACAAAGCACCGGATTGGTACCCGCTTCTTGGAGCTCACACATACTTCTCTCTCCTCAGAAGAATGGGACATAGCTCTTAAAGCACTTGCTGGAGTTTGTTGTAATAAAACACAGAAATGTGTTTTTGTAAGCTGGACTGTTTCAATTTATGTTAAATGATTATTCACCGTTCTATTTTAGCATTTAAGTCATGCTAAGGGCACTGCTCTGTGAAAAGCACCCACAGTAACAGAGTCTGACTTTGAAAAAGCAAGTTGTCTACCCAGGATGATTCTAAAACCGTGCAGCGAGCAGTCTGACACCGGTCCCGACTGATCAGAACGAGCTCTGGCTCTAGGGGGATGTGGATGAACGTCATCCCCGATAGTGCTCACTGAACCAGTGAGATCGGAGTGTGTACTCAAAACTCCAGTGAGAATTTGAGGTAAAACACGTAAGAACCATACAAGCACCCTGTATTCTAGAGCAAGCATTCTAAATGGGGAAGGAGATCATGAACAGGAGAACAAAAAAAATCTATTCAGATCATCATAAATGTTTAAAGAAAATTAAGCAAATTAAGTGGCCAGGGTGGCAAAGAGTGCAAGTATTTTAAATAAAGTGTTCGAGGAGGGGTTCCCCACTGATGTGGTGTTTGAGCGTAGAACTAAATGATGAGGGGCCAGTCACGTTTGGGGAAAGTGCATCACGGGCAGAGGGAGCAGTAGCAGACTTAGATGGAATAGGAGAAGCCTGGAGTGTTATTTGCTGTAAGAAGGCCAGTGTTAGTGGGAGTGCAGTTTTTGAGAAAGATAGAACATCAACTCAGAGAGAGACGCTGGGGAGGAAACAAGATGGGGTCAGATCACATAAGACCAGATCCTAACTGTGATGGACAGCTATCAGAAGGATTTAAGCAGAAGACCAAAGTAATTTGATTTATACTTTAAGAAGATACCAGTAGAAAAAAGTAGCCCCAAAATACACCCATGCATATACAGTTAATGAAGATTTGACAAAGGAGCCAAGAATACTTGATGGGGAAAGATGCTCCGTTCAATAAGTTGTGTTGGAAAAATTAGATATTCACCTGTGAAAGAATGAAATTGGACCTGTATCTTAATACCGCTCATAAACACTGACTCGATACAGAGTCGACTTCAATGTAAGACTTGAAACTGTAAAACTCCTACAAGACAACAGAGGCAGAAAGCTCCTATACATTGGTTTTGGCAGTGACTTTTTTGGATAAGGCATCAAAAGCAAAGGTAATAAATAAGCAGTGGGACTACATCAAAGTATAAAATCTTTGACACAGCAAAAAGCCAGCATAATGGAAAGGCACCCGAGGGCATGGAAGAAAACATTTGCAAACCACACAACTGAAAAGAGTTTAACATCTAAAATATATAAGGAACTCATACAATGCAATAGCAAAATATCCAAATAATCTGATTTAAAAATTGGCAGAGGACCTGAGTAGATTATTTTTTAAAAGAAGACATATAAATGCTCAATGGGTGCAGGTGCAGAAAAGATACTCAACATTACTAATCAACAGGGAAACCCGAATCATAAGCCCAATGAACTATCACCTTATACCTATTACAGTGACCAGTGTCGAAAAGACAAGCGGTAACAAGTGTCGACACGGGAGTGGGGAAGAGGGAGCATCAGTGCACTGTTGATGGGAATGCAGATAGATGAGTACAGGCCCTGAAGGAAACAGCACGGAGGGGCCTCAAGAAATTAAAAAAAAAAAAAAAAAAAAAAACTATCATGCAATCCAGCAATCCCACTTCTGGTTGTGTAACCAAAAGGAACTCAGTCACGTAGCGGGGAGACTTCTACACACCCACGTTCACTGCAGTGTCCTTCACCACAGCCAAGACACGGAAGCAACCTGAGTGTTCATTGACAGATGAACAGTTGAAGAACACGTGAGAGATATAATTCCACCTGAGAAAGAAGCAAATCCTGCATTTGTGACAACAGGGATGGACCTTGAGGACCTTGGGGACATGAGACATTAAACTAAGGATAACAAGTCAGACAGGAAAAGACAAAACCTGTATCTCACCTCTATGTGTGCTCTTAAAAAGAAGGGGGGAAAAGGTCAAACCCACAGGAACACACGAGTAGGGCACCTGCCCGGGGCAAGAAGGTAGGAAACTGGGAAGTGGTTGGTCAAAGGGTTCAAACTTGCAGTGATGAGATCAAGAAGTTCTGGACATCTGCTGCTCAGCACAGTGACTATAATGAACGATCTCGTTTATACACTTCACTTGAGAGTTGCTGAGAAAGGGTCGTTCTCAAAGATTCTCACCACACACACGTGCACACAGTTGTAATTACGTGAAGTGATCGATGTGTTAACCAGCCTCATTTGGTAACCACTTAGCAAGTTACACGTGTATCAGATTATCATGTTGTACACCTTCAATTTACACAGTGTGGTCTGTCGGTCGTCTTTTGTAAAGCCAGAAAAGACAAGAGCATGGCGGCTGCCGTGGGGAGTGTGGACTCTGGAGACGGCAGCAGCATGTAGAAGCTGGAGTCTGGGAGCCCCGCCAGTATCTCTGACGAGATTGTGGTAGAGGAGATGAGAAATGCATGTGAAGGATAGATTTAGAAAGCAAATGGCTATGTTCCTTCCTGTGCCAAGTTTGTCCTTTCGGGTCTAAATTCTGCAGTTCCGTCTTAGAAGGGGTATTTTTCCCTTTTTTAAAGCTCATTTTAAATGTGTCATTTATAAATAATGGCAAATTTTGAAATAACCTCAAAGAAGGTTGGTTTATTTGAAAAGTCTAATAGTCATGTTGCCAAGAGAAGATAAATTTACTTTTTATCTGGAACTTAATGAAATCCTCTGTCATTGGTGCCTATTAAAGCTTCTAAGCAGACAGTGAAGAAACGAAAAGTTCTTTGTGTAACATTTGTCTGGGTGCATGTGCACGAAGGCCCTCTATACTTAAAAATGCTTAACAAAACACTTTAACCCTATATCTGTGCAAGAAAACGAAGTAAATCTTAGTCACGGAATTTAGTAAGCGTAGATGTAAAATCTAAATCACTAAGAGTACTTCAGGTGATATCCTCATAGAACCTTCCACCGATTCTCTGCTGTACGTCTTTCCTACTTTTCTTTTACCTTCCCTCTGGACCCTGTTTCATCCAAGCCAGCTATGAGGATGTGAAAGACCAGCACACAGTGCATACTGAGAAGTGTGCTCAGGTGGCCTTGAGAATTGGTTTTCTAATCATTAAAATGAAGAGTTTGCATGAGATAATACTACAGTTCTTTCCAGGTCCACGATTTTGAGATCGTCCCTCTCCTGATGTCACACCTGACCAACACAATCCATCACTTGCGTCCTTGCCATCACTGTGCTGGAGGTTCTCAGACCTGCATCCCAGGTGCTGGTCTCCCTCAAGGGGTCCTCTCCTAGAGCAGACAGCATCCTGAGCTTCAGTAGCTGGATAGAGCACAGGCACCTCAGACGTGCTGTACCCAGCATGACTCACTGATTTTCCTCAATAGCTTCCTTTCCTTACATGTTCCTCATGTTTGTCTAGACGTCTGTCTCTCTTGGAGTCTTCTACCCCACCTCTCTCGCAAGCAGCCATCTACTCACTCCTCTCCTTACCTGAGTCTACAAGACTCAGCTCCAGGGTCACAGTCTTCATGAAATTTTCCCATGCCCATTTCCTCCTGGGTAAATTTCCTACTGCCTTTGTTGATGTCTCCAGCAAACCCGAATGATAGCACACACCTGAGTTCACTGCAGGAGCTCTTTACCTGGCTATGGATATGTTGACATTCTGAACTCCTCGAGGGGGAGGTAGAGTTTCTCTGTTCCTTGTGATTCTAGTCTCAGCTTAGAATGCATCATCACGCAGTTGGTGACGAGCCAGTATGAAACTGAATGAGTGAAACGAAAATTCTAGGATGTGAGGATTCCTACCGGCATAGGCCCTCCCCCCAACAGTTCCTTCACAACATGGAAAGCTGGTGGCTTTATGGCCCAGTGTCACCTGTTCTCCTGCTTAGGAAGACTTCTGTCAGTGCCAGTCTTCATTTGTGTTCAGCCATCCTTTAGCTGGAGGAATTCACCATTCAGTGTGCAGAGACCAATTTTCTCTTTCTTTCTTATCTTTCCTGAGGTAGAGATGAGAATAATGATGTCTTGCCAGTTTTTAACAGATCATTCTTTGAACCCCACATTTGACTTAGTTCTATCTCAGTAAACAACGAAAATTTTTTTAACACAGGCATTTATATCTAGACCAGTCTCATCATGAGCAATTAACAAATGCACTTGCAGCTCCTCAAAATGTTAATGAAATTTAGACCTGATACTTAGCTTCATTCGGTAAGTATACTTGGGTAAATAAGCTGCCAGATTTGAAAATCTGAATTTTTCTCAGCATCGTCTTAAAATACATCCTACTCCCTGGCTTGGCTGGAAGGCATCAACCAAGTTGAGTGGTTTTAGCAGGGTCAAGAAACCATCTGTGACATGTGAAAATGGTAGAAATCAGCTTTTTCTTCCCATTATGTTTTTTTTTAAAGATTTTATTTATTTGACAGAGAGAGATCACAAGTAGGCAGAGAGGGGGAGAGAGAGAGAGAGAGGGAGGAGGAAGCAGTCTCCGCACCCAGCAGAGAGCCCGATGCGGGACTCGATCCCAGGACCCTGAAATCATGACCTGAGCTGAAGGCAGAGGCTTAACCCACTGTGCCACCCAGGCAGCCCCTCCCATTATGTTTTTAAAGCTACTGGTGCTGGAGTAATTAATAAGAAACACACACAAATTGGAGACAAATTCACCTTTTAAGAGAAGTTCTTTTTCTGAGATCCATTGCTACCACAAATCCTTCAAGGCTTCCTGAGATAACTTTCTTGGGTCTGCCCTTTTTCCTTCTTTCTTTGAGTGGGCAGTACTTTGCCATTCCATGGCCATCGTCTTCCCACTGCCACTCTTCCTGGTGTGTCCTGACAGAGTCAAGAATAACTCTTTGCTGCTGAATTTGTCTTTGAAAAGATCGCTGATATTAGAGACCAGCTCAGGAAGCAGGACTGAACATGATGCAGAACTAGTTCAAGCCAAATCAATATCAATATGGATAATGGACATTATTACTCTTTATTAAGGACCTAATTAAGTGCTGGTTATAATTACATAATTAGTGCATTTAGTTCATTCTCAAAACTACTCTCTAACTTAAGCATTCCGTACCAGCCTTTTACAGATGGATTGCAGAGGCTAGGTACAGTGCCCCAGGTCACCCAGTGGGCAGAAGGCCGACTTAAATGTGAACTCCCGTCTGCACATTTTCCATTTCACCAGGATTTAGGAGTAAATGTACCCATTATGTCCATAAATGTGCATGTCTTGAATGAGAAGTGTTCTTGAGGAGAGATTCTGAAGACAAATGGTGAACCGTTCAGCAAGTAACCTTATTTCTGTTGTCACTTAGTGGGAAGAAGATTCTGATGGCTGAGATATAGAAACTGCACATAATGAATTGCACAGAGGTTTGACTGACTCACATGGATGTTTCTTGCCTTCTAGGAAGATTTCCAACCCGCAGCAGCCTCAGAGACCAACTGGGAGTCAGTCACAAGCTCCATCTCAGTAAGTAATTTGCTTTTCTGTTGCCAGAGAAAAAAAAGCTGATGGAGAAGCTGAGCTCAACCCCAGAACGGCATCAGCTGCATGAAGGTCCTAGGGCTTTACTCACAATAATGATGTGTCCTTCCATTTCTTTTATGGTTACAGCGGGCTTTGTTACATGCCCTTCCCCCTCTCTTCAAAAAAGTTCTCAGGAAATGCCAGTACCCATCGTAGGATCACAGGCTAGACAATGACTTCAGTATTTATCAGTTTCAAAGTAGAATGTTCCAACTAGACGACTGTCCAGATATATCAAACATAGAAAACTTGTCCATGAGCCCAAGTTCCAGTGGGGAATTTTGAAATAGTGTTTTGAATATTCCAGGGGAAGCTGTTAACCTTTGTGGTTTTAAGGATCTTTGCAGATGTGAAAAATCGCAGTGTTTACAGTAAGATAACTTAAGTGCAAACCAGGCGTGTGTTCTGTTGGACCTCGAAGTAAAACATAACTCACCCCAAAACTATAAAATGGTTCATGCTCTCCATTTTTTCTTCCACGTTTAGTCATTTCTCAGTATTCTATTTCTCTTTGTTCAGAAAGATCAGACCTTGTTTTTACCAGTCCTCCTATAGGTAGCACGTAGATAGCAAGGATATACAAGATGATAAATGTAGGTGTTCACTAGAAGGTCAAGAGCATGGAGAAAGCTTGCCCATGGGTCTGACAGCGTCCATGTGGCTGAGTTAAGAGTGGAATTTTTTTTCAAGTAATATTCCATCCTTTGCTCTCTGGGGGATTTTTAAAGAAATTCCTTCAGAGGGCAGGGTTTCCTTAGCAATGGATTCTGTGACTAATTCACCTGGTGCGTCCGCTGGACTAGAACAACATGGCCTGATCAAGAGGTCAGTGATGTTTCTAATGGTGATACGAAAAGTCTTTTATTTGTTCTCAACAGCCCCAAACCTCTACGTAAAGCATATTTTGTTTTTGTAGAAAGTGGCTTCTAGTTTTCTGAGCATTTTTTTTTCTTTTACAAATTGTTATTTTAAAGTCATTCAGTTAGCTTTAGAATGGATTTTTATAGATAACGAAAGCTGAATGAGATCAGGTCTACAGGGCTGTGAAAACAGGCAGGACCAGTTAGTTCTTTCTCACAAAAACAGTTTTTAAATAATTACAACAAATAACAATTTATAATAATAATAATAATGATTTTTAATAATAATAATAATAAAAGCCCTTCCCCATTCCCTTTCCCTCCAGGCATATTTGAAAACTGCTTTTAAGGCACACGCGGGTGGGTTAATGCTTTGCTTTTGCCATAGAAGGACCACCTGAAAGCAGGCGGGCATCCATTCTCTGGCTTCCAGACCTTTGGACCTCAACTGGTTAACCAGAGAGAAACCCTGAGTTGAAAGTGAGAGTGAGAAGTGTGGGCTTGGCCATCTGAAACGCTGTGGCACGTAGGGGTTCTTGTTAGGACGCTGCCTGACGTCCCAGGAACGCAAGTGCTCGTTAATTCCCTTTCCCGGAGCAGGAGGAGATCTTTGCCCGTGAGGGATCCTATTCGCTTGGCAGTTTCTTGAAAGACCTTTTGAAACCCTTTGTGGCTCTGCTTTCTATTTCCTTGTTATGGGTCATGAATTTGTACAGAGATGTTTGAATCATGGCTCATTGGTCTCTAGATTATCCAAGGGGTAGTGAAGTAAGGGCTTGGGAACTTACGTGGGGACGTAGTGCACGGAATCCCTCCCAAACTTTCAGTGTGTTGCATGCCCCATTTAAAGAATATTTCTGAGAGTATTTTAAGGACAGCTGGGATCGTGAGCAAGCATCAGCCCTTTTAAAAATACATATATGTATGCTTCCCGTGAGGATCTCCCAGTCTTGGTCGAGAGCAGGTTTCATGACTAATTATCCTTGTTGATGCCCAGTAAATAAGCTGGTGAATGTGCCAGATTTTATTGGATTCTCTCCAGAGGAGATTCGAGCCCTGCTCACATGACCCCTGTGATGTGAGGTGACCCGTGAAGAGGAAACACGGAGACTGAACATGGCGGGAGAGAGTGGATTATGGAAGCAGTTCACAATTTAGATTCTAATGCTTATTTGTGAATGCAGATATGGATGCTTTGGGAGCTCGAACCAAGACATGGGATGATGTAATTTAGATATTGCCACTGAGTCGATATCTTCTTTAATGATTATATTTCAGATGTACTGGAGGTTTTGTGATCTGCCTGGTTTTGATTTGCAAAAATGTGAATGACTATCTTTTCCAGTTAATTGCTCTTATTTAAGAACATGGCAGAACTATAGTAGCTTGAGCATGATATCTATGCGTAGAATGTCTCACAATCAGAAGCCTGTTTATGTTCCTTCCGTACACTTGTATGACTATTGTATTTCGTAGCGATGGACCTTCTCTGAGTACACTGAGCTGTATGTCACCCTTAGGGGGTATCCTATCACTCTCCATCAGTAACGGACCCCACCCTCACGGCGGACGCCCTGGACAAGACAGTCGCAGAGTTTGATACTGTGGAAGACCTACTCAAACACTTCAATCCAGAGTCATGGCAGGAAGACCTTGAGAATCTCTATTTGGACACCCCCCATTATCGGGGCAGGTCCTACCACGACAGGAAGTCAAAAGGTAAGAGACAGACCCCTGGCAGTTCTTCCTGAGCACACAAGACCACTGATAGTAACTCTCAGTGAGGACTAAACTCGCAATATATGTAACTCACTAAAATCAGAGGATTACTGCCAGTCTTGTTCCTTATCTCTCCGACAGCACCTTCAGATGAGGTTCTAGGTTTATCACAAACTGTTTTGTTTGTACAGGATTAAGAAAGAGCTAGAAGAAACTTTGTAAAATCGTCTGGACCAGCTTCTTGCATCTTGGCAAGTAAGGTATTATTAGCCTCGCTGTCACTGGAAGGAAGTGTGTTGGTACAAGCTATGTGGCAGTAGAGAGAAGATGAGCATCATGGTCTCTCACCCCTAGGGCCAGTGCCCATGTGGTGGTCCGCTGGGCCTCTCCAACAGATGTGAATGTTGATTTAGCTCAGGACTCGATGATGGTAAGATAGGCTCCTGGGAAAGCAGTGGTCAGAGCTCTTTGGAAGCTTTCACGTTTTCCCATTCAGTGTCTATATTCTTGAATGATTTTATGAAGGTCTACTGTGTGCTTGGTGCTCTGGAGGCTTCGTAGGACGTACATGTCCCAGAGAAGACTCAAGGAAGGCATGGGGTGACTTGGAGGGGGGGGGTCTGGGCATGCGTTCCACTGGAAGTTTCAGGCAAACATCATGAGGGGAGGAGAGAGGAACACTCACAAGAAAACATCTTGAGTTAAAACAATAATACTGAAAGTCACAAAAATTAGTATCTTACTCATACGTCTGAGCAATAGGATCTGAGATGAGGGTGTTTCTTTGCATGTTTAAATTAATAGTGAAATATCTTATAATGACTTTTATTGAATAAAACTATAGTTTCTAACCCTTTTTATTCTTGCTTTATTTGCTAAAATTTATCATTGAAATTTTCACTAAAAGTCTCATAAGGCTCGTTTGCACCACAGATGTGAAGGTATTTTGCTAACATAGAGCTTGTTTCCTACAGTTTATAATGTCAGGGGCGCTTTGAAGAACCATGAACTTGGCCTGCTCTGGTAGAAAATGCTTGTGTCAGTAAGCATGAGCTGTTAGAGCATTTGTCCTGGAATGACTGATTAATTAGATCCTGCCTGGGCCTGCAGCTTATGGCTCAGGTCTGGAACTTTATCTACTTTATCTACTTAAAACACACAGTGAAGGGGTGGACAGGGAGTCCCTGGTGTCCTTGACATCCTGAAGATATGCCGTAGGCAGATTGCCGGAGCTCTCAGAGTCTCCCCGGGTCTCAGGCTGGATTCAACTCAGATAAGAAATTGCTTTTCTGTAGTGTTGCTGTCTTTAGGTCTCTACTTACATCAACTTGAAGGAAAGTAAAAGATTCACAGTGTTTTGAAAACCCCGAAAAAAAACAGGAAAAGATGGTAATGGACAAAGAAATGAAAAACTCTGACTCTTTCTTATCTTCCGTACGATAGCTACTTGAGGAGCAATTCTGCTTGGCACCTATCATTTGGATTTTTAAAATTAAAAAATCACCTAAATCCATTACTTTCTTTCCCCCAGAACTTATGTTGAATTGGAGGCAGAGCATCCAGGTTCGAATCCTAACTGCCGTTTATAGGTGTTTTGACGGTCCAGCAAGTTGCTGGTCTTCCTGTGCCTCCATTTCTCCAGGCAACGTGTGTGATTACATCTACCTCTGGTGGTCATTAGCAGGGCCGTCGAGAGCCCCTGCACGTAGTACTTGTGCAAGAAGCATCAGCTAGCTCTGGCTACTGAGAATTCCAGAATATGTTTGCATCGCTGTGCTGGCGAAGCCTTCCTTGTCCCTCATCCTCTCCCCCTGAACCCCGCCACCTCAGAGTCTGGAGTCCTGGGGACGCTATGGCCTTCCTATGCCTACTACTGCAGTTAACTGTGTCTGGTGTCTTTTGTAAGGCAGTGTGAGATCCTAGGACCTCCAGGTCCGAGTAGTAAGTCAGCTGGGGAACGGCAGGAAGCCGCGCGCGTCTGGTCCCAGCCACACTGACTCCCGGCCTCTGGGGGTGGGCTGAGCAGTCGGTGCTGTTTTACGGCCCATGGGAGACTGAGACCCATCCTGAGTGGCAGCCAACGCTGAGGGCATGGTGTTAGACATTGTTCATCTGTATCTCGGGCTCTCAGCACAGCCTCCGTGAATGTGTGTGGAATTAAAGATATTAATCCAGCAGGAGCATTTATCCAAAGTTTGCAGGAACCCGCCCCATAAGACTGAGGACTGTAGCTTATTAAGAACGCCTTTGGTCCTGACAGAGCCTCGCAAGAACTCTCAAGGTGACGTTCTGTGTAGTCCTGACGGAGTCAAAACTTCTTTCCCCGGTTGGCTTGGGTTCCATTTCTTAATCTCTTGTTTAGGATGGCCCTAAGACGGGTCTGTACTGTTTCTGGAAGCCCTGGCCAGTGTCCACGGTCCCTGCGCTTGTATAAACGTGCTGACTTCATTGTTTATCATTCTGCGCCCACCACACCACCTGCATGCCTGTCTCTCACACGCATGTCTCAGCTGTCACTGTCAGCTTTTCAAACTCAAGAAGTACAAACTCATGGTTTCTGATCTGTTGTATAAGGAAGGGAGCAGTGAATGCAGAGTGGGGACAGAAACATAGTTACAGATAAGGGAGGTCTGTTGGATGGCTAATACAAGAGTGAACTTTGTAGGATCCTGAAAAAATTTCCTCTTGTCAGTATGATAATTCTTTAATGTTGTAAAAAGCAAATATTGGTTATGGATAGCTGTTGAATATTCATTCCTCTAATTTGTCCAGATGGATCAAAGGGACATTTTTTGTGATATCAAAGAGAGGATTCTAAGATGACCCTCCAATGTGAACGTACAAACACAGAGTCTTATAAACGCTAAAATAAAACACAAACACCCTGGGTGTGGAATGTTTGTAACGAGGTGGGGATAGTACCTATTTAGAATTAATGTGTATGCTTCGATTTTAGTGTTTGTTTGAAAGCAGATTTGGTGACAGGGAGATTCAAGGTCTTTCTAGGAAGAGACTTGTACATGGAGAGCAAGAGGTCAATGAAGTTTGGGGAAAAGAGGAAGAGAAAAGGGGCAATAACCTCGCCACATATTGGAGCCAGAACTTCAGCACCTAAGGTCGACTCAAAAATTCGCAAATAAAAGCGAAGCCCAGACTTGTGTATCGCAGCTTCTGGACTGAAGACAACACTACAAGCCTGTGTTTCCCATGTTCTGTGTCTTAAGGGATATGGAGAAAGAGACGACAAGGATTATCAAAATTTGTCCATAACTGTAGTTCCACAACTCAGTTTTTACCAATAATTTCAACCTCATACTTTCACTGAAAGCTGCCGAAAAGTTAAAAAAAAAAAAAACAAGTTCAAGTTGCATTTACTTTTTCTGATGACTCTGCTAATAATAAAAAAACATTTGTACATAATTTGGTAAAAAGTTACATGGATCTTCTGCAAACTATAATCATCGCAAGACCATGGTGGCCTAAACAAAACCACACTGTGATTTCTTTACAGCACAATCCTTTGAATTTAGGGGCAGCACAACTTTATTCAACTTCATAATGGATTTTAGATATCTTTCACTTAAAAATGATCAGTCTTACACTCTATTAGAGTGGAGAGCTCATTGAGATGCCGTGTATGGTCATTGACAATGTAAATGAGATCTGTTGGGTTTTGTTTTGGTTTTTTGGTTTTTTTTTTTTTAACTTATTCCAGAAGAACTTGACTTTCCCCAAACATTTTGTGTCATAGGGAAAAAATCCAACAAATTAGAACGAGGGAGAAGCCTATTTTCACAGCATCAGTGTTGGTCTTCAACTATGGATACAGTTTTTGGAGCATTCCAACCTAATAGTTTTGAACGACAGTTTTACTTACCACAAGTAAATGCTTCCCCAAAGGGTTGCTATTTTTTAATGCGTGTGCCAGAATTCATGTGCACTCTTCTTTAAAAAAAAAAAAAAATCAGCATTTCTACATTAAGTGGAATAAACATATTTATATTAAATTGATTCTAAGTGATAGGGTTTGAAATATGTTATTTTTTAAAGGATTTTGTCTATTTACTTGACAGAGAGAGACAGCGCATGAGGGAACACAAGCAGGGGCAGAAGGAGAGGGAAAAGCAGTCTCTCCACTGAGCAGGGAGCACAAAATGGGGCTCGATCCTGGGACTCCAGGATCGTGACCCCAGCCGAAGACAGACGCTTAACCAGCTGAGCCCCCCAAGTGTCCCTGAAATATGTGATTTTTACAGACTCTAAGTGGTTGGGGGTTCTAACCCTGGGACAGTTAGTAACCCATTTGAGAGGCTCTGATACCAATTCTGTGATTTCTCACATGGCATTATTTTGCTCTACGATCTAAGCCACTTGACTTCTTAATTTGAAGACGATCTGTGGGTGAGCAGCTAGCCTAGAATCTGAGGGTTCAGTGACATACATACATTTAAGATCAAAATGTTTGACTTGGTTCTGAATTCTCCCAGGTCAAAATACTTCTAATTTTTAAGTTTGTCATGTATTGCCACTTCTTTGTCATGCCCTTGTCTACGAACTAGGACAATCAAGTTTTGTTCTTTCAAATATGATTTCGCATGAGGGAAATAATTTCATAGCATATTAAGATGTGAACGTAGTCTAGAACGGGCTGAAGCCATCACAACACCAACGCCTTCGCTTGGCCTATTTGCTATCTGGTAGCAACCTGCCGGGGGCCTTTGGCTGACACTAGTGATGAATCCGTTGAGTCAGTCTGGAGATAACATCCCCTGTAACTATCTCTGTGTCAATTAAACGAGGTACAGGGGACGTTAAATCAAAACAGATTTATTTTTCTAATTTCTGAGGTTGAAAGAGGGTCAGTTTCCTTGAACTTGCTGAACCATGTCGTATGCCCCAAGTAAACAGCCGTCCTTATCTGGACGAAAATTGTCTTCCACAAATTTGATGGAATGGGAGCAGGAGAACGGCTGCGGCAGCAGGAAAGCATGGACTCTGTCATCAAGTACGCTTGTGATAAAATTCTAACTCACATCCGAAGAACTGTGGCCTCGGGGAGTCACTGGTAGCCCGTGGGCGGCCGCGTTCTGCCCTTTGCTGGACGGCTCTAGTTACAACCACTTTGCAAAGCTGTGCTGGGATGAACAAGAGACACTAACACGGGCCCTCGGCACATTACAGCTACTACTGTTACTTAGGTAAAACGGCACAGAACCAAGATATTTCTGTGAACTCTTCCGCTTTCTTCCCTGGAGGGCGGTCAGATAATCCTCGCTAATCTGAAGAGCCTCCTACGGAGTATCCAAATATTGCCAGGTTTAAGGATCCGTAAAATCAGTCCACTCCTCACAAGTTTACAAAATAATCGGCAAGTACTAAACTTTTCTAGGATACTGTTGACCCAGAAACTTTTCTGGCTTGTTAGATGTTTCCTTTGAAAAGCACTTTTTTTTTTTTTTTAAGAGTGCAGCCCCTGTTGATGACCCGTAGGACTTGTAAGGATCTGGATTCCCCACTCCGTTCGCCAGAAAGCGTTAAGGAAAGACGCATTTTTGTTGATCACATTGTGTGTATCTGTGCGGGCTCACGTAAAAGCTTTGAAGGAAGTCTCCGTGCGGGGACAAGGATTTGGGTCCTTTGCCTCCTGGCGCCTCGCTTTCCTCCTACATGATGAGGTTGTCCACCTTTGTGGGTATCCTGACCCCCTTTAATTGCCCATTACCCCCCTCCCATGAGAGCACAGTTTACTGGAAAACATTTAATGGTGGAGAATAGTAGGTAACTTTGGTGTCTGGGGTGACGTGTGTGCCTTTCGCCCAATGGTCACTCTGGCTAATGATGGATGTCTTTGCCTCCTGGGTCCCTTATCCACTTTTTCTGGGAAGCATCCTTTTGTCCTGTGCCCCTGTGGATGCAGGGAAAGCGCACACCCTTCCTACAGCACACACTCCTTTCAGAACCACCAGTGCTGGAAAAACCAGCCCATTGACTCTTGACTTACAAAGGACCATGTTAAGCCCCAGGGAATTAAACTGAACACATGCCTTCTGACATGGGGGGTCGAGGTGAATGTGATGCTCCTTCCCTTAATGACCTCGACTGCAGCATCGGAGCTGTTTGGGGCATCCTGGGCTTAACCCTACTCATTTATCTCTTTTATTCATTGTGACAGTGTTGTGGGGGACACCTGCCGAGGGCTAGGGTTTGGATCTGTGCTTCAAACACCCTTCACTCATTCAATTTTTAGATTTTTTTAAATTTATTTTCAGCATAACAGTATTCATTATTTTTGCACACCACACCCAGTGCTCCATGCAATCTGTGCCCTCTATAATACCCACCACCTGGTTCCCCCAATCTCTCACCCCCCGCCCCTTCAAAACCCTCAGATTAAGTTTTTCAGAGTCCATAGTCTCTCATGGTTAAGATTGTATTTATTTTAGAGAGAGAGAACATGAGAAGAAGGGGTAGATGGAGAGAAAGAGAAGACGCCACACTGAGCGTGGAACCTGACGTGGGGCTCGATCCCACGATCCTGAGATCAAGACCTGAGCTGAAACCAAGAATGGGACGTTGAACTAACTGCATGACCCAAGCGCCCCTTAACTCATTCAATCTTTATACATTTCTTGGCAGGAAAGTACCGTTATTGCCAATTTATATACTAAAAGAAAATCAGAATGTCTGATGGTAGCTGCGAAGGAGAGAGTCGTGCCACGGACTGGGGTTTGTTCGCTGCCCAGGCCAGGCCTTGGGGAGCTCAGCGGTGTTTGAAGCTCCGAGACTCAGTCTCTTCCGTGAGAGAAAGATGTTTCAAGACCCGCTTGATTCAGATTCCCCTCCTAGCTTGTTTTCCTGTTTCTTGTTGCGTTGATGGACTTCACACGTCCTACCAGGTCACAGTTCTTAGAGTTCAGAGAATTGCCGTCTGATGGTATCAGCGGCCGTCTTGCCTCATTCAGCACCTTGCAGACGGCCGTGCACTCACCCCCTTTGTTGCACGTGTTTGTCAAATGCCTACTCTGTGTCCAGCGACCTTAGGCAGGTCAGTTAAGTTCTCTGCCTGTCAGTCCCCACATCTATCAGTTGGAGACAGTTGTGTCTCCCATGAGAGTTTGTTACCAGAAGTCACTGAGAGTTGCA
Organism: Mustela nivalis; assembly: GCF_964662115.1. Lineage (NCBI taxonomy): Eukaryota > Metazoa > Chordata > Mammalia > Carnivora > Mustelidae > Mustela > Mustela nivalis. Next base: position 9,394,242 of record NC_139028.1, on the reverse strand, counting down.
CATATGACAGCATCTCACAGAGAACCACGCACACAAAAGGTGCTCAGTACCTTTCTATTTACGTTTTTAAACCCCGAAAATTCACTGTTGTCTGATTGGGAACCTGGTGACGTAGGTTAATCACTATAAATACACGTGGTAAATATGTCCGTTCTTGAGAAACTAAACCAGCAAACGGAGTCGTGAAATTCATGATTTTAAGTTTAAGATATCCTGATATTTTCTCATTAAAAGTTATAAAGTCATTGCTCTCTCCAGATTTATTTGTGCTTCCAAATGGGGGTTGAGGTGTGGAAACAGTTTTCACAATTATGGGCTGATTTATGGAAGAGGGAGTCTGAAAATCACAATGAGGTGTAATGTCCGTAAAAATGAACAGACTCCTCCTGGGGAATTTATGAACCTTGAAAGGGGCTGAGAAACCCTAGTTACTTGGTATAAAATACTACAATTACTCATCTATCCCTCTTCCCTCCCACCCTCTCCCAAAGCCTCATAAATCTAGGGTTGTAGAATCAAAGGCTTATTTTTAGTGTTTTCCGTAACACATTGTGGCCCTTCTCCCCATGGGGCAGAGGGCGCGTCGAGCCACGTATCTGAAAGCGAGCCTTCCTGACGCCCTCTTCTCCCGGGGGCACTGCTTCTAGATTCTGTGGGTCTCAGAGCCAGTCATTGCCACGCGTCATGGTTCCTCCTTGGTAGAGCTGGTTCTCGAAGGCTAGTTTCTCTGTCCTGCACCAGCAGCAGTCTGATTCCTTCAGATAGTGCAGAGAGAAAACTGGACTGAGGAGTAGGGCTACCAGTGTCCGCAACACTCTCTGACCTTGACTTTAAGTTTATGGGTATCCATTCAGAGTCTCGGAAGTCTTCCGATTTAAGGAAAATCTGGTGAAGTCCCTACTTCACCAGACAGAAAACACCTGTCTGGTGAAGTAGGGACTTCAGTTGTTTTTACTGGCCTTGGTTATTCCAGACATCCTGAAATGGCACACATGCTCTGTCCTCAGAGATGCCGTACGTCTTTCAGCAGGATTTGGTTGAAACCAAATGGTTTTAGGAGACCAGGTTGAAACCAGATGGTTTTAGGAGAGCAGGACTTAAATGACCTCCGTTCGGGCTAAGCCCTAGGAGAGGAGGAATCAAACGGTGATTAACTCTCTGCTTCCATGAACCTTATATTTTAATGGAAGAGAAACGCCTAAATAAAAGAAAGGGGCAAAGCAAGGTCTTTGAAGTAAGGGCTATGGCAGAAGGCAGAGAAAGTGTGGTGAGCCTGTAGCAGGGGATCAGAGGAGATGGAGGCTGAATATGGCTTTTGACTTGAGCCCTAGAAGATTAAAATGACATAGTCGACTTGAGTGCTAGGGAAAGTGAACTAGAATGACAAGAGCACGGTCTTAAAAAGTTACACATATATTTTTTATATATAAAATATGTATTTTTTATATTTTAAATTTGTTTTTATATATAACATATGTATAACTTATATACATGTAATAGGTATATATACATGCATATATAGCCCTACTTCAAGCACACAGACTTCCCATGCCTTCAGCACATGCTGTGTGTGTGTGTGTGTGTGTGTGTGTGTGTGTGTGTGTGTGGTAATATATTGCTGGTGTGTGGCTGCTAAAAGAGTTTATAAAGAATTTGAGCACTGTGAAGTCTTGGTCTGGTTGTTAGAAAATGCTTGCTGGCTCTAAGAACTTGGGGAAGTCTAATTGGAGACCCAGGGGAGTCCGGGAGATCAAGCAAAGGCTGGGGACACACGCAGCCGAGTGGCGACGGTTGGAAGACCAGCCCGGCGAAAGCTGCCAATCAACTTGACCCCCAGGCGCTGACCCAAGGGGATCATCTCCCTGTTAAGCAAAGCAAGCAGCAAATCAAACCTGCGTAGAGAGAAAAAAATCAAAAACAAAACCAAAAAAACAGTGCTTTCCTACATTCAGAAGGAGGACATTATTTTGTTTCGCAGAGAATTTTTGTATTCACCAAAAACCTTGAAATAGATTGACTGGCGTCCATGCCGTGTGCCAAGCCCGTGGGTCCTCCCGCAGGCACACGTCGGAGACACTTTGTGCTCGGCTCCAGCCCGGGGGGTCCACGGGAAGAAAGCAGATACTGCAAGGGAGCAGGTCAGAGGAACGCTGTGGTTTCCTGGTGTGTAGAAAAGTTGTTTTTACGCCGTGGTGTGGTGTCGTGTGCAATCGCATTCCGTCGGAAGAAACAATGTTCACAGTTTGGTTAAAAAAGGCTTTAGAACTGAAAATGCTTACCCGCCACCTGAGCTTTGCGTGAGCCCCAATCGCTGGTCACAGATCACTGTAACAGATACCATAATAATGGAAGAGTCTGAAATATTGTGAGATTTATCAAAATGCGACAAAGGGGACAAAGGCTGGTTTGTACAACTCGTGTTGCCACACCCCTCCACTTTGTGAAAAGGGCGGCGTCTACAAGTATCTGCAAGTGTGGTGAAGCGAGACTTGACACCGCGAGGGAGGTGTGCCTATCCGGCTGTATCTGTCCCGTCAAAACGGTCGTTAGGGCCCCAGCACGGGTTCCCTCTAAAGACAGATTTTTGTTACCAATCCGTTCAGCTCTCGGCGCGGGCTTGCGACCGGTTTTCATGGCTAAGGCCGCAGTCCGGCGAGGGCAAAAAGGTGCTTGTCTCCATGTCTTCTTCAGATGCAGATCGTGCACAGACGTGGGCTCCTTCCGTTTGGGGGCGATGGAGAAATGCATTGTGTTGTTCGATGCCAAAGAAGAAAGTAGGCTCTAGGCGGTCAGCCAGAACCTGGCGTACTTCTCCTGCGGAACCCAATAAATGAGTGTGTGTGCTCGGGGCGCACAGGCTTGGGGGTACGTCACCGGCAACATCTTGAAAATGGCAGGTCACGGTCTGTCACAGACTTGGGAAACCTGGTCCTTGGGACAGCGAGTGGTCCTCCAGTGGGGAGACCCCAGCATGGTTCATGGAAGCTGTTCTTTGCCCCACAACCCCCTGCCCGCCTTCAGATCCTCAGACCACAGTCAGAAGCGTGCAGAGGCAGGAGAAAGCCTGGATTCAGACTCTAGCCTGGGCGGCTGGGATCATCCAGACCAGGCTGACTCTCCATCCTGTCCTGCCACACTGGAGCCTCCGTGGGTTGGAGACTGAATGCTCTCTCCTGCTTGACATGTCCCTAGTGTTCAGACCCCAGAACTCATCACAGCACAAGGATCTCCAGCGAAGGACCTGTGTTTGAGGCCAGGGCTACAAAAAGAGGGCCTCTCCCACTGCCCTGTGCCGGGCCCCACATTGGACTAATATGTCCAGGGAAAGCCTCTGAGGACGGCCCCTTCTCGGCCCTTTGAACAGATTGTCAGTGCCCAGCCTGGAAAACTGATGTTGAAGATCCATGGAAAGACAAGACTCAAATTCAAAAGGACAGCAAAAGAAGAATTGTAACATTATGTACACCAGGGTGAAATAAGGGAAAATAGATGAAATTCCAGGGCCCTTGAATCACATTGGGGACTTCCTTGCTGCCCTGTCCTGTTCCTGTCTGGAGACCGAAGCAGAAATGGAAAGCAAAGCCCCCTCCCTGGATCTCCCTCCAGAGGCTCAAGCCGAGCCCCCATCCTGGGAGGCCCCGACGTTTGCTCACCACTCCGCCTGCTGCCCGGCGTCCTGCTCCGGGCGCCGCCTCATGCGTCCCCTTTGACGGAGAGCTCAGTGTCCCCTGCAGAACGCCCACAGTCACGTCTGCAGCTGTTTGCATCTGCTCAGAAGCATGTTTTATGCCAAGTTCTATATTGAGTGCCTTGGTGGTTTCAGTCCCCAGAGACACAGGGCTGCTGGATGCCAGGGAGTCAGCCCGGGCCACAGCCAAAGCGATCACGTCGGTGACCTGAAGCTAGAATGGACAGCGTTGTACATCTCTTCCCAGTGGGCAGGGAACGGGGGGGGGGGGGCAGTGCTGGTCAGTAAAGCACTTACGTGATGTGAAGAGTCCTGCTTCCAGACAAGGCAGGAGGACGTGCCTCTCCCTGGTTTGCTGAGGGCAACTTGAGGCTTAGCTACATCTCCGGGAGAGGCATGCTGTCTCGGGGCTCTGGGCTATCCCAGGGAGAAGGCTGCACCAGACGTCCTGCGGCACCAGGGAGCTCTTCTTCCTTTGGTTTTCGGAGACAGCCATGCCCCCGTTCTCCTAGATGTGCCAGAAGCTGGGGCCAAAGGGGGAAGAGCTCCGAAGCCCAGTGTCCCATTTCCCATTCGCCTTAACAGGGTTGGGGTGGGGGACGGTGAAGTGCGGTGATGGGTAGAAGGTGCCTCATGGGGGGCTGACCTGGAGACCCTCAGCACGCGCCCTCCTGCCTGTCCCCCTCTGCCTTCCTGCACCCCAACCCCTTCTCCTCGCTAACAGCACCTGTTGACTGCTCAGCGGTCGACCAGATAGACCCCCGTTAGCATCCTCGGCAGCTGCAGCCGCCGGCACAAGCCCCGTCCATGGCGTGGCACTGCGCCAGCCAGCATCACTGTTTGTCTCAAGGTGACACTTGGAATGGATGATGGCGGCGCTTCCTAATGCATTTACGTAATCCTTCCTGCTTTGCTGGCAGTTACTTCCAGGGCTTTAGCAGCAATAAAACGGTTCCTTTCCCAAGACACAGTTCACTCGATTTAAATCTGGATTGATTATAGCTAAACTTAGGACACGTCTTTACAAAGGAAGGAAAAAAACAGCCATACATGATGCACAGAAGTTATTCAGCATTCCTTCAGCTGCCCCCTTCCTGCCCTCCCCCCGTGTCGCAGGCTCAGCATAGGGAAGCTGGTGGGGGCAGGGGGAGTTCCCTGCCCTGGAGAATCAAAGCCCAGTCGCTCCTATGGAAAGGCTCTCGGGGCAGGGCATTAACCCAACTGCCATTAATTCCTTAGTCAGGGGGTCGTCTGCCCATATCGCCGGACCGTCCGCTGACTTCGTGGTGTGAAGGGGACCCCTCATCCCCGTGAGCCTCCCTTGTTTTGGGTTTCCCTCCCCTGCATTCTCCGGACAGCACCCCTAGCCTCTGGCTTTGACCCCAAAAGAGCACGCTTGCCACTCCTCAGCCGGTTTAGGTTTAAGACTAAGATGCTTGCAGGGGCTGGAGTGCAGAGGCAGCCTGGTGCTTGCTGTCTGCTTGCCTTTGTGGGATTCCTCCCGGGCCCTCTAGGGCGTGGTCGGGGGCATGTACCCCAAGTGCATAGAGGATTAGCTGACTTTTGCAGAACACTGATTGGAACCTATGTAAACACAGTACTATAAATTTAATTCACGGACATACTGTGACTAGAATTTGAAAATTGGGGGTGTTGGTCTTAATTAACAGAAGTCCCAGTAACCATACCCCCTTGGTTGTCAGTGACCCGGAGTCACGACCAACAGAGAGAACCAGAGAAAGGCCTGGATTTTTTTTTTTTTAACCATTTGACTTGAAAGGGAAAGATCAAAATGAATCACGAAGAATAATCCTAATCAGCACTGACTGTGTGCCAGGTATGCTAGCGTCAGCCTTCGGTATTGCTGTGGGACAGGTGAAGTTCTGCTGTTGACATTTCCTAAATGAGGAAACAGAGGTTGGAAGCAGTTGGGTGCCTTTCCAGCTCTCGGGAGGGAGGCAGCCACAGCTTTGGGGCAGAGCCCAGCCCTTGTCCTCTCTCTGTGCTGTGGCCATCTAGGATGCAGGGCACAAATACGCCTCAATACCCACTCCCCAAAATGCCAGCTCCGTGGACATTTTGGTTTACTTTGGAGTCAAAATGAAATTAAAACCTTTTCTTCTTCATACTTCCCTGTAAAATTGCATCACCAGCCAAGCATAATAGAGTAGTTGTCCCTGATGCATCCCTGATAGATTTCAAATTATATTTAAATCATGGTTTAGAGAATCATGGTTTAGGTTTTATTGGTTTAGGTTTTATTGAGAATTGAGAGGCCATGTATTTTGGGGTTTTTGTTTTGTTTTGTTTTTAAGATAAAGGCAGTTATTTTAAATTGCTAAACACTTCATTTTCTTTCCTCGGAATTCTTTTTTTATATTAAAAAAATATAATTGAACCAAGATAAAGATTTAGCCATGTTTTTGAGGCTTTTGTTTTTTCTTTGTTGTTGTTATTTTTTTCTTTTCAAGCAAATAAATACTTTTATTAACATGGTAATTTTTTTCTTTCTAATACGCATAGTATTATAATATTTATTATATATAATTTATTAAATTATCTGATTTATTTTTTTTTTTTTGAAGAGTAGATAGGATCAAAAGAGAATCAGATTTTCCACCTTGCATGTGAGGTTAATAAATGAGATCCCAAGGAAAGATTCAATGTCTGCATTAAGGTCATTGTCACATCTTCCCACACGCTTCCCAAAAACCCATGCTGGGAGTTTTTGCTTCGGGTCAGGTGCTGGCTCACACCTGTGTGTGTTTCTTACAGTCGACCTGGACAGGCTCAATGATGACGTCAAGCGCTACAGCTGCACTCCCAGGAATTATTCCGTCAACTTAAGAGAGGAACTGAAGCTGACGCACGTGGTCTTCTTTCCCCGCTGCCTCCTCGTGCAGCGCTGTGGGGGCAACTGTGGCTGTGGGACTGCAAACTGGAAATCCTGCACGTGCAGTTCTGGGAAGACTGTGAAAAAGTATCATGAGGTATGTCCTTCTCAAACATGCATGAGCTCTGGAAATGTTAGGGTAGGGTGCTGGACGACCAGGCCATGGGTTACAGTTGTTCTAGTTGTTCACTGCACAAAGGCAGCCATCTGGAAGGATGACTGGGAGCTGAAATTATACATGAGCTAAACTGAGCAAGCCAAATGCCTTAGAGGGGCTAAGTACCTCCTGAAAGATGGACTCTTTTCTCTATTCTTCTTTTTTTAAAGATTTCATTTATTTATTCATTTCAGAAAGAGCAACAGCAGAGAGGTGGGGGGGATCAAAGGGAGAGGGAGAAGCAGACTCCCTCCTGAGCGGGGTACCCATGCCAGGCTTGATCCCAGGACCCCAAGGCCATGAATGAGCCGAAGGCAGACACCTTACTGACCGAGTCACCCAGGTGCCCTTGGACTCTGTTTTCTAATCATCAGAAAGCAACCTGTGGGACAACATCCTTGTTTATTTATATGATCAAATGCATGATGCAGTGATTCAGAGCTCACATGACCTCTTTGTAGTAATATGTGGTATTTGTAAAGGCTGTCATGGCAAAATTTAGGTCATTTTAAGAAAAATCTAAGGGCCAAACCTGAATGCAGTCAAGCCCTTAAGAAATTTAGGAGAGTGAAGATAGCAAAATGTAAATTGACAGAAGATGTTTAGAGAGACTTTTTAATTCTCTAAATAGGATATTATTTTTATTCTAAAAGTACCATTTTTTCCTAAAGACTACTGAGTGCTACCTGGGAAATCAGCTGTGAAAGTAGGCAAAACTAAACAAAAGTAAATATGAAGATAAAAGAGGAATAAAATTTAGGGAGAACAGAGTTCTACAGAACCCTGTGTTCCTGACTCTGTGTTCCTATCACTAGTAACAATGCTTATCCTTTTTGAACACACAGCACTTTATTGAGCATTAAAGGATTTAAGGGGAGCTCAGAGCTGTTCCTGACCTTGGCAGCAGCTCTTACTTCCCAATCGTGGGAGTATTTCCAAGTCACAAATATGGAGACTCCGTTTTCACATATGTGAAATGAGACTAAGACATTATAACAGATAATCACTTATAGAGTGGTTCTGGGGCTCAAATAAAATAGTGCATATGGAATGCCTTTTGTAAGATGTGAAACGTCATACCAAAATGTGTTTAAGAACATAATCTAAACAATTAAGCAGACATTACCATGAGAAATGATTGTTTGTGTTGCTTTTCCTCTTGTATCCACCAAAACAAAGGAGTAAAGTGTGCCCCCTAAATAAAACCTTCAGCTTTTAAAAGGTGGTTTTTTTTTTTTCTTTTTTTAGTCCTGAAAACAGTAAGTCAATACAAACAAGTTTAAGGAGGTGACGGTAGCTAAATGAGAACGGGGACGTCATAACTGGTATTTCCAACTTGGGAAGTGTAGGAAATTAAATGCCACAGGGACCAGGCTTACCTCACATGGGAGAAACACATTATTTTAGACTTCCATGGAGCTTATTTTCTTAGTCATAAGAATTCCTTACTCCACCCTGCAGTTTTCAAGGGGAACCAAAAAAAAAAAGTTCTCCTGTCCAGAGAATGCTATAGTCTGCGTTCATTGTGTTTTATTTTTGTATGACCCAATGAACTCTAGATAGGATGTTGTCCTTTGCATCTAAGAACCTGAATTTTGTAATGTTTAGTCAGACCCTGAGGATTAGTGCTGAATACAGTAATCAGGCTAGAATTAAAATAATCTAGCAAGTGACAAGATCACTACCTAGGCATAAATGCAGAGGAAAAACAGTTAAGTACAGGCCTTTGATCTATCTGTAGAGTGTTTTATTTTCCTCTGGACTCCACTCAGTTTGAAGTTACAGCTTCATGTTTTATATTGTTTATTGCAGAAATGTCAGAGTTGAAGGTGACACCACCCCTTTAAAACAAAACAAAAAAACCTTCACATTCCAGACAGTGAATGCTAAAGAACTCTAAAGGGTCCTTTTCTTGCTTCTTTTCTTGTCTCTGTCTGCCCACCCAAGAGGTTACCTGTAAATTTCTGTTCACAATTAACATCTAGAAAAGGAAGCCCTTGATCTCTGCTCATCACAGGAGCAGGTCTGAGATGCCAGCATCTTTTTGAAGCTGCTCTCTGAAGCAGCTCTTTGAAACACTGTAGTTTAGTATTTTTACTTCTGGGGTCTGCAGAGCTCTACACGAAGTCACTCTGCCAGGCTCTGGACAAAGGGACAAAACAACATCGATCACTCTCTCAGCCGCCACATACCTGACACAAACATGTCTGGCTCCTTGACCCCCAGGCTCCTAAAATACCTTGCAACATGTTACAGTGATCCCTCTGCTGAGTGCCCCCGGGAAAGAGTAGAGACTTGTTCTCTTTCCAGCAGTGGGGGCGGCTTGAGCCTGGCTCATTAGGGAAAAATCCTGGTTCTTTTTTCTATTCTGTATCTGTGCTCTAACCCAGAGACACAAGAAATCAGTTTCCCCAGCTGCTGCTTGTAACTGATGAGATGTGAAATGAGTTTCCATGGGCCGTGAGCACCCTTAAGGGGTAACTGGAACTTGTCACATAAGCAGGCCTGTGTGACTCTGCACAAATATTTCAGCACTCAGCGTTTAAAGCATAAAATGGGAAAAATTATAAAGCTCCTAATGAAGCTTAGATAATTGTTCTGTTCTTGGGTCATGCTGTTTCCCAAGCAGGGGGTTGAGCGAGTTTCCCCCTAGCCCCACCAGAACGATACAGTGTTACCTTCTTTATGATTTCCTGTTCTCCAAAGCTGGTAGGTATCCTTTAAGGCATTTTCCCTGTTTGCTAATAATAGTTCTTTGCAGCCTCTTGGAATGCATAGGATATAAAAGTTACTTTGGGGTAGTGAGTTTTCAGAAGGAAGTTTCCAGAGAACATACCATGTAGATGCTGTTATTTCAGGTCCCATCTTGCCTGGATAATGTGCCATGGAGAAGCAGGATCTTCCCCAGAAATAAGGTTACCTTAGCGGTTTGTCATCCTCTGGTTCCCATCAATGGACATTCGGGCAACAGCCAAAAATTCACGAAGCAGCAGAGAGAGAGAGATCAGAGTTAATTTCTCTGTCCCTCCTCTCGTGATTTTGTCGCTATGCTGCTGTAACTGTCCATCGTGTCGAGTAGAACTTTCTACAGTGAAGGGAGGGTTCCCTCCCTGCCCCCCCAGTATGGCAGTCGTCGGTGACACGTGGCTAGTTGGCACTTGACGAGGACCTGACACAAACAGGAGATCGGACTTTGAGTTCTATGTGATTTTAAGTTATGTAAATGTAGATAGCTGCACATGGCTGGGGGTTGCCGTATTGAAAAACACAGCCTAGACCCATCTCTGTTTCTGGACTAAGTGGAAAAAAATAATGACTTTAGAAGATTCTTTTTATTTTGCTCAAGAATTTTATATTAAAAATCTGCTTCCTATTAACAGCTTAAGAGTCAGGACGTGTAAGCACATGTTTATATATGAAAAGAGATTAATTAGAGGTTTTAAACTGTTGAGTTTTAGACTTGGGATAAAATAATCATACTTTTAGGTTTTTACATGTTTTAAGCATCTGGTATAGAAACAAATTTAGCTAAAATGGGAAATTGAGACCAAAGAGACAGGAAACAAAATGAGTTGGTGAAGAGTTTCTACTCTGTGGCAAAAGCAATGAGATTTGGGGTTATGATTCTAACCAACCATAACAAAAGTCAAGGAAACTTGGTTCCTTTCTCTGGAAATAGCATTTCTAACGTAAGGAGAGTCTCCCTGCTTCATCCTCTTTCTGTCTCTTTGGGTGAGACTGTGAGACCACGCTCCCGGGGGCTTTTCCTGTGTTTGCAATGAGCTGAGGTAACAGAGCACAACACTGTCTGACCGGAAGGAAGATGTGGCCCCTGGTTCCAGCTCTGCCGTGTGGAAGGCAGCCTAGGGGCCTAGGAGTTCCTCAGTTCATCCCCACAATAACCCCCAATTTGGGGTTCCCAGGCAGACTTGAAATGACATGGCATCCGTTAACCATGACACCATCCTATCCCCCAAATCCTACCTTACCTTACACAAGGAATAGAAGCAAACTGGAGGTGGCAGTGCTAGGTCAACGTAAAGGAGTAAAGATAGGATCGGACAATCAGCAGTTAATGCTGATGGAGAAATTCACTCACCCATCAGTGATAACAGTGACACTTGGCTCATGGGGCTACTGAACAGATGTGAGGGCAGAAGACTGGAAAGTCCAGAAGAGATATGGGTGGAGTTTTCTGAGAGGTCTGGCTTCCCTGCAACCTCGATGGCTCCCTGAGTGAATGGACCCTGCATTTCATTACAGCCGAATGTGCACATTCCTTTCCTTGTAGACCTAGCTTCCTGCCATCGCTTCGCACACCTGCTTTGGGCCATGCTCCCCCTCAGGTAGACAAGACCATCTGTGACATGAATGGTCATCCCTGCCAATTCTGCACTCTGAATGTGGTGCCCAGTTAGCCTTCCATTACATTTTCCACAGTGTGTGGACATGAGCCCTGTAAGGTGCTGTTGGAATTATGGATGAAACTGCTTCGCTCTTTCAAGGCTGGACTGCAGCTGAGTGCACCCCCACAGTAGCCCCCGTGTGCTCCCAGAAAACATAATGTCTACAGAGAGCAAGACTGGATTTTCAGTATTCATGAGCGTTTTATGGACCCTGACTACAATCCCAGCCTTTGGTCACCTGCAGACTTCCATCAGCCAGGGAACTGTTCCTAAACACTGTCGTCTGTGTCTTTCTTCCTGAGTACCCTATCTTACCACATACAGTCAGTCCTTCTGCTGCGAGGCTCCGGGTCTGCTGGGACTGCTGCCCGCAAGCTCGGTAATTGTCCAGGCAGAAAATAATGTGTTATCCCTTCTCGAGATGTTCTCGTTCATAATCACTTAGGTTTCAGAAAAATGGTCTAGCAGCCCTTAAAAATCTAAACTCTCTGCACATTTTTCATGAAGTCTAGAAGCATGGAAAAGCTCAAAAGGGAAACAAAAATAGGAAGCTTTTTTCTTTCTTTTTTTAAAGATCAGAAACTATGTATATGGAGTACAGCCTGCTTTAGAAGTTGGGAACAATCTTAAATAAACTCTTAATGGTTCCAGCTCATACAATGCATTTCTCCTGAAATATGTGTTTGTGTTCCTATGTCAGCCATTAATCTGAGAACTATTAAAGGCATTAACTTTTTTTTTTTTATATTCCCAATCAAGAAGAACCCAACTCAGCAGATAGCTTTTCTGCCTAGTCTTGTTTTATTAGTGGAATAGCTTTATGGCAATGATTCATTCAGTGGTTTATTGGCAACGAGGCGAGTGAATGAAGTGAAAAATCTTTCGTGATGTGGTAATTTGCAGATTGAGCATCTTTGACTTTGTGTAGCGTTGCGCAAGCCACCACCCGGCTTAGTCCTTCTCCAGTTAGTCCGAGTCAACTTTGCCTGGACTCGCGTGGTTCTCCGGGTGGTGGAGAGGGCTCAGGGTTTCCACCCACAGGTAGTAAGAAGTGGCTGGCGGGTCGTCAGTGGGCTTTTACTTTGGGGTGCGCTCGCAGCTGTGAGCCCTAGCTCAGAGAATAGGAAAGCATTTTGGGATGGTCTTATTAGTATGTATCCTTCGGCAGCTGAAATTAATTCAGTGGCTCCTTCCTTCCCTTTAAAAGTGAGCAGATAACCTATAACCAGCCAGTTTGCCTTCCCAGATAAAAGCTTTTCATTTCTCTTTTAACTTCCCATGCTCTCTCAAGTCAGTTTTGCTTTCTTCCTCCTCTCAGTGCGGCGTACCTGAACCTCAGACTATTACATGGTCTGAAAGCTTTGAACATCAGCGCCGTGATCAGCTGGGAAAGCAGTCGATTTCCGCTTTGTTCAAACAGTGCTTTCCGGTCTTGTCTGGGAGAGTGTCTGCCAATTCATTTTTTTCTCTTCTTATCAGCAAAACCCATATATACCATGCTCGCGTTCCTTCATATAAAGCACAGGGAAAATCCCTGAACCATCAGGAGATGGGTTAGAAGAACCACCTGGGCTCTGTGCTCACGCCGTCGCCAGGCTCTTCTGTTGGCTGTCAGATGAGAAGGCGAAGAGCCCCAGGAGTCCAGTGGGCGGTCATCACTGCTCATTAGGCTCTTGTGACAGTCATGCTCTTCAGACACTCACATCTTGGGACTCACTTCCTTCCCCTCCATCTGCAGAACCCTCAGTCTGGTTAACGCAGAGTCTTGGACAATAGCGACTCATGCACATCGAAGAAGTGCTCAGCAAAGCTGTGGGACTCAAGCCTGAAACGCCTTCCAAGCGCGCCGCCAGGGCAGAGCTCAGCTGCACTTTTGGGCCATCACGGGTGGGGCTGTTCAGTACCCAAAATGTCAGACATTCTGCAACCACTGTTGCTGGGTGGGGTTTTTTTTGTGTGGGGGGGGAATCTTTTGGGGTTTTTTTGTTTGTTTTATTTTTTAAATGAAGAAGCAGAACCCTCAAGTTCCCAGCAGGCGAGCACATGGTGACCACACACGGAAGGCACAGACCACTGTGATTCTGCTCTTGGTATTTCAAATTTTCCAAAACTGTGAAAGCGTTACAAATAGCCCAAAGCATGGGGCCCTGTTTTTGGCCCCTGCTTTATTTCCTGGCGTGTATATCTGTCCGCTGTGTCTGTTGGAGGTGCAGGAAGGGAGGTGACAAGAGGAGATGCAGGGGGGGAGGTGAACAGGAGAGAGCAGGAGTGTCCCGGGCTCCGATGGCACCGCCCCCGGCCCGGGGGTGCTGCTTCACCCGCCGCTGTGTGCGCAGACTGCCCACGAGCCGTCCACACGTAAGTTCCCATGGCATAGGCGAGCTCAGCCACGTGGGGTCAAGTCCCCGTGCCAGCTCCGTAACGGTGGGCAAGTAGCTTATCCTCTCTCTTTTCTCACGTATGAAAATTAGAAAAGTACTAATATGTTGCAGGGAAATCCAAATAATATTTGCAAAAAAGCCCCTTATGACAGCGTGTGGCATCAGTACCGTGAGTCGTTGTTTCCGCTGTTCTCGAAGGGCTTCGATCCAAACTAAGACACAAAATAAATTGGGTGGAATCGGTGACACAGACTGTCAGAGTAGTCGAGTCGCAGGAGGGAAAGAGAACAACAGAATTAGCTCAGAGAATGGCCATTTGGACTGAGTTTACCAACAGCAGATGGTTTGGAGTGTTTGCGCCTCTGGCAGGAGCTCTCGTCGGCCCCCCTCCCCCGCTTCCCCGGTGCTCATCAGCATCCGTCGGGAGCTCTGCTGCAGGTGGGAATCCATGTCCCGCTCGGTATGCGCCGAGCGCAGACTCCGTAGCTTGATCAAACATGAAAGAGACGAGCTGATCTGTTCTCCTCCTCCCTGGGGCCCCCATGGCCCAGCCTGGCTTCGTACCAGGGGACAAGCGATGAGGTCTCTGCACCCGCTTTTCCTAGTTGAGGGTTTGGGTCTGTTCATGGCTCCAAGCAGGTAATGACGTGAGGACGAGCAAACGTCTGGGAAGGAATTCCTGGTCAAGAAGCAGAGGAGTACCATGAAACGTCCCACAGAGTCCAAAGCAAGATTTTGCCACACGTAGCCTTCACCAGGGACCAGCGTAGCCGGGCACATCCCCACTCTGGCTCCCACGTGGAGCCTGACAGCCCTTGGAGACACAAGGAAATCACGGGCTCATCAGAAGGCATGGATGCCGGGGTGCTAGGACCCTAGCGGACAGCCCCGCACACGAGTCGCAGTGGCCGGAAGACCCCACACAAGGCAAGGGGCCTCCTTGAGGATCTCGGTCCCCCCGTCTATAAAACGGGGATAAGGACCCGTCCTCTACTACGTGACAAGGTTTGTCGGAGGGGAGAAGGAACAACGTGTCTATGCTCATCCTTGGAAAACTATAACATACAATATCGTTATATGGTAGCGCCTGCTGGAGTTCAGAGTCTGAAAGGAAAATGGAAAAAAATCCAAACAGATGGCGGACGGGAGCCTGAGAGCCTACAGAGGAGAAGCGGACTGAGAGACCGTGTCGGTGGGGGCGCGTGTGTAGTTTCCAAAGGCATCGTGTCTGAGACGAGGAACGTTTGATTTCGGCAAAGGCCACTGCGGGGAAGAAGTTAGCTTCCATGTAAATATACTATAATTATGTTTCAACTTAGAGTTTTTTAAGTTTTTACTCACATTCCAGTGTGTTAACATATCACGTGATACTAGTTTCTGGTGTACAACACAGTGGTTCACTTTCCCGCCCGGAGCTCATCCCCGCGGTGCCCTCCTTCAGCCCCGTCCCCCGTTCCCCTGCCCCCCGCCCGCCTCCCCTCTGCTGGTCACCAGCAGATCGCTGTGATCGCTGTAGCTCAGTCTGTTTCTTGGTTTGCCTCTTTCTCTCTTTTTCCCCTGCTTTGCTCATCTGCTTTGTTTCTTAAATTCCACGTTGGAGTGCAATCATTTGGTATTTGTCTTTCTCTGACTTACTTCCCTTAGCACGATGCTCTCTAGCCCCGCGTCATCCCAATCAATTTATTGACTTCAGAGATTAAGGATATACTTTATGAAGAAACATTGTATCAATACAGTATTGAGGTAGAAAAATTCTGGTGGAGCTTGGTCTGTTTTAAATCGCAAAAGGTATTGCATTTTAACAAATGGATAAGGACATACACGCATTTTCAAGTAATTATGGTCACTACGCACCTTCATCAGGCATTACATCCGGGCGTTACATCAAACATTGAGCCGCACCGGCGTATTCGCCCTCGTGACACTATCCGCTGTTCTGTTTCCAGAAATAACCAATACTCGGTATTGTATTTATCCATAACATATGCTCTGTTCAAAGAATATTTATAACAGGGTTTGGAGCAGCACTTGGCACACAACGGGCCCTTGGAAAGCTGTCGTAAGTCCCGCTGGGACCCTGGAGCTCATCCTGCGCCGCCGGCGGGTGATGCTGATGGCGTTACCTTGTGGTCCAGTGACCACGCTGCCCGCGTCGGGAAGTCGACAGTTGTCAAAATGTTAACGTGAGGGCGTCATCGTGGCAAGCCCAGAGTTCTTATGGGCTTCTCAAAGGGTTGGGAACCAGTTGTCATAAAGAGCAGAAGGGGCATCTCGTTGTGCTAAACCCTCCGGGCTTTCTAACAGGAACTTTCTAACAGGCGCTGTGCTTCTGGTCCTAGGTGTTGAAGTTTGAGCCGGGCCACTTCAAGAGGAGGGGTAGAGCAAAGCACATGGCTCTCGTCGACATCCAGCTGGACCATCACGAGCGCTGCGACTGTGTCTGCAGCTCAAGACCGCCGAGATAAAGGGGTGTGCACACACACACGCTGAGCACAAATGAATCCTTAGTTTGAGGAGGGTGTGGCGAGAGACTCTTTTCCTCCCAGCAGCCGAACTTAACTACTAGCCTGCAAAGCAATGAATACAAGTGGTTGCTGAGTTTCAACCCAGCTTGGTTAGCCGTGGCAAGTAGCAAGGTATATGGTCAACGTCTATAGCCCAGAATATAGGATTGCAGCCAATAATAGTGTCAGAGAATCCATACACGTACGTACACATACGTACATACTCTTCACGTCTCTGTGTCAATACATCAAACAGTTTATTCCGTGTCTACAATGAGGTACACCAGAGCCGATGCATGGTGGCATCATTTAGACCCTTAAAAATCTTTTGACAAATTCAGGGACATATTAAATACAAGAAACATGACCTTGGAAGATTCAGAAGATTATTTAGGTTATTTTAAAATTTGAATCACAAAACAATCTTGGAGCTTGCTCTTTTAAAGAAAGCACCTTGTATATTAAAAACCAACAAATGAGCTTTTCTTATATATACCTCTTAACTGTAAAGAAAAAAAAGGAAAACTATGGATTCTGGGACAAAGGCACAGACCTAACCATGTTTCCTATGGGACACACTACGTGCTTACCTGGGTAGACAATACTTGCCCATCTCCAGAAGCATGCCATGATAATATAGATGCGTTAGGAAGTAAGTCATTGAGTCTTTTTCTGCATCCTGCTGAGGCATGCAAATTCATTGAACACCTGTCTCCAAAAAATTTCTCAGAAGGTTTATTATTATAATCCTCCCAGAGACAGTTTTTAACTGTAGCAGAAATTTGAATTGTTTCCTTCTGGAAAACACCTCCACAGAAATAACTCTTTTGGAAAACGGCATGGGGACTCTGTATGACCCTTTCCAACTAGTGTTCATTGAAAGACTTGGGTAGTTGAAAGTAAGAACAGTGAATGTAGAGACAGTAACGGAACTGGAAATTGGATGGAGTATTTGATTGGGTCCTTAATAATAACGGATCCAAACCTCTCCAAACTATGCCAGTCCATTTTATGTCTCTTGCATTCATGCTCCCGTCTATCTGATATACAAACTTGGATTTATAATGGCATTTAAATTTGACAAACATCCTGAATTATTTATAGCCTAAAAGCTTTCCTGTATAGAAACCACCTGGTTTTATTGATGTAACTTCCTAATTGTATCCTCACTCACCATTCTGAATTCCTGTTTCTGAACTAAGTGGAATCAGGTCTGGAGTCTGTGGTTCTCTCCAGATCCATGGAGCTCGTTCTTAGAAGGCTGTCCTGGGGACACAAATTTGGCCTTGCTCCGCCACTAGAAACCTTGAGTTCGGATCGGTGGTCTTCTCATTTCTCCCTCCCAGGCTCCTCAATGTCTGTTGGAAAGGAGACTGAGTCCCAGAGTAGGAAGCGATTCATCATTCTCCAGGCTCAAGAGAGAGAGAAACACTGAAATCCAGATAGCCCCAGGGCCACCCGGAGAGAGTCCCACTTTTCTTGCTGCCTGGAAACAAAAAAAGGAAAGCCGACTTCTCCCGTGAGTCTAGGGCCCTAGTGACCAGGACCGGTTGAGTGAGGGGTGTGTGACGTGGGCTGCACCAGCCCAGTGCTCAGGTGCGGGGTCGAAATACACCTGGACTTCAAAGCATGGACCACCTTCCCCACCGTCCTCACTCGTAGCCTCCTTCCCTCTCAGCTCTCGGAGACGAAGGCCATTGCTTATTAACGATGTGAAAGTTCCCTAGAAGCACCCAGTGTTCTCGCTGCGGAGGGGTGAGGGCGGGAATCCCTGCCTTGTTTAGTTGCCCAGAATCCCAGAGCACAGTCAGAAATGTCCCAAGCAGACACACTTGCGGTCAGGGACCTGCTGGTCCCCTTCACGGCCACATGCAAGTTTACCGTGAAAACATCGGCTCGGGTGCCCAGATATAAATGAGTGTCCCCTGACTGTGGCCTGTGCCGTTCACGCTGTCGTGGGTGTGTGAAAGCTGAGCATGTTCTCCCTGGTTTTCAATAAACCTTCCAGGCTGCAATAACTGCGGTGGTTTTCGGTTAAAGCCCTATCTGTGCTCTTTATTTATTAGCTGAAATGGAAGCAGGCATATTCGCTCACTTTCCTTTCTTCTTTCCTGAGTGTTTTATTAAAACGTCTCCCTTGGTTATCTGTTATCTGTTGCACTTCCAACGTGTAGCCAATAAATCTGTTCCATCGCCATCAGAGGAATAGAAAAGCTTGCCGTACAAATTACATTTCAAAACAAACCCTAATAAATCCGCAATTCTGCATGGCTCGCTCACCTGGAATAATGCCTTTCATTCACTCCGTTCTTATGGGGCAGAACACTCTCATAAGCAGAACTGGTTGTATTTTGTCATGTCGGCAACACGCACTTTTTTCCTCTCACCGCATGGTTCTATAGCAAATGTAATATGGCTCTTATCTTCGTGAAAAATATATGTTGCTTTTGAACAAAACTACTCCGTTATTTAGTCCCCAACGGCACTTTTGAAAGGAGTACAGTGCTACGACCTTCCTCTCACCAACGCATGCAAGTCTTCAGGGTGACGGGACGGGGTGACATCTGTGGGCTTCATTTTGGAAAGCAGGAAGGGCGCGAACCTCGTCCCCTAACAGCAGGTTTTGGCTCTGTCCCTGTGCCGAGCCTGGGCAGCCAGACGGGGCTTGAGTTTCGCTGTTCTGCTGTGCCACTGTGCCTCTTGGACTGTTTGTTCTCCCTCCAGCCTTTTAATAAAACAGAGTCGCATCAGACCTCCCTCCCTGAAGACAGCTCTCAGCCTGTGTCTTCCTTGGGGGCTGACATCTGGACCTTTGGGACTCATTTCCCTTTTGTCTGCCCTGGAAGCTTTTCCCTCCTCGAGGGGCAGCCCAGCCGGGGAGGGGTGCTCCCGCTCAGGGAGACCAGCGAGGGGTTGTGAGCCTAAGGACTTTGATTATGATCAGGGGCCGGGGGAGCGGGGACAAAGGGCAAAGCGAGCTCTGCTCAGACGAGAACTTGAGCCCCTCCTCGCAGCTTTGTCCTGCCGGACGCAGCCGCGGCACCGAGCTGGTGAAACTCGGCCACTTCATTTAGCGGAATGGCTTCAGGTTGCTTAGGGAAAGGCAGTGGGGACGTGTTTTCTTTGCCAAGAATCAATTTTCCCATCAGAAATACCAGCTAATGTGTGAGACAAAGTGGGGGGAGGGCCAGGAAGGAATCCAATAATGCTGTGCCTAGTGGTTAATTCAGAGAACTTGGATTTTTATATAAAAATCATGCTAGCTGTAGATCATGATTCTTACATAAAAATCCAAGTTATCAGACTATATATACACATGCACAGCTATCTGAATATGCTTATATATATATATATGTGCAGTATCTTAATGCAGAAACCTGAATCATCTTGTGTTATTTCCTGAAGTGTATACATGTGTCCAGTTTTACTCTGAGAATAACTTAACAGATGTCCAAATTGTTCATATCCTCCCGGGGTCCTCTGGTAGAATATTAAATCAAAATTCATAGATTAGTTTTCACGCCTGAACTCCCAGGAAATACGGTTTTGTTTATTGACGGCTCTGATCAAATGTGCTGGAAGAGAGAATATTTATAATTCACTGGTTTTTATTGACATCCACTTAAATTGTGTTGTTTTTAAAGATCAAGTTAAGACTTACAGCCCTGGGTGGGGGTGGGGGAGGTCTCCTCAGTGGCAGGGGAGGCATCACCAGTGGGAATGGAGGAGCCACTAACCGCTTCATTTAATACCTCATGCTTGCCGTCCGGGTTATCGTCCTCAATTATAAGTTAACTTGTATTATTTTTTTTATATAAAGCTCATTTCTATAGAGATCTGTAAAAATTCTTTAGCAGACGACATTAGAAGAGAGTGGGGCTGAATCAGGCCAAGAAATCTTCATTTTCCAATAAAACCATTTGAATTTCTAATTATTTTAAACTATTGGATATAGGCTGCCGGGTTCAGTGGCCAGGAACCAAACATTAAAATTACTCTCAGATTCAGTTTCTATTTTACATAATTCCTATAATATAGATTCTCTTTTAAGAACACATTCTGGGTCATGTTCTCGTCTCTGGTTGAGGTCATATTACAAATTCGTTCTCTTCTGATAGCTTCTGGCCTTTCCTTTCTCCCTGTGAGCCCTACCTTCCTCCTCTTTCTCATCAGTCTCTACACACCAATCTTTGGGTCAGGGAGAATCAGGATCAGTGTCTGCTTTGGGAAGGCACAAGAGGTGGGGGCCATTCAAGGAGATCAGGAGAGCAAATGCTTTCCCAAGTGAGTTGGTCACAGGCTTAGAACGCCAACTGTTAAAAAAAAAAATCCCTACTTTTTGAAAGTTGAGCACGACAAGTGAATCTTTGCTGTTATTGTCCATTTTGGTAAAAACTTCAGAATATGGTGGTGGATGTTTCCTGACTTCTATCAAAGGATATCTAGCCACCATCAATATGGGGAAAACTGACTAAATTAAATGTTTCATTAGTTCATTGAACAACAAAATGCATTAAAACACATTATGTAAAAAAAAAAAAAAAAACAACACACATTATGTATCAGGATTGCTTTGGGTTCAATACACAAGGTGCACAACAGAGGATAAAAGTAGGGATAGATATTCTAGGCAGCATAAACAAGAAGAACAAAGATCTTCCGGCAAAAATGCAAAAGGTAAATGTAGGCCTTTCAAAGAATGAAAAGTAACTTGGCAGGAAAGAACCACGATGGGTGGTAAGTTTGATAAGGCAGAAAAGCAGCTGGTCACACCAAGTCTGCGTGGATGGCTAGCAAAGTTTGGTCCTTTATGTGGAGCTGAGGAAGCCGTGGGGGCTCTTAAGCCCAGTGGGGCTGCAAGTGTCACACTGTGTCGGAACATTAGAAGGTCTTGGGTTCAGTGAACCAGCCAGCCACTTGCTGGACCTGTTTCCTCATTTACAAAATCAGAAGGCTGAGATAGAGCCTTTCCAGCAGAACAGTTCTGCATTTTGGAAAATGGCAGCCTGCAGGAAGGATGGGGCTAGGAATACGAATTATAAAGCTCCTCGGAGTTCTCCAGAGGAGGCGTCAGAGACAGGAGGGGTGCAGGCCCCCTCTGGTTGTGCAGGCTCTGCACTGCAAGTTCTGGAAGGTGCTGTCTGCATGGACGGAGGCTGCAAGGAAAGTTCACAGGGTGATTCAGAGGTCTTACTGACTCAGCCTGCAGAGCAGTGCAGGCTCAGGGCACATCCTAGAGGAAGAAGTCCCTGTGAGTTGGACTGTTGAGAATGTTCTCCCCGGAACACTAGGCAGGCAGGAAGGAGAGGCTGATTTTGAGAGAGGAGATCACAACTGTCTTAAGAGCCAGGCCTGTGACATTGACTGGAGTCACGCTTAGAGCCACGAAGCAGAACCCAAGAGAAGGACGGTAAATAACAGAAGCTAAAGGACCACAGAGAAGAGGGGAAGGAGGAGTTCACAGGCTTACAAGTAAAGGTTCTGAGGTGGGGTGAATACGTCACTGGTTACGTGTCCGGAACTCTGCCAGATGCAACAGATTTGAAGAACAATAAAATAACCATGCTTTCTGCCCTTATCAAACTAGGGAAGGGATGGTACATATTAAATAAATAATTCATTGTATTTGTGAGAAGGAAAAGGATGAGGTGAGAAGAAATTAAAAAGTAGAATTTCCCTCAGCAGCAGAAACGGATTCCTGAAGCATTGGTCATTTCCTGGAGACACTGGAGCAGGAACAGAGATTTGAATAAATGTTAGGCAGCAGGAAAGTGGAAGGAGACTGTGGTATTAGAAATGAAAATAAAATTATGACTCAATTAGAGAAGTATTTTGAATTTTTAACTGACCACAGATGATATATGGATTGGGTGTCGAGAAGCGAGCGGAGGAGGGTGTCAAGGGTTTTTCTAGGGCTTCTGGCAAAACAAACTGGGCAGATAGAGATGCCTTTATTGAGGCTGGGGCCCGGGAAGAAGAGGAAATTTGTGGTAAATCAAGAGCTTGGTATGAGACATTAGTGCCCAATGGTCTTTGACACACCCACTCGGAGATACTAGGTGGACAGGTCTGGTCTGGCACTCAGGAAGGGTTTGGAGTGAGATGTAAGCTTGGGAGCCATCATCACATAGTGACTGAAAGTCACAGGACTGGTCGAGTCCCTTGGAGGAGGAAAAGGATGACAGGACAATCGCAAGGGTATAAAAGTAGTCTGGGTGCCGGAGGAAGCAGTGGGTCCATGGGGGCTGGGCCTGTCTCATCAATATGGCGAAGAAGATGGAGCAGACGTGCCCAGAAACACCCTTCCCAACCTGCCCCCTCACAGACCTTTTCGGGGAAAAGCGGCTTGATTGATGGTTGCACTGTGCACGGGAACTTGGCGCCATGATGCCCAGCCCTCTCCTGGGGTCATGAGCTGTGTGTGCCTGTTGAGCCCCTGGAATGTGGCTTCAGGCTGAAGACATCTTTCTTGCACTACCTTAAACTGACTCACATTCAAGTGTGAATGGCCACATGGGAGTACTAGCTGCTCCTCAGAGCAGCTCTGGACGTAAGGCGTTTCCCACGGACTTGCGGCCACAGTCACACTTCACAGAACCACACACACACACATACACACACACACACACACACACACAAGCACGCGCATCTAGGCTGGATATCCAGGGTCGGCTGGATATCTCAGCGGCACCTGACCCAGCCCAGGACCTACCTTTCTCATGACATATGGAGCTGGGAAGAGATTCAAATGGTCTCTCTGGTTATTGGCATAATAAGACGTAAACATCGATGGCTGTGGCACCAAACTCCTTCCACATGGACCGGAAAGCCCAGGGAAGGCCCAGCCTCAAAGGAAGGGGAGGAATGACACCCGTGTGGGGAAGTAGTGGGGAGTCCAGAGGGAGCCCCCCACTCCGTGCCCCTGGGTCCTGAGGTCTGGCCACATTCCAGTCCTGGTTCTCCCGGAATGTCGCTGGTGACCCTCAGAGGGTCACATGCTGTGCATGGAAGAACTGTGCTGCAATCGAGGTTTTGAGTGAAAACCACTTACTGGAGAAGCTGATCAGTGAGCAGAAAGAGAGATAGTCGATCCCTGTTATTCATGGTGGTGAGGTGCTCTAATGGCGCCCCAGACACCAAGTTAGTGAGCCCCGAGTCACCCTTCCAGCGGGAGGAGACACGTGGTTAGGCTTTCTAAGCATCTGGTCGCAATACTTTCATCAAGTGATAGACACATGACCTTGTCTTCTGTGTGTCTCTGCTTAAGGAGGTCTTCTTATTTAATGCGTGCTATTGATTAACATTGAACTCACTGACAAAGCACTATAACCCTTGCCTTACCTAATGCACACATGTTCACCATAAGGCACGTCCCAGCCTTCTCGCCCTTAGGAGAAACACACAGCACGTTAGTACCATGCCTGGGAGCCATTTCAAATGGCAAAGGCACCAACAAAAAAAAACACAAAAATGTAAAAAACCTGGCACTAAAAAGACCATGAAAAAGACCCTTGTTTACCATGTGAGCACTGAAAAAAGAAGGCAGAGTGGCACCTCGTTCGACCCCAGCTGGGCGTATGTGTGCTGGACACGTCCAGTGGTTCAATGACCACGTCTGTAAAAGCACACAAGGGGAACAGATTGTGGAGGCACATGTGAATGGTAGGGAACAGGCAAATCTGCAAATACAGAAGCTGCACATGATAAATGTTGACTGTGTCCATTTATTGAGTGCTCACAGGATCCCCCAAATTTTCGGAAGCTCAGGACTATTTACCTAATTTTCAAACTTACCCAATGATAATGAGTTTTCTGAAATTGACAAATGAATCTGTATAAATGGTTCCTTCTACAGTGTCATTGTATTTATTACGTTTCCTGAAAATGAGAGGTGAAGCATAGAGACATCGAGTAAGGTCTTCAAGGTCAGCAGGCGCTAGACTCCAGGCAGTTCTGTAACCTACATCCATCATCGCATGGTCTCACCACCTGTCCTGGTCACTGGATGGGGTGGAGCTAAAGAATTTCTTCATCAAGTCTTCTCATCTAGAATCCCAGGCAAGTGTCCTGAAGTCATCAGTGAGTATTCTGGTCCACTTTCACTCATTTAACTAACTAACTAACTAACTAATTAGGACAGGCACAGTTTTGGGCACCAGGGCCAATGAACAAGATAAGGAACAACACAAAGTTCTAGCTTTTGTGGACTTGGTAGCAAGGTAGAAACAAAAAATAATCATGTATGTAATTTTATAGAATGATCAGTGCTATTTTTTAAAAAAAGGAAAAGCTAATTAGGTAAAAGGTCTCTCCTTAAGGAAGTGACATTTTTGCTGAGATCTAAAGGAAGTGAAAAGTAACAGGGGGAAGCATCTTGGGGAGGAGCATTCTAGGCAAAGGGAAACAGGAAGTGCAAAGGTCCTGAGGCAGAAACAAGTAAAGGATGGTGTGAGGAGAAGCTAGAGGGCTAGGGTAATGTGGACAAGGAACAGCAGCAAATAAACAGAAGTTTAAAAAGTAGGGAGGGCTCATTCATAGGGGTCTTCTTGGTCATAGCAAAGCCTTTAGATTTTTAGTGTATTGGGAGGTCCTTGGGGAGTTTTGACCAGGGGAGCAAAGTATTAGGACAGGTGGCTAAAAGGGCCATCACTGGGTAGAGAGTTGACCGTGAGAAAGCAGAGTAGCGGGGCCACAGGCTTGGGAGCGACGAGCGACAGAGGCTCGTTGAAGGAGGCCAGAGCAGGCAGTTTTCTGATGTCTGAAAAGCAAAGCTTTAGAGCACGAGGGAGGGAGTAGGGTCAAGAATGCCTCCGCGAGCATGGCCCTGACTCCCCAGTGGATGCTAGAACCTTTCACCCCCCTGGGGAATGTCCTAATACAGGAGGATTGGGGGTGGAGGGTTCAGTTTTCTTCAGACCTGCACAGCCTTTTCATAAATCCTAGATTCTGGAGTCGGGTTTTTTTCTTTTTTCTTTTTTCGAAAGAAAAAGGTGATTTCTGGGTCTCCTGGGAAAGTATGTTCTCAGTACATAGGAGTCAAACAGCTTTGCTGATTCACTTAAATCCCCATTTTGTAAAAACAAAAAACAAAACAACAAAAAACCAAAAGAACCCTGATATTTTTCAGGTTAAACCTTATCTCAATACCAAATTTGATCTTGGTTATTACATAAATGAAAAGTAGAAGTTTCTGTGACACATTACTTGTCCCTGCATGACATGGGAAATGAAGACTCTTGGGCTTGATAGAAACTCTGACAAGAAGCCGCGAACAGCTCTGCTGAGAAGACAGCTTGCACTCATCCTGAAGGAGAGAAAAGCCCAGAGCACATAGCAAATGTATTCGTTGGGGGGAAAAAAAAAAGGAAAACAAGGAAACACTTTGGTCCACTATTTATCCAAAAAAGCATTCAGAAAGAAACCAGATATAATTGTCTGAATTCTGGGACCTCCAGCTCACCCTGCCTTGGTCCCACAAGAATAACAATCAGTTGCTGTTTTAGCTGTAGGAGGAGGCGTACCCCTTCAGCGAACATTTTCAAGCAATGTATGAACGTCTGCACAAGATCGGACCAAATATGACTTTCCTTTTTCTTCTCATACAAATTAAAATAGACTAAAAGCCCCAGAGCTGTGAATGGTAGAGCTCTCAATCTGACGTCAAGGAGACAAGCCAGAGTTTAACCATAATCATGTTTTGTGTCTAGAATATAATGTGTCTAGAAGAGACCTACCGTTTTACTATTGTACTTTTTCTCAGTTATTCAGTCCACGATCATTTCTGAGGACCTACTACATATCAGAAACTGGAGGAGAAACGGGCAAAGGACCCGTGAATAACACCAATTCAGCTCCTGCCCGTGTAGTTCTAACCATGTCACATGGACAGGTAGTAAAGCGAAGATTACCCAAAGCAACTTCCAGAACCCCTATGACCAGGGCCTCTCCTTTCCCCCGGAGCAGCGTTTCTCCAGCTCAGATCTGTTGACATGTGGGGTGGACGATTCTTTACTGGTGCCTTGCAGACTGCGTGGCGGCATTCCTAGACTCCATGCCCGAGATGCTAGGAACATGCTTCCCCCTCTTAGTGATAACTAGATGTGCCTTTCGATAATGCCACGTGACCTTGGGGGAAACCATTAGTCCTCATGTGACAACACTGACCCGAGAGCGTGATCTTAGCAGTGAGAGTCTTACTTCCTCTATAATCTCCTTTTCATTCTGCAAAGTTGCCTTTGCCAAACGATACTGCCAGGAGAGGAGCTTGAGGACGAGGATAACGGGAAAGGCTGGCCGGTACCCCCGGGCTGGACCCCGCTGAGGATACAGCAGAACCCCTTCACTGGCTCTTGAACTAGAAAAACAATCACTGTTTCTTAGGACAAAACTACTAACTTCCAGGATATTCATTCTTTTGTTCAGCAACAACAAAAAATAATGAAACGGCTACTCTCCTATATACCAGGCACAGTTCCAGGGATTGGAGAGAGGGGACAAGACTGACCAAAATCCCTGTCCCTGAAGAGTCCAGAATGACGGGAGGTAGATAAATAAGTAAAATGCACATACCCTGTGAGACAAATAATTGTTATCACTACAGAAATATAAAATCAGGAAAAGAGGATCAGTGGTGGAGGGGAATTCAATTTTAGATAAGGCATGTAAGTAAAGGCCCAAAGGATGTAAGGGAGAAAGCCATGGAAATACCTGATAAGAGTATTCCCTGCAGAATGGACAGTAAGTGCAAAGGCCCTGAGGTAGAAGCTTGCTTGGTATGGGGCTAGCATGGCATGAGCTAGGTCAAGCTAAAAGCCAGATTTTATTGACTCTTGTAGGCCATCATAAGGACACCAGTTAATATTACTAAGGGTCGTTAGTGAGATTCAACAAACATTTCTAATCATCCTTCCAGACACACAGAAGGGTGTTACTCTGCTCTCTCAGAGGCAGGCGTGTGGTCGTCTGGATTATTTGCCCCAGTACTTCACTCCTTCTCCGCATCTGCACACATGCCCTGGCTTCACCTTGACTGTGATTTTGGCCACAGTAAATAGAAGAGAGGGTGTCCTGGCCTCAGGGTCTGGGGACAGGAACAGCCAGGGAAGGAAGACGGCCATCTGACAAGGCTGTGGCCACACCGGACATCTCGCCGGCGTACCTTCAGCTCCTTTCTTCCAGTTCTCCCCCTGGACCTCTGTCCCCGGAGGCTCATCTGTTTTATTCTCTGCTATTCTTTTTTATATCTTACATTTGAAATACTTTTATCTGTACAGGAGGTTATAGTAGTAAATCGTTTCACTTGTTTCCAATTAGATTCAAAACCGTTATCTTACTAACAAATATTCTTCGAAGTAAAGATGATACGGTATACCCTGGTGAATTAGAGTGAGGAGCACAAGAAGAAAGGGAAAGAAAATTCCATAAAAGTAAGCGACTGCTGCTGGCAAGCAGTACGTTCCTTTGTTCTACCCTCCGGGAAGTGCCGGGGCAGGTTCCTCTGTTTACTTGCTTACTCATGATTGAAGCAGAGTCGACACACGACGTTCCGTGACCGGCACGTGGAGGATGTGGGGATCGGACAAGGGTCTGCCTTACGCGGTGCCCCCTCCAGGGTCACCACCACCCGTCCTGGCCCAGCACTATCAGACCACTGCAGACTCTGTTCCCTATGCTGTGCCTTGTCTCCCCAGGACTTACTCAGCCCCAGGAGGAAGAGCTGAATGGAATGACGCCTGCGTCTTCCAGAGGGTGGTTGGGTTTGGCTCCTGGGAAGGAGCCCTCAGGGGAGATGAGGAAGAGGAGACTAGGGTTACGTCAGTGGCTCTCTGCTTTAAAAATGTGAATCTTTGGGGCGCCTGGGTGGCTCAGTAGGTTAAGTCTCTGCCTTTGGCTCAGGTCATGATCTCAGGGTCCTGGGATCTAGCCCCACATCAGGGTCACTACTCAGTGGGGAGCCTGCTTCTCCCTCTCTCCCTGCCTGCCTCTCCTCCTGCTTGTGCTCTCTCTCTGTCACATAAATAAAAAATCTTTTTAAAAAACTGTGAATCTTTGAATCACTCCCAAGGATTATTAGGCAGAGTGCTGGACCCATCCTCGGAAGGACTGATTCTTCTCTGATCCGTGGGTGAGAAACGGTTTTGCATTTGTAAGTTCCCAGGAGCTGCCGACGCTGCTTGGCTGGGGACCAGGCTTGGAGAACCTCAGGGCTGGGGTACGTGTCCCTTGCTTTCCTCCCTGTGAGACGGCTTCAGCCCGCTGTGACCAGGGGGTCACTGTTCTGCTGGAGCTGGTCCATGGTACATGACTCAGTTTCCCCTGGTGTTTCCGTCACAGCCTCCTCTCCTCTTGCCCTCAGGGTCTCAAAGGCGGTCGCGCTTCCCTCCCGAGGTCCCGAGCTCCTGTGCATCACCTGTCCTTCCCCTACGCCCCACTCTTAGCTTGGTCATTAGTTTCTTTGGAAATAGAGCTTCCCTGAATTGCCCTAATTTGGGTGAGCCAGATTCGAAGACAGAAGAGTCCTGGGGAAAAATGAATAAGCAAATTTAAAAGGCACACGATATCCACAAAGAAATCCAGTCCTCTTTAAGATCCTGTCATAGGAGGCCAAGGGTGAGGAGGTCTCCTGCTATCGGTGGGCCAGCGTGCCAACCGCTGAACCAGACGCTCACAGCCGGGCTCTCCCAACATCAAGACAAGCCCACACACTGGAAATCGAGCTGAAGGTGGGGCCTTCAATGTCAGCAAGCATTGGAATCACCTGGAGGGCCTGCTAGACCAGCACGATGGGCCCTGCCCCAGAGCTGGGATTACACTGATCAGCCCGGAAGGCCAATCGCCGGCCCTTGAACTGGTTCCCAGGTGCTGCTGACGCTGCCAGTCATGGGACCACGCTTTAGAAATCATGGCTCCGTCGGCCCTTCCTCCTCCCCCACTTCCCCTTCGGCACTGGGCCAGTCCAGACTCTCACAACGTCCACACGAATGACTGCCCGACCTTCCAAAACATCTGGTAACAAGCAGGTAAGTTTAAAAAGCCGGGTGATGGGGATCTGGGGGGCTTTTGTGCTGTGGTTCTTTGGTTTTCTTTTAAGTGGGTATGTGTGTGATTTCTGACTTCACAGGCCAAGGCGAGGCTTGTCCCCTGCTCGGGGAAGGGATTCAGGGAAATGTTCAGTCGCCTGTAGGGAAAGCAAGAGAAACACTGAACTCTGAGGTTCTTTATTGGTCTCACAAACATGGTTCTCCCTCGAGAACCGACAGGC
The DNA here is from genome assembly GCF_964662115.1 of Mustela nivalis. Lineage (NCBI taxonomy): Eukaryota > Metazoa > Chordata > Mammalia > Carnivora > Mustelidae > Mustela > Mustela nivalis. The sequence goes on along the minus strand of NC_139028.1, from coordinate 9,364,952 downwards.
TTATGGAGTTTTAAAAATTATTTTAATAATCATTTTTCTTACCAGTTACATGATATCATCCCTGTTTCAGAGTTGTTCCTTCAAAACCCGTCTCCCACCAACAGTTGTGTTTTCCTGTGGGATAGCGCTTAGCATGTGCGAGGAAGCAGACCGGCCCGCTGGCCGTAAGCACCAGCGAGGCACGCTCCGAACAAACTCCACGGGATTACCACGCATTTCTGCGTCACTGGTGGAAGACGGTTGTGTTATTTTCAGAGTCAACCAATCTCTTATAAACATGGCTTAAATATCCAATCCTCCAAACATCAGATATGGATTTAGAATTATTTCCACAAATGGCTGAGACCAAGCATTGGATCTGTGGAGGCTAATGGTCCTGTGAGAAGTCATCCGAGAAGAACCAGGGGCCAGGGACCAATGGTGTGGGGGGAGCAGGCAACGTGTCGAGGGACCTAGGTGATCAGGTTGTCTGGTGTCCTGCCCAGAGAAGGACATAAAGTAAATTTTATTTCCTTCAGAAAATAATCTATACTCTTTTTTTTTTTTTTAAGAGATGGGCTAAAGAAAAACTTAGAAGTTGAGGACAAGTAGGGGCACCTGGGTGTCTCAGCGGGTTAAGCATCCAGCATTTCAGCTCAGGTCACTGTCTCAGGGTCGTGAGATCGAGCCTTCTTATGTCAGGCTCTGCGCTCAGTGGGGAGTCTGCTTGGGATTCTGTCTCTCCCTCTGCCCCTCCTGCTCGTGCTCTCTCTCTCTCTCTAAAACAAATAAATCTTCAAAAAAACTAAGGACAAATAGCTCCATCTCATGTAAATGATGAGATACGAGGAGATTATGGTCAGAATCATTTTTGTAAAATGTGCTTTTGGTCAGGGGATGGTGTGGGTCGGTACCCTGGATGGTGATGCTGGGAAGGAAGGAGAGGAGGAGCCCTGAGGAAGGGGGACTGAATGGGGGGGCTGTGAGAGGAGCTCTGTGCTGGTCCAGGGCGGGGGGGAGACATGGGGTAGGCTTTGGGTGGCCACCAATGTCTACAATTTTGTTCTCTAGCCAAGGAGGAGTCCAGATCTCTGACAAACTGACAGAAAGTATCTTAGTCTTTATGGACCCAAATCAGTAGGAGCTGGGATAAGAAGACCACAGAACAAAATCTCGGGCGGGGCTGGAGAAGACCTGGAGCACGGGGAGGTCCTTGTCACCTCTTCCAGCAGAGAGGAGCGGAGGACAGTTGTCATTTACCAAAAGTCCTTCCGGGGGCGCCAGGCTGCCCGCACATCTGAGATGTTATGTAAATAGATGTTGGTAGGAGCAGTGAGGTGAGCTAAAACAGGAGCCGAGAGGGGGAGAAATACATCCCCCCTCTCCGACCCCATCCCAGGCTTGAGCGACAAGAAAGGTTCCTCCCATCCCCCCACAGGGAGCTCGACTGAGCCGTGATCTCTCCACCAGTGCCTTCCCCTTCGGGGCTCCGACGGAAGAGACCTCCCCTCTGAACAGAAGCACTGAAGCGGGGAATTCTCCCTGGGATCCAGGCAAGAACTGCTGTAACATGCGTCGAGATGGTGCTAAGACTCTGCTAGGTATTCCGTTCATCCGCTGAACTCTTAAAAATTCGTCTTCTTCTATGCACACGTTAAAGATGAGAAAAGTAAGAGAAAAAATTTTAGGAGCCAAAGCTAGAAAGGCTCCAAGCCAGAACATAATGGAGGGGGTCTGGTTCAGGGGCCTGTGCTCTTAAGCACTAAGCATCGGCTCCCCGGACCTTTGAAAGGGGCTTTTCCTCTGGTCTCTCTTCCTTACCTGCAGAAAGTGTCCCACTGGGTTTAAAACAATCGAGTTCAGACCATATTGCGGGCTGTGAGCGCACCTCGTGCTGCTTACTCTGTCGGAAGTCCAGCTCCAGCACCTTCCCCTTCTCTGTGAGCCGCCACAGCCTTCCAAGGCCCCCTGAAGGCCGCCTCACAAGGCCTTCCTTGTCCTCCCACCACATCCTGAACTGGGCTGTCACAGGCAGAGTCAGACCGCTCTGAACCTCTAATTCCCACAGGGACCTTTCACTGCAGTGTCTCTCCACCCGCAGGGCCCTCCCCTGCTCTGCCCTGGGCCCTCGAGCCCCGACACATCCTGTCTTTCTTACCTTGAACTTCCTAATGCCTGAGACCGCATGTGGCCCAGAAAAGGTGTCCAGGAAACCAGAGGAGTTAAGCAATCGCTTCGCTGTCCTGAAGTCTTTCTTGGCACTTGCGCTGCTGGGATTGTATTTTGCTAAGTGGATGCTTTGTCTAGATGTCTGTCAGAAAACAAATGCAGAGTTTTCCCTTCCCTACGGGGAAGTTAGAGGATTCCAGAAATACATCGGCTCATTTCCGCTGTGCTAATATCCTGTCATTGCCTCTGGGCCGTGTATGAGTGAGTGTGCAGCTGGGCATAAAGTCTCTGAAAGCAGAGATCTCTCCTTTTTTCTCCTGCGAGGTCCCTGTTGCACCCCTGTCCCGGACAGTACTCATGCTGGCGGGCAGGGGTGCAGAGTGAGCTCTGAGCTTCCAATCCGAGACCCAGGTCTGTATCCGCAGTGGTGTGCCACCAGCTTTCCACACAACCTTCGTAGAGCCCTACCCATTCTGGCCTCGGCCTGATTCCCCTCAGAGGAAGCATCAAGATCAGGAGACGTACAGGCCTGATGTGGGTAGACACAGCTACAGGAGGTTTTACACAGATGGCGGCGGTAGAATGGTCAAAAGGACGTCTGGTCACCAAGCCACAGGGCAGCCGTCACCGGAGGCCGTCACCAGCTGAGTGACCGGGCAGAGATGACTCACCTGGCACGGCCTAGATGAGACCCGTGAAGTCCCTTCCAGGGTTCAACACTCCAGGTCTGTGGTACGTACAGCTGAAATGACGTAAGAGGCTGTTTGGAAGGACCCAGCATCCGAGCACTCAAAGGTCACTTCAATGGCCTGAGGAGCGGACCTACTGGCCTTTCTGCTTCGTCCAAGCTCTCGCTTTGTCATTTGAAGTCACACTCTGCTTAGGGCAGAGGGCAAACGGGCTCTTCGTCTTGTTCGCATATCGGAGATGTAATCTGCCCCAAACTGGAAACGCACGGGTGCCCCCGCTCCGCCTTTTCTGCCTCCGCCTGAAAGAGCAGACGGAGGCGGCGGGAGTCGCACTGGGACCCACGTGCAAATGGGAACACGCGCCGTCACACTTGGCAGCTTTGCACTCCTATGAAGTGGAAAGTTTTCGCTTTGAGAGCAGTGTCGAAAAAATTGCAAGAGAGGTAAGTGTGATGTCGGCGATCTGTATTCCACCCAAGTTTTCTCGAAAGCCGGGGACCTGAAGACCCGTAGCATGTTGAATGGCCACAGTCAGAATTTCTAACAGCTTCTTCTCCAGGTGCTGAAGGGCTACCTCTGGCTCAGGCAGCGTCCCTGGAGCCACCTCTGCAGAGCTCTGGAGCTGGAGCGGCCGCGGGTCTCTCCTGCATCCCGCGCTCCCACAAGAGGGTGGAGAGCCCAGGAGAAGGGGACACCCCCGTCCCAGGCTGTTCGACACCAACACGGAGCAACAAACTCTGCAGCCCAGGCCACAGCTGGGGTCCTCTTCCCAGGGAGGGGTCTGTGTCTCCAAAGGGCATCCACTTCCCCAGGGATCCATGACAGGAATTTAGGTAAGAAATGGAGGGACCATGTTTTACGCAGTGTTCACGAAGTCTTCGCTGTATGTGACTACCGTGTCGTGTTTCAGACACACGTGGTAGCCTCACCCCAGAGGCTGCTGTGTTCATGGAGAAATACAGCTGGGATGGGGGCATTACTGAGTTTTCCTTCTCCCTTTGGCCGTGGGGAACCCGGAGAGACCTGCGGGCAGTCAGGGCAGTCTGTGTGCACAGGGGGCGTCCTCCGGGAGCTTGGCCAGTGCACACGTGCTGCATCCACGGGGACCCTGGAGAGGCCTGCTGGTGGTCCCGGCAGTCTGTGCACATGTGGGGCGTCTGTGGGGAATAGGGAGAGGCCTGCTGTGGGGGCAGCAGGCGCACGTGTGGGGCATCCATGGGGAACCAGGAGAGGCCTCCAGTGAGCCAGGGCGGCAGGTGCACGCAAGGGGCGTGTGCGCCGCGGGGAGTGGGTGACAGGAAGGTGACGTTTGCTGTGTGGACTGCAGGTGCTCAGAGACATACCAGGGCACGGCAGCCTAGCACAGGGGGTACAACCCGGGCCACGAGACCACGTGGCACCACACAGGCTGGTTTACTTCATGAACATGGAGAGGCTTGGGAGCCCGTCATTATTTAAAGCTGGGTTGCGCAGCAGCTCCCCACAAGAACTCCTTGGAGTTACTGCCTCGTGTAGAGGAAGACCACAGACTCCTGCAAACGGGTCCAGTTCCTGTGGGGGGACCCTCCAGGGGCAGACAGTGAACATGGATATTGGGAACTGTTGGGAACTCCGTGTGAACTCTGGGCCTGTGGAGAACAGCCGTAGAACAAGGCCGCAGAAGCCGTACAGAGAGTTCAAGACTAAGGGGCGTCCTCAGAGAAAAGGCACATTTCACTAACACCTCAATTTCCTGTGCCTAAAGAGTTTCTAGAGTGCAGCCCAGATTTTGAGAACCCCGTCCTTAAGGGGAACATGCACGATGTCTGCTGTTCTCAACCAAGATCACCCCAGGGAAGGGGACATCCGTTCCACCATGGAAGGGAAAATGGTGACCAGGGAGGGGGGAATCCAGAGCCCGGGGCAGAGGTCAAGGATGTGAGTGGAACAGCCTCACTCACTCCCGGAGGGAGAAGGTGTGAAGGATTGGAAGTGTCAGAACCACAGAACCATCTGGAGATAGGCTGAGGAGTCTTTATTTTATGTTACTAAAGGAGATATTTCAAAACAGACATGACTTTAAAGGTGTTTAAATAGTGCTAGCAAGTCCTATGCCCAAGAGTACCGAATGCACCCAAAAAGAACACAGAAGGATGGCGTCCACGGTGCGCAACTGCCTGGCACAGGGTCTGGACACGGAAGTCTCCCTTCGCCTGGAAATAACTGCTGTCAGGGTCACGTACTCCTGTGAACGGTGCCCAGCCAAGACTTGACATCAGCCCCCATGAGACAAATTCTACTCAGGACCCGAAGTATCCACCTGTCAGTCAATTCAATTGCCATGTCCCCTTATTATTTGCCAAAGTCAGACTTTTAAAACGTTTAACAAACAAGACTGCCCTTAAAGCATGTATAATTTCGTTGCTATACACCAGACTCAGCCTGGGCTCTCCGTAAGCATTCCCTAAACAGCTCTGAAAAATGCGGGACTTCTCCCAGAAATTCTGCTTGGAGAGGGGAGGGCCCTTACATCTGTACTTTTAAAGCTCCTTAGGAAATTCTAGTGTGAAAACCACTGGTCCTGCTCATCTCTTAATTAGTCCCCTATGCTACAACTTCCCCTGTACTTTGCCATCAGGAGACCTTTCCTTTTCAAATTACATCAACTTTTCTCATTAAAAATATGGAATAGTTTCCCATGGCATGATAAAATGAATTTAAATTCTAACCTGGCATTCACGAGCCTTAGAAGTCTACTTCCAACCTATCAACCAGTTCTACGTGTTGCCATATTCTATAAAGCTGCACCGTTCCATTTAATAAATCTCTGTTCTCCCCAGAAGCATGTGCATCTCCACAGCTCAGAAATGACCCCACTGCATCCCCTGTGAGGTCTCCATCCTCTCTGCAGCTCCGGGGTCTAACACACATAGGAGGTGCTCAAAAATATTTACCAATTGAAGCCAATATACAGTAAGAGAAAAGTAAGTGGAATTAGAAGCTTACAAACAAAGCTGAGAGCTGATAACTGCTGGCAAGGCAGGACACAGGCCAGTCAATGGGGAACACAACAGATAAGCACAGAGGTAACGGTTTCCAAAAGGTCCGAGCCTCCTTTGGGAAAGTAGCCGGTGCCCGTGGGGGTCAGCATGGCGCTTGTCTTCAAAGCAGCTAAAAGGCTCCAGAACGGGTTTGTAGTGATGGTGATGACCAACTTTTGATTCCTCGTGGCCGCTTCATATGCCGTATGTTCCCTAAGATACGTTATTACCTCTTCTTTAACTTGGTTAAAGAGTGTTGAAATGGGCTTCGTCATTTCTGTTTCTAACAATGAAATTGCAGTTGAGCGAAGTCAAGTCTTTTGCTCGGGGTCTCACCTTAAGTAGTGGTGGGGTCAGAGCCCACTTTCCCATGAGCAGGAGGGCTGTGACACGGCACCACCTGTCACCGCCCTGTCATCTGTGTGTCCCGTGAGATTCTCAATTATCAAGTGGTAAAGTTGAAGACGGTAGAGGGGGCTGGTTCACCAGCATCACTGGTTCATCCATTCCTAAGACTTTTCCTGTTGTTCCTCAAATGGCCTCACCTCTGAGGTCCCAGAGAACTAACTGAACTAAGAAAGCCAAACTTAGAATTATAAGCAACAGACATAAGGCAAGAAGGGAGACGTTTTAGCTTCTGGGACCCACTGAGATGAGACACAGAGAAACCGAGGGGTTGTGTATGTGACAGCTTTGGTCGGCCTGTAAGACAAAGAGGCTGGGCTGAAAGTTCCCCGCGGCTGCACTTAGCACGTAGATGAAGCAGCTCCAGCAGCCCAGTGGCCGAGATGAGCTTCTGTTGACAGGGAATGAGACAAAGTTATGGGGTCAGGACCTGCGTCTCCCCCGTGAGCTCCGTGATAGGCCACCTCAGGAAGATGGAGAGTTCGGGTCAACCCAGGCCCGTAACAGAGGAGCCGCAGAGAGCCTGTGTTCTGACAAGGGCAGGCTGTTCTGGAGAGGCTGCTCATTGTTAGCGAGGTCAGCAGAGTGGTCCCCAGCGAGAGTGAGGCTATAGGCATCTTTCACTTCTCAAGCGACTCCATTTGCCGCCAGCACATTGGTTTCATACCAACCGCACTAACCATCAAGAAATACTACCACAGCGAGGCTGCCCGGCTGCGGAAATGCCCAGCTCTGTCCGTTCCCGTACGACGGGGTAGGTAGCGCGCCGCCGTGGTAACGTTAGCTGCTGGGTGTTAAAAGGCTAGTGTGCAGCAGCGGAATGTGATTTGTTACCGTCACAAGAGGATGTAGAAGCATCAAACAGGTAACTAAGGTCTCTCGAGGAGAAAGGCAAGATTCCAAGTCCCTGGTCTTTCAAGAGAGCAAATAACTTGGAAAGACAGGAGAGGAGAAGGAAGGGGAGAGTCCTGTCTGTTGTGAAAACGTGAGCACTTGTTATGTTCAAGAGAAGCCCCTTTCTTTGTCCCGGGTCCTCCCCAGCGGCGGTTTCAACCCACAGGGGCTTCCTGAGCCTGTTCTGCTGCAGCCTTGAGATCGGACTGGAGGGCCCTTCCGCCAGCGTCTAATCTTGTCCTTAGGGCTCAGGGGTTGGTGCCAAGTGTTGGCCCCAGGGAGCGAAGGCTGGCTGGAGGGCTCCTCAAGGCGTAGGGCTCGTCATTTGCCTGGCTTCACCTCCATCATGGGTTAAAAAGGCCATTATGGGCTGGCCTAGGCCCCGGACTACTGTGAGCTCCACCCTTCCTATGGGGAAGTAGTTACGAATTCCAAAGAAGGGACTTACAAGTAAATCTGGGGACTCTTCCTTTCATAAATTTGGGACAGACTATATAGATATGACAAGAACCTATATTTTTTCTACCTAAATGAAAATTTAAGGGTATGATCTCTACATGAACACTGCTCAGAGTTAGGCAATTTAAAAATTCTGTGGGTTTTTTATCACTCACATGAGGGTGATGTACTTTTCCTAAGACCCATAAAACTGTAGTATTATTAAAGAGCTTTGTCACAGGCAGCACTTCCATAAACCACTCTCTCTTTAGCAAGCACTCCCCCATGGGATCATCCTGAGTGAGCGTTCAGTTCTGTTTCCTGTCTTTGGAATGAAAAAGGTGAGTGCGAATGTCCCCATCACCCCAAGACCACACAGGAAATAGTCCCACCTGGCTTGGCCTGGGTGCTCTTCAGGGCTCTGCAGGTGTGGCCACGTGGAGTCTCTGCGGCAGGTGCCCGATGGTCCAAAGGCGGGAAAGTGGGAAAAGGGAAAAAGAGAGACACTGTGTCTGTGCAGTGTAATACGTTGGCAGAGCTTGCTGTCGTCAGGATGATGAATTTACATCTGGAAGAAGCAGATCTGCTCTTCCCAAGGCCAGTATCATTTCTCATGAGCCTTTCATAATCTGTGCATTTGGCTGAGCTGAACTATCTAAAGTTACAGTTTTTTCTTATAACATGTGCCTTCGACTCAAGCCAACAACTTCATCTAGTTTCCACTTAAACAAAAAAATGGGGCAAATGATCATGACCAGATCAGCAAGGGATCGTGCATGAGTCCGACATTTCCCAAGAAATGCTCTGCATAGTTTCCACCTTATGTGCTCACTCTAGAGCCTCATCCCTGGGTAAACTGTGACTCTGCTCTGCCAGGCGTGAGGGTTCGATTCATAAGCCAGGTGTCGGTGTGGGCTACCTGAGTCACTGGAACCATTCATCAAACATTCTGTCGTTTTGGGCTCTTTGTTGTCTTCTGTGACAGTCTGTGATCATCTTTGCCACATTGTGCACGACACGTACACAGCTGCTGCTGGAACCACCGGTGGGAGCATCAGTGTATTCACCGATTTGGGCAGCCATAACAAAAACACCAAAAATTGGGTGGCTTATCAACAACAAAAATGGACTTCTCACAATTCTGGAAGCTGGAAGTCCAAGATCACGGCGCCGTCAGATTCGGGCATCTGATGAGAACTCACTCCCTCCTAAACGGCCATCTTCCTGCCATGTCCTCAAATGGCTGAAAAGGCAGGGGCTCTCTCTGGGGTCTCTTTTATAAGTACTGTCTTCCCATTCATGAGGGCTGAGCCCTCGTGATCTAATCGCCTCCCAAAACCTCCTCCTCCAAGACCATCACACTGAGGATTGCGTCTTAACATGAATGCTCAGAGGATATAAATACTCAGTCCATAGCGATTAGGAATTCAGACATCCAGGTGATAGGAGAATGCAGGATCCCACAGGGGAGAGGGCTAGTAGGGTCAATAGGAGTATAAAGACTCACTTATTTAGAGCTGTGAAATTATGCTAGGAAATAACACGAAAGGGGTTGGCAAAGCACGGCTGATGAACATTAAAACAGAATTGATCTTCAGTTTGAACAGTGAAACCAAGCAAGTAGAAATACGATGCCGAAATGGGCAATGAGTGTGCTGTAGGACTTCACGAGGGGGAGTGAAATGATGGGAACGGTGTTCACCCAACAGGCACGTTTCCACGAAGCATGAGCCATTTATACAAAAGAAGCAAAAGGTCTTGTGTAATTTATGATCCAGCAGTATCAAATAAGACGTGCGCGCATGTTCAAACCAGTGAACCAGATGATCTCAAATGAAGAGCCCAGCCATGTATAAAGGACTGCCAATAGAACAAGGCATCCTGGAGGGACACTAGTCTGACTGGGATTCACTGAACGGATTAAAACAAGGAAAGTATTAGAGGCTGGTGGCGGCATCTAGGTTAGATAAAAAGAAATTAAATTAAGATGGCAGCTTTAGGAGTCAAGATGGCGGAGAAGTAGCAAGCTGAGACTGCTTCAGCTAGCCGGAGATCAGCTAAATAGCTTATCTAAAAATTGCAAACACCTGAAAATCCATCGGCAGATCGAAGAGAAGAAGAACAGCAATTCTGGAAACAGAAAAACAACCACTTTCTGAAAGGTAGGACCGGCAGAGAAGTGAATCCAAAGCGACGGGAAGATAGACCCCGGGGGGAGGGGCCGGCTCCCGGCAAGCGGCGGAGCAACCGCGCACAAAATCAGGACTTTTAAAAGTCTGTTCCGCTGAGGGACATCGCTCCAGAGGCTACCCGGGGCAAAGCCCACACGGGGTCAGCGTGGCCTCAAGTCCCGCAGGGTCACAGAAGGATCGGGGGTGTCTGAGTGTTGCAGAGCTTGCGGGTATTGGAACGGGAAAGCCGGCTGCAGAGACAGAGCCGACAGTAAGCTCACAGCTCGGTGTTACCTTGAAACGGTCGCAGGCTCGGTGAGCTCGGAGCGCGGCCGGAGGTCAGGCAGACGGGAGTGACTGGGCGCTGTTCTCTGAGGGCGCACTGAGGAGTGGGGCCCTGGGCTCTCAGCTCCTCCGGGCCGGAGACTAGGGGGCCGCCATTTGTATTCCCGTCCTCCGGAAATCTACGGAAAGCGCTCAGGGAACAAAAGCTCCTGAAAGCAAACCCGAGCGGATTACTCACCCCGGCCCCCGGTAAGGGCGGTGTAATTCCGCCTGGGGCAAAGACACTTGAGAATCACTACAACAGGCCCCTCCCCCAGAAGATCAACAAGAAATCCAGCCTAGACCAAGTTCACCTACCAAGGAGTGCGGTTTCAATACCAAGGAGAGCAGCAGAATTCCAGAGGAGGAGAAAGCCAAGCACGGAACTCATGGCTTTTTTCCTGTGATTTTTTTAGTCTTGCAGTTAATTTAATTTTTTCTTTTTCATTTTTTTTTTTTTCTTCTCGCCTTCGGGTAAAAATTTTTTTTTTTTAACTGTTACCTTTTTCTTTTTTAACGATTTTTTACTAGTTTATCTAATATATATATATTTTTTCTTTTTTACATTTTTCTCAAGTGTTTTCTTTTTTTAAAAAAATTTTTTTTCTTTTCTTTTTTTTTTTTCTTTTCTTTGTTCTTTTTTTTTTTTTTTTCCTTTCTTCCTTTTTGAACCTCTTTTTATCCCCTTTCTCCCCACTCACGATTTGGGATCTCTTCTAATTTGGTTAAAGCATATTTTCCTGGGGTTGTTGCCACCCTTTTAGTATTTTACTTGCCCCTTCATTTACTCTTATCTGGCCAAAATGACAAGACATAAAAATTCAACACAAAAAAAAGAACAAGAGGCAGTACCGAAGGCTAGGGACCTAATCAATACAGACATCAGTGATATGTCAGATCTAGAGTTCAGAATGACAATTCTCAAGGTTCTAGCCGGGCTCGAAAAAGGCATGGAAGATGTTAGAGAAACCCTCTCGAGAGATATAAAAGCCCTTTCTGGAGAAATAAAAGAACTAAAATCTAACCAAGTTGAAATCAAAAAAGCTATTAATGAGGTGCAATCAAAAATGGAGGCTCTAACTGCTAGGATAAATGAGGCAGAAGAAAGAATTAGTGATATAGAAGACCAAATGACAGAGAATAAAGAAGCTGAGCAAAAGAGGGACAAACAGCTACTGGACCACGAGGGGAGAATTCGAGAGATAAGTGACACCATAAGACGAAACAACATTAGAATAATTGGGATTCCAGAAGAAGAAGAAAGAGAGAGGGGAGCAGAAGGTATACTGGAGAGAATTATTGGGGAGAATTTCCCCAATATGGCAAAGGGAACGAGCATCAAAATTCAGGAGGCTCAGAGAATGCCCCTCAAAATCAATAAGAATAGGCCCACACCCCGTCACCTAATAGTAAAATTTACAAGTCTCAGTGACAAAGAGAAAATCCTGAAAGCAGCCCGGGAAAAGAAGTCTGTAACATACAATGGTAAAAATATTAGATTGGCAGCTGACTTATCCACAGAGACCTGGCAGGCCAGAAAGAGCTGGCATGATATTTTTAGAGCACTAAACGAGAAAAACATGCAGCCCAGAATACTATATCCAGCTAGGCTATCATTGAAAATAGAAGGAGAGATTAAAAGCTTCCAGGACAAACAACAACTGAAAGAATTTGCAAATACCAAACCAGCTCTACAGGAAATATTGAAAGGGGTCCTCTAAGCAAAGAGAGAGCCTACAAGTGGTAGATCAGAAAGGAACAGAGACCATATACAGTAACAGTCACCTTACAGGCAATACAATGGCACTAAATTCATATCTCTCAATAGTTACCCTGAATGTGAATGGGCTAAATGCCCCTGTCAAAAGACACAGGGTATCAGAATGGATAAAAAAACAAAACCCATCTATATGTTGCCTCCAAGAAACTCATTTTAAGCCCGAAGACACCTCCAGATTTAAAGTGAGGGGGTGGAAAAGAATTTACCATGCTAATGGACATCAGAAGAAAGCAGGAGTGGCAATCCTTATATCAGATCAATTAGATTTTAAGCCAAAGACTATAATAAGAGATGAGGAAGGACACTATATCATACTCAAAGGGTCTGTCCAACAAGAAGATTTAACAATTTTAAATATCTATGCCCCCAACGTGGGAGCAGCCAACTATATAAACCAATTAATAACAAAATCAAAGAAACACATCAACAATAATACAATAATAGTAGGGGACTTTAACACTCCCCTCACTGAAATGGACAGGTCATCCAAGCAAAAGATCAGCAAGGAAATAAAGGTCTTAAACGACACACTGGACCAGATGGACATCACAGATATATTCAGAACATTTCATCCCAAAGCAACAGAATACACATTCTTCTCTAGTGCACATGGAACATTCTCCAGAATAGATCACATCCTCGGTCCTAAATCAGGACTCAACCGGTATCAAAAGATTGGGATCATTCCCTGCATATTTTCAGACCACAATGCTCTAAAGCTAGAACTCAACCACAAAAGGAAGTTTGGAAAGAACGCAAATACATGGAGACTAAACAGTATCCTTCTAAAGAATGAATGGGTCAACCAGGAAATTAAAGAAGAATTGAAAAAAATCATGGAAACAAATGATAATGAAAATACAACGGTTCAAAATCTGTGGGACACAACAAAGGCAGTCCTGAGAGGAAAATATATAGCGGTACAAGCCTTTCTCAAGAAACAAGAAAGGTCTCAGGTACACAACCTAACCCTACACCTAAAGGAGCTGGAGAAAGAACAAGAAAGAAACCCTAAGCCCAGCAGGAGAAGAGAAATCATAAAGATCAGAGCAGAAATCAATGAAATAGAAACCAAAAAAACAATAGAACAAATCAACAAAAGTAGGAGCTGGTTCTTTGAAAGAATTAATAAAATTGATAAACCCCTGGCCGGACTTATCAAAAAGAAAAGAGAAAGGACCCAAATAAATAAAATCATGAATGAAAGAGGAGAGATCACAACTAACACCAAAGAAATACAAACTATTATAAGAACATACTATGAGCAACTCTACGGCAATAAATTTGACAATCTGGAAGAAATGGATGCATTCCTAGAAACATATAAACTACCACAACTGAACCAGGAAGAAATAGAAAGCCTGAACAGAACCATAACCAGTAAGGAGATTGAAACAGTCATTAAAAATCTCCAAACAAACAAAAGCCCAGGGCCAGACGGCTTCCCGGGGGAATTCTACCAAACATTTAAAGAAGAACTAATTCCTATTCTCCTGAAACTGTTCCAAAAAATAGAAATGGAAGGAAAACTTCCAAACTCATTTTATGAGGCCAGCATCACCTTGATCCCAAAACCAGACAAGGATCCCACCAAAAAAGAGAGCTATAGACCGATATCCTTGATGAACACAGATGCGAAAATACTCAACAAAATACTAGCCAATAGGATTCAACAGTACATTAAAAAGATTATTCACCACGACCAAGTGGGATTTATTCCAGGGCTGCAAGGTTGGTTCAACATCCGCAAATCAGTCAATGTGATACAACACATCAATAAAAGAAAGAACAAGAACCATATGATACTCTCAATAGATGCTGAAAAAGCATTTGACAAAGTACAGCATCCTTTCCTGATCAAAACTCTTCAAAGTGTAGGGATAGAGGGCACATACCTCAATATCATCAAAGCCATCTATGAAAAACCCACCGCAAATATCATTCTCAATGGAGAAAAACTGAAAGCTTTTCCGCTAAGGTCAGGAATACAGCAGGGATGTCCATTATCACCACTGCTATTCAACATAGTACTAGAGGTCCTAGCCTCAGCAATCAGACAACAAAAGGAAATTAAAGGCATCCAAATCGGCAAAGAAGAAGTCAAATTATCACTCTTCGCAGATGATATGATACTATATGTGGAAAACCCAAAAGACTCCACTCCAAAACTGCTAGAACTTATACAGGAATTCAGTAAAGTGTCAGGATATAAAATCAATGCACAGAAATCAGTTGCATTTCTCTACACCAACAGCAAGACAGAAGAAAGAGATATTAAGGAGTCAATCCCATTTACAATTGCATCCAAAACCATAAGATACCTAGGAATAAACCTAACCAAAGAGACACAGAATCTATACTCAGAAAACTATAAAGTACTCATGAAAGAAATTGAGGAAGACACAAAGAAATGGAAAAATGTTCCATGCTCCTGGATTGGAAGAATAAATATTGTGAAAATGTCTATGCTACCTAAAGCAATCTACACATTTAATGCAATTCCTATCAAAGTACCATCCATCTTTTTCAAAGAAATGGAACAAATAATGCTAAAATTTATATGGAACCAGAAAAGACCTCGAATAGCCAAAGGGATATTGAAAAAGAAAGCCAACGTTGGTGGCATCACAATTCCGGACTTCAAGCTCTATTACAAAGCTGTCATCATCAAGACAGCATGGTACTGGCACAAAAACAGACACATAGATCAATGGAACAGAATAGAGAGCCCAGAAATAGACCCTCAAATCTATGGTCAACTAATCTTCGATAAAGCAGGAAAGAATGTCCAATGGAAAAAAGACAGCCTCTTCAATAAATGGTGCTGGGAAAATTGGACAGCCACATGCAGAAAAATGAAATTGGACCATTTCCTTACACCACACACAAAAATAGACTCAAAATGGATGAAGAACCTCAATGTGCAAAAGGAATCCATCAAAATCCTTGAGGAGAACACAGGCAGCAACCTCTTCGACCTCTGCCGCAGCAACATCTTCCTAGGAACAACGCAAAAGGCAAGGGAGGCAAGGGAAAAAATGAACTATTGGGATTTCATCAAGATCAAAAGCTTTTGCACAGCAAAGGAAACAGTTAACAAAATCAAAAGACAACTGACAGAATGGGAGAAGATATTTGCAAACGACATTTCAGATAAAGGACTAGTGTCCAGAATCTATAAAGAACTTAGCAAACTCAACACCCAAAGAACAAATAATCCAATCAAGAAATGGGCAGAGGACATGAACAGACATTTCTGCAAAGAAGACATCCAGATGGCGAACAGACACATGAAAAAGTGCTCCATATCACTCGGCATCAGGGAAATACAAATCAAAACCACAATGAGATATCACCTCACACCAGTCAGAATGGCTAAAATAAACAAGTCAGGAAATGACAGATGCTGGCGAGGATGTGGAGAAAGGGGAACCCTCCTACACTGTTGGTGGGAATGCAAGCTGCTGCAGCCACTCTGGAAAACAGCATGGAGGTTCCTCAGAATGTTGAAAATAGAGCTGCCCTATGACCCAGCAATTGCACTATTGGGTATTTACCCTAAAGATACAAACGTAGTGATCCAAAGGGGCACATGCACCCGAATGTTTATAGCAGCAATGTCCACAATAGCCAAACTATGGAAAGAACCTAGATGTCCATCAACAGATGAATGGATCACGAAGTTGTGGTATATATACACAATGGAATACTATGCAGCCATCAAAAGAAATGAAATCTTGCCATTTGCGACAACATGGATGGAACTAGAGCGAATCATGCTTAGCGAAATAAGTCAAGCAGAGAAAGACAACTATCATATGATCTCCCTGATATGAGGAAGTGGTGATGCAACATGGAGGCTTAAGTGGGTAGGAGAAGAATAAAAGAAACAAGATGGGATTGGGAGGGAGACAAACCATAAGTGACTCTTAATCTCACAAAACAAACTGAGGGTTGCTGGGGGGAGGGGGTTTGGGAGAAGAGGGTGGGATTATGGACATTGGGTAGGGTATGTGCTTTGGTGAGTGCTGTGAAGTGTGTAAACCTGGTGATTCACAGACCTGTACCACTGGGGATAAAAATATATGTTTATAAAAAATAAAAAATTAAAAAAAAAAAAAGATGGCAGCTTTAGAAAAAGACAGAAGGAGCAAGTAGAAGCATCATGGGAAAAAAAAAACCCATGATTTAAGGATGAATTGGAAGTTCGGGGTGGGGAGTGTTCCAAGAGACTCAGTGTGAATGAGCGTCAGGGAAATCAGATGTATCATGAGAAGAAACATTGTAGCAAGTGCAGGAAGTAGAGTTTAGGAAGTCATTAGCCCACATTATATCAAGTAACCTGAATTGATCCAGACAGAGATGCGTGCTGGGCAGTGAGGCTCGGGTGACAAGATGCCCCCCAAGAGGGATCTGCAGTGAGGTCAGGTCTTTATAAACTGAATCCTGAATCCAGCTGTCTGTATAGATCGTGTTTCCAAAGTTCAGAGTAAGAAAAATTCATTAAGGGTCAGAGAAGTCACAGAAAGATGTGGGAGGAAGTGTGACCTTCAGGGATGAATATGAATTGAATAGGTAGAACTCAGAAAAATTGCTTTGAAGTAAGGTGTTGGTCTGAGAAAAGGGATCCAGGATTGGCCAAATGTGGGAGCTGTCGAACATGAGTCTGCAGTCTGCCTTTTCCAGTGAAGGGTTTCTAAGGAGGAGGAAAGGGAAACAAGCTTCCTGAGACACTTTGGCAGCAGGTTCTAGAAATGGCGACCAGGTCCTGGCAACTGGAGATTTTTGAGTTTGCTGGGAAAGAACCAGCACTTGTTGGAGCAGGTCAGTGGAGACATCGAGCGGAGGGACCACAGTTTGGTGGAAAGGAAAACAGGAGACTCAGACCCAGGGTCAGGTTCAGACCTGCCAAGTACTGGGTGTGTGACTTTTTCCACACTATTGCCCTTTCTGAGCCTTAGAATTTTTCTTAAATAGAGACATAGGTGTGGGGGGGGTGGGGCCAATGCCTGGCACAGAGCGGGGCTGCCGTGTGAGTTCAGTGAGTGCAGGGGAGGGTGGGAGTCTTCAAGGAGGATTGAGTCTTCAGCCAAGTTACTTTAATAACCTAGCGTAATTCTGGATGACCGCTTTGCCGGAAGGAAAGGGAAAATTGGGAGAGATGGGAGAGACGTTCTGAGAGGAGACGAGCTGACAGAAACGGGCAGTCCGCTGGGCTGAGTAAAGGAAGGATGCAGATGAGCCCCCGCTGATGCTAAGTGCTCCGCTGGGATGAGAGTCACTATTGCCAGAACCCAGGGCGAGCAGAAAGGACCTCATTGGGCTTTTGGTGGATTCCATGGCAGATGTGGGCAACACTCGAAATAGCATCGTTTCCCATATTTCTAAGGTCAAATTAACCCCCTTTATAGTCTTTAAAAAATGGCGACCTTTTGTTGGACCCTGTCACCCTATGAAATTTGGACTCCATTGTTCCTTCTCCTAAACGGGCCAGGAGAGGAGGCGGAAGGCAGCTCAGAGTGGAGAAGCAACTGCAATGGTTTTGTGACTTTTGGTGACAGTCGCTCTGCCTTCTGGGAGCCAAGAGGGACTTTCCACGTCAGCATAGGTGAATGCCAACAGCCCCTCAGCTGGCACTGACGGCCCGTCACAATGCAGGAACTTCTCTGGAGAATGAGTCTGTGTCCGTGTCACAGGTGCTAAAAAATGGTGGCTTCTTTCCTGCCTGAGGGTGACAGTGTGAAGGTGTCCCCCCTGGGCACACTGGAAAGTAAAAATGAAACTTAGTATTCCTGCAGTAGCTTCCTACTCAAGAGGTCTCAGCACTCATGAACAATGTCTCCGTATTCCATATCCTGTCTACAACTCTCTGGAAAGTGACAGTTTCTCACAGAGAGGTGATGAGTAGGGTCTGTTATCAAGGACCGGTTGGCCATTCTTGATGTGTCGAGGTTACATGTGAAGCGATTGTGATGTCACCATTTGAAGAGTTCTCTGGAGTTCACAGACTGTGTTCATATACGTGACATAAGATTTCAGAGCAGGGTTTTGATACCCACATCGTCCAGTCAACCCCATCTCTGAGGTCTTAAACACAATAGAGTTGGACGCTCAAGGAGCAACTGCCAATCAGACACTACATTTTGGGTGTATTTTGGTCTGTTAGAAGAAACTCCCTCCCAAAATCTTAAAGAAAGAAAAATTTATGTATACACAAAATAAGGGTAAACACAATGAAGAGATGGAATGTGACAGTAAAGATGAAAATTAAAAAACATTCTAAAAAAGGAATTGATAAGAAATTGGTTGGAAAAAAAGGAAAGGATGTGATCAGGCTAGAGGCTAGAACAAAGCCATGCCCTAGATTTAGGGTATATTTTGATCTATTAGAAGAAATTGTATCCCAATTTTAAAGGAAATAAAAACCCTACATGTATACAAAAAATAAGGTTAAATACATTGAGAGATAAAATATGACTATAATAATGAAGGTTTAAAAAGATTTTTTTAGAAAGGTATTGTTAAGATGAACTAGTTAAAAATGCTAAAAGAAATAAAGTTTAAAAAATTAGAATAAGAAAAAAATTTTTAAAAATTAATTTAACTTTGCAAGACTAAAGAATCACGGGGAGAAAGCCATTAATTCTGTGTGTTGCTTTCCCCTCCTCTGGAGTTCCGCAGTTCTCCTTGATTGGTGAGCTTGGTCGTGGCTGGATGTTCTTGTTGATCCTCTGCGTCTGTTGCAGTGATTGTCACATGTTCTTGCCCGAGGTGGAATCCACCGCCCTTGCCAGTGGCCGGGCTAAGTGATCTGCGCAGGTTGGCACTCCGCAGCTTTTGTTCCCTGATCGCTTTCCGTACCGCTTTGGAGGACGGGAATGAAGATGGCGGCACCCAGTGTCCCACCGGAGGAGCCAAGACCTCGAGCCCCAATCCTCAGTGCCCTCGGAGAAAAGCCGTCAGTCCCTCCCATCTCCCTGGTCTCCGGCCGCGCTCTGTGCTCACCGGCCTGTGACCCAGCGTCTCTGTCTGGTGCACAGCCCCGTTTGGAGCCTGCATAGCCTGCCGTGCTCCCGTGCCGCCTGTCCCGGAGAAGGAGGGTGAGTCTCCTGGATCTGCCACTTGCGGGGTCCCTGGTCGAAGAGCAGAGGCCCAGCTGTGCCTTGGATCATGGGTTAAGGTAACCCTGAGCTGGGAGTCCCCCCTCGGCTCTGTCTCTGCAGCGGCTTCCCCGCTCCATCCCTGGCAGCTCTGTCGCACTCAGACACCCCCGGTCTTTCTGTGACCCCGCGGGTCCTGAGACCACACTGGCCCCGCGAGGGCTCACCCCTGCTTGGCCTCTGCAGCGCCATCCCTCCGTGGAGCGGACTCTAAAAGTGCCGGTTTTGTGCTCGGCCGCCGCTGCTTGCCCGAGCCGGCCCCTCCCCCCATGGTCTATCTTCGCGTCCTTCCGGTTCACGTCTCCGCGCGTCCCACCTGCCAGACAGTGGTCGATGTTCTGTTTCTAGAACTGCTGCTCTTCTCCTCTTCGCTCTCCTGGTGAGTCTGTAGGTGTTGGGATGGTTTGGTGACTTTCTCGCTGAACTCCTGGGGCCCGATGACATTTAGGTCTCCTACTTCTCCCCCATCTTGCTCCTCTGCCTTGACACCCTCTCTCTAAGGCAGGAAAAGAGTGAGCTCAGATTGGCCTTCCCAGAAAATCAGTGTACAAGTTTGGATTATCTTCCAGGTGTTTCCTGAAACGTTATGTAGATTTGAATGGTCAGTCTACTTAAATGTAAACTCAAACCCTAGGATCTTTGAAGTGAGCATAGCATTTTGATCATTCCTGTAAGGTCACATCTCACTGAGGCTTAGAAGTTCCTCCTCCATTGTCTTGAAGGGGATAAAGCCGGGATAAGGCAGCCCTTACTCTGAGACTAACAGGGCTATGGAGTGAGCTGACCAGAAATGCAAATTATAATGGCCTAAAAAACAAAATGAGCAGATGGCTTCACCCAGGCCAAAGTCACCATGCAGAGGTGTAGTGACACACGACTACAGGTGGGCAGTGGACACACTGGGAGCCACCACAACATGGACACCCTGATGACCCTTGGTCTGGAGCAGAGTCCAGTCTGTAGAGTAAGGAGCTGGAGGGAGCTAGGCTGTGACTCACTCGGGGCCCTGAGGAAGTGGACATAGCTCAGGGCACAGCTGCTCTCAAGGAGGACAAAGGAGGGTCCATCAGCAAGCCACAGCTCTGTGGTAGGAATGAGCGAGAAGGGCAAAGCTTGGTGGGTAAAGTTGTCCCTGGGGCTCCACTTAGGGACACTGGCATCAAGACAAACTCTGCTTTGTTATTTTATTTTATTTATTTTATTTTTTACTTCCTAGTTCTGTTACCTTTTGGCAGCGTAATCATCATCCAATATGACAATTCTAAAGCAATGTTTGGTTCATACTTACTGTGGTGTATTTCTTTTTCCTACTGGAGTCATTAACGTCATGAACCCAGAACCTATGTCTTGTACCTTTTTTTTTTTTTTTGTAGGCAAGACCAACTTTGATGGTGAGTCCAAGCCTTTCAATTGTTACTTAGACAAGATTAGTTTTAAAGGAAAGGCAGGAACATTTATAGGGCAGAGACAGGAAGACAAATCCATTCATTACATGAATTACTGGTATTTATGTGGGCTGAGAGTTGCTACCAGAGACCAAGTCTTAATTCTCTGCTGGGATTCAGAAACATCTGGTCATTTCAGGGGAACAAGTGAAAAGGGAGCATCAGACATTGCCTTTTATCAGGAGCCAAGGAATCTGGGAGCAAACCTTCCCATAACAAGAGAACTAAGGCATCCGGTTCTGCCTATTCACAAACCCATTCTGTGTTAGCCTCCTTCCAGCCCCGTGGGTATGTGTCCGTCCTTGTTCTTCCAAGGACTTAGGTCTGAGGGAGTGAATTCTAAAATTCAAGGATGGGTTTTACCGACTGTCCCATAAGTCATCAAAACAGGTGAAACACAACTTGACAGCATGGATATGTCATTAAATGATACCCAAGTGAGGACAGAGACGATCTGTGAGCCCGTGATGTTTTCTGTCCCCAGAGACTGCCCTGCAACCCCAACCTCGAAGGACCAAGACGTGTGAGCAGATGTCATGCCCGGGAATAACCACTGACTGAGGCCAGCGACTGTCTCACCCCCTCTGCTCATTTCACCCCTGCTGTCAGAGCTCTCTTTCTTTTTTTTTTTTTTTTTAATTTTTTCAATTTATTTATTTTCAGAAAAACAGTATTCATTATTTTTTCACCACACCCAGTGCTCCATGCAATCCGTGCCCTCTATAATACCCACCACCTCGTACCCCAACCTCCCACACCCCCACCACTTCAAACCCCTCAGATTGATTTTCAGAGTCCATAGTCTCTCATGGTTCACCTCCCCTTCCAATTTCCCTCAACTCCCTTCTCCTCTCTACCACCCCTTGTCCTCCATGATATTTGTTATGCTCCACAAATAAGTGAAACCATATAATTGACTCTCTCTGCTTGCCTTATTTCACTCAGCATAATCTCTTCCAGTCCCGTCCATGTTGCTACAAAAGTTGGGTATTCATCCTTTCTGATGGAGGCATAACACTCCATAGTGTATATGGACCACATCTTCCTAATCCATTCGTCCGTTGAAGGACATCTTGGTTCTTTCCATAGTTTGGTGACCGTGGCCATTGCTGCTATAAACATTTGGGTACAGATGGCCCTTCTTTTTGCTACATCTGTATCTTTGGGGTAAATACCCAGGAGTGCAATTGCAGGGTCATAGGGAAGTTCTGTGATATCCAGGATCTATAATGAACTCCTCAAACTTAACACACACAAAACAGAGCTCTCTTTCTAGAGCCGTGCTTCTCAAATGCAGTCTCCAGCATACCTGCAGAGGAATCATTGGCTGCTTGTTGAAAACACTCAACAGCTAGACCTCAAACAGGGCCCACAGACTGGTAAAATCTAGATGAATGTCCTCAGAATTGGCATTTTCGTCAACTGTTAAGTAATTCTTGTTTTCATTCAGGTTTAGGAATCATTATTCTAGAACTTACATTTTGTACCCTGGTGTTTTCATACCCATTTTGAATGTTTTTTTTTTTTTTTCTGTTGTTTGTCAAACAAATTCGACCTGGTGAATGTGTCCCTTGGAGGTCACTCACAGTAGGGCCTGGAGACCGGCTCTTCAGTCTCCTTTTCCTCTGCCCTGTATGGACCTCACTGTCCAGCCACCTTGAGAAATTGCTTCTTCCTAGACCACACTCTCCTTGTCATGCCTCTGTGGGTCTGTGTCTCCTTCTGACAGTGACTTTTGCTTTCCTTGTTTTCTTAGAGAACAAACTTCTACTACTTCTTAAAGACTAAATCTTATACATAAACCACGCTATGATTTTTTGTAACTACCCCATCCAAAATTGTCACTATTGTTTCCTGCTATGATGGTTAATTTTACGTGTCCACTTGGTTAGGCCATGATGTCCAGTTGTTTGGTCAAATCCAGTCTAGATATTTCTGTGAAGGTATCTGTGGGTGTGACTAACATTTGTAATCAGCTGACATTAAGTAAAGCCAATTGCCTTCCGTGGTGTTGGTGGGCCTTGTCTAATCAGTTGAAGGTTTGTGAGACTAAGACTGAGCTTTCCCAAAGAAGGAATTTTGACTCAGCATTTCAACATAAAAATCCTGCCTTTGTGTCCAGGCTATAGGCCCATCCTGCAGATTTCAGACAAAACTGTGGTATCAACTCTTATCTGAAGTTCCAGCTTGCTGGAAATGGACTTCATACTTGCTGGCACCCATAATGGCATGAGCTAATTCCTTTCTTTCTCCTTCCCCCCTCCCTCCCCCTCCTCCCTATGGGCCCTGTTTCTTTGGATAGCCCTGATTAATGCGCCCGACCCCTATGCCACCACTTCTATTTACCTTCATGTTAAGATGGTAACACTGGAAAGGAAGAGTCGCAAGTTAGTCAAGGCACTGGCCTTATTCCTGGAGTGAACTGTGGGGAAGACTGCTGCTCCCAGCTCCTGACCTGTTCCCCAGGATAGAGAGGAAAAAGACCTCGGCTTGCTAGACCTGTGTCTCCTCTCCAACACCGTTCTCTAACACCTATATGTTCAAAGGGGAAGGTGGCTTTTTCTGAAAATGCAAGCCATCCCCCGGATTTCTGCGAGCTCTCATGTGAAGCCTGTTGGTCCCTCACCATTAGGTCAAGCTCCCTTAACCTCCCTTCTCATCTGTAGATTTTTGTGAACAGTCCCTGTGTGTGATGTTTCCTTCTGTTGACCCCCACGACTCCAGAGCCCAGCTCAGGGACCTGCAGTGTCACCATGCCTCATAACTGTTCGGGTCCTGGCTGCTAGACGATTCTCCACGGCCTCTTCCGAGCCCTTGCATTGTCCCTGAGTGGCTCTGTGCCCCCTCAGAGAGGGGCGGTTCAGCCGTGCTACAGACTTCACAGTGTTGGTTTCCAGCGTCACGCAGAGAAGTTTCCCGGAACAAGGTGAACTTCGATTCAGAGCACCATCATCCCTCCCTCTCTTCCTCATAAACACAGCCTGACAGCTTGATCTTAGCTTTGATTGTAAAGTCAGAGTGGTGACTTGCTTTCTAACCTTTTGTTTGGAACGTGGATCACTTCAGAATGAAAGGTCTGTGCTTCCCAAGTGGAATTTTAATCAGAGGTGATTGTGAAATGAATGTGAATCTCATTCTTCTGTTGAAAACCCTCTAGCCAACAGCTGTGTGCACCTCTTCCTTCTCATAGCACTTTACATCGTGGGGAGGCCTTTCAGACCGAGTCATAAGGCTTCAGGAAATGTTAGCTGCTCTTTTTTCTTTAATCCTGACAACAGAGCCGGGAGGTGGTTATTAATATCAAATAGTGGAGGCAGCTCAGAGAGGTTAAGGGGATTGTTCAAGGTTACAGAGCTAGTCGTTCAAGGATACAGGTGTATATGTACGCATACAGCAAGAGCTACTGTTTATTACTGTTTGTTACATGCAGAGCAGTAACTAAGAGCCTTGCACGCGCGCTCTTTCTTCTAATTCTTGCAACAACCCCGTGAATTAGGGACTGCCATTATTCTCACTTGAGAGCGGCAGGAACGCACGTAAGGAAGGTGAGCAGCTGCACACGGTTGCGTGACGAGTCAGCAGGGAGCTGGGTGTCGACCGCAGGTGCTTCTGAATCCACAGCCCGCCGGCCTCCCTGCGCCCTGCTATGGCTGTGCCACCCATGGAAGCACGCGTGTGCACGC
This sequence comes from Mustela nivalis, assembly GCF_964662115.1. Classification (NCBI taxonomy): domain Eukaryota; kingdom Metazoa; phylum Chordata; class Mammalia; order Carnivora; family Mustelidae; genus Mustela; species Mustela nivalis. The sequence continues at coordinate 9,340,795 of NC_139028.1, read as the reverse complement.
GTGTGAGCGTTTACAGGTGTGCATTATGCGTCACTGTGTTTCACGAAACAATGAAATGGTGGAGGCCACTGGGAAGAGACACAGCTGGGAGCCACGTGGGGCCCAGCACGGCTGCGGTCCGGAGCTCATGCGGGCCGTGCGCCTCACTTTCAGTTAGTCCTGATGTTTGCGCACGGCCGGGGCAGACACAAGTCCCGGAAATCCAGAAATACCCAGACACTGTATTTCAGGCCGTGTCCTGCCAGAACTTTTTGCAGTCCTGGCAATGTGTCCCGGTTTGCCTCCTTTCCCTTCCTGTCCATCCTGGAACAGCAGTTTAGACCAAAACCCAGATGACCAGGCTGGACGGCAGGGAAGGGGCCCAGGGGACCATGCTGGGGGAGAAGGGGGTGTTCATGACAGCCACGAGAGAGCGGGTAACTGAGGAGTTCGGAGTCTGCGAGTCTAGGAGCGGGAAGGAGAGGAACTAGAGAGAAGGACCAATGGGTGTGTGATGGGTGTTGGGGGCCTTCACGGAATCAGGCCCTAAACGTGGCGCTTTGTCCGTGCTGACCACTGGATAGCTGAGTAGATAAAGGACTGAATGAAGGTATGAGGGATTTGAAACTGTTTGGCCTCAATACCATATCGGACTTATTCTGCAGGCACCTGAAAGGGGGTACAATGGGCAAGAACGATTTGAGGGACTTGCGTCTGTCCTTGTCTAACACAACCCGCAATTCCTATTAACACCCGAATTTCTTAGTAATCCCTCCTTCGTGCCATTCGGGAGTGAACAATGCCCTTTCTCCGAAGGCACTGGAGTCCTTCACTATCCACCTCCCCTGAGGCGGTGACAGGTGTGTGTCTTCAGTTCAGCCCCTCAGACTCGCTCTCCGTGACCATGAAACGGGGCTTCTCGGCTGGCTGGAGGTCACCTCCTCAGCAGCGGATCAGCTAGTGACTCTCTGCCCTTGATCCTCACTTCGCCCTCGTCTCTGGGATAAGAGTCTTTGTGTTCAGGCATGATGGAACCCAGGAAAGAAGGAGCCTGGGTCCCTGGGTGACCACATGGAGCAGAGGCCCCTGTAACATGTATTCAACCCAGAGGAGAAGATGGATTTTTTCCGGGAACATCAAGACTCTGGGGCCAGCTGTGTGAATCTCTGGCCCCTCTCTGAACCTTAACACCCTCATCATGAAAATGCAGATGACGATCCCAGTCCTACAGAGCAGCCATGAGGACAGGGGACAACAGCTCTAGGTGCTTGCAAAATCTATGTAATTGATATCAGAGGTCTTCAGACACCAGCCAGTGAACTGGGACTAAAAATAAGGACAACACAGTGGAATGTCATTAAGGCAAATGGACACCATCTGTAGGACAGTCCTTTACCCTGAACTGATGACCTTCCTAATTGGAGAGGTGATGAAATTCATTTTTGTATAAGCTGAGGATGATTATAAATAATACCTGTGGGTTCTTGGACTCAGAACCTGGAGCTATGGTTGTGTGTCAGGTGTGGCTGAACTTGGGCCCCAGAGGAGAGCAGAAGGGCAGCAGGGAAACAAGGGAGGTACAAAAAGTCAAGTTCAAGCAGGAAAGGGGGCTCAGTGATCAGTGCATTGCCTCTCAGCTCTAAACCCACCATTCATCACCTGCTTCTGGGATGGTGGTGATGATGGCAGGAGACCGTTGTTGGGCCTTTCCCACCTGCAGGAAGGGTGAATTCGCCTTTCCTAGCACAGAGCCCTTAGGGTGGGAAGGTGTTTCAGGAGGAGGAGCCTCTCTTTCCCGTACTGGAGGCTGCTCTTTGGTTTCTTTCTTGCTTCTGTCCCACGATCACAGCCACAGGAGGGAGAACAATCTGGTGGCCCTCCTCTCTAGCCCCCTGTGTGTTTGCAGCCCCAGCCTCGACCCTGGACGGCTGCTCCCCTCTCTGAGGACGGCCCCGTGTAGCTCTCGTGTCGCCCTGGTGGTGGTGGTCCCCCATCCTTGACTCTCTCTGTGGGCTTCTTGCCAGGGTCATCCAGACATAACCCGGAGGGATGTCTCCTGCTTGCCTGGTACTGGGGCAACCCAGGGAAATTTCTTTTCCATCTAGAGGACTGAAAATGTGCCTCCAACAAGGTCTAAATCCCAGCTTTGCGCAGGGACCCTCTTCCAAGTTTGTTCCTTCTTGAGATATTGTTTCCAGGCCCTGGAAAATTCTTTAGGGTCACTCCCCTGTTATAATGATGTTTGATATTAAAGTTACTTGTGTGGGGCAACTGGATGGCTCAGTTGGTTCAGTGTCTGCCTTTGGCTCAGGTCATGGTCCCCGGGGTCCTGGGATTGAGCCCCAAGTCGGGCTCCCTGCTCAGTGGGGAGTCTGCTTCTCCCTCTCCGTCTGCCCCTTCTTCTGCTCAGGCTTTGTCTTGCGCGCTCTCTCTCAAATAAATAAATAAATAAATCTTTAAAAAATAAAATGTAAGGGAAAACTTTCCTGGCGTGTTTTCTCTCTCCAGATTGGAGCCTGACTGTTAAAGGATTGAGGGAGGCAGTCATCCCCCACAGATGGGGTTTGGGAAGTGCTTTGGTCATGTCCTTCTGCTGAAGTGCTAAGCTCCCTGACAGCGGGGCACAGGATGCTAGTAACCCTTGTCACAGGGCAGCTTTGTAATTAATCACGCAATAACCTGTGTTTGATTTTGATGAAGTGTCAAGTGAAGTGAGTGCTTTGGGAGCCCAAGTGGGCTGCTGCTCTTGACTCTTACGGGCGAGACGATGACTGCAAGGACTGTGATTTGGGATTGATTTTTTTCAGTGCACTTGAGCGTTTACAAAAAGAAAATGACACACTCAGTCCCTCTAACTTCAAGCTTAAGTGGCTGAGAGCTTCCATGACAGCCTTGAAAAGATCTCCTTTCTCTTACAGCCGCAGGGCTGATACTGCTGGAAATAAAGTACAACATTTACTTGTGTGGGTTGCTGCATTACAGTGATACTTAGATTCACAGTCTCATCAAGCATCTCATGTGACATTTAGGACATTAGTTAGGAAAGAACACAACCATGGAACTTCAAATGGAAACAATCGGTTGGACCCCAATAAAGCTGATGTTGAATCCCCATGTTGTTCTGAGCCTCCCTGAACCAAAAGCATCAGCCTTTTCTCCATTGTCTGAGGAGGAGAGCCTGTCCTTGCTTGGAAGCCCTGTGATAACTCCCCTCAGGCAAGCCTTGGAAGTGGATTCTCATTTCTCTCCAGACACACCGTGAACATACTCTGTTGCTGCTAAACCCAGGATTAGATCTCACCATGTGCTAAGGGGCTAGGACATACTATAACCCAAGAGAAAATAGCTTGTACACTAAAAGAATTGTAAACTCTGGGGAAGATGGGCAGGAGTGAATTCTAAGCATGGTAGCAAGTGCTACACAGATAAAATAAAATAAAAATATTTACCACCAAGCCTAGCATAAATGTACCAGCAACCAAGATGCTTTACAAGGATAGCCTACAGGACGCAAATTGATCATAGTGGCTCTAGCAATGAAATAGATTGGTAACCCACTAGTATGTTTTCTAGATCTGGAGCTAAAACCTTGCCTTGAGTCATCACAGTGAAGAATCGTGGCCCCTCAGTGGGTTTCCAGACCTTAGTCAGTTCACAGACCCAGAGAGGCCAAGTAAGTTGAGGAAGGACACTGTGCCATTATTACAAACACCGACTGCAAAAAGAATCCTGTAGGCATTGATAAGAGTGAGAGGGTCTAATGCAATGATCTTTCAGGGAGTATGAAGTCATCATTCCTAAATGATGTTAGTTGATGCCACTATGACTCCACAGTCAAAGTGGGGACTGGAACCAGTGAAAGAATAGAGCCTTACTTCCAAAGTGACTCACAGTGGGCTTTGTTTGCCCAAACTAACTCTCTGGCCATGGGCTGTCGTCGTGGCCACAATGACTACGTGAAAGTCCCTGGAATGTCCTCTCCTGATCAACACTGTGGACCAGAAGCAATACCCCATCTCTAGAAAAACTGCAGACTCATGTCGCCATCGAAGATTTGAAAAAATATATGGGATGATGCTATCTATCACATTCCCATTTAACTCTCCATGAGGCCTGTGATGAAGTCAGATGGCTCTTGGAGAATGGCCAGAGGCTATTGCAAGCATACCCAGATGGTGACTCCAGTCCCTGCCACTGTCTCAGATGTGACATCTCTACTGGAATGAAGCGACCAGAGCTCTGATGCTTGGTATGAAGCCAGTGGCCGCGCCAATGCCTTCATTTCCACCCCAATATGGAAGGAACACATAACAAGCTTGGCTTTTACTTGGCAGGATAACCAGTATAACTCTACGGTCCTGCATCAGGGCTGTCAGTTCTGCTCTAAGAGTATTAATTTCAGGAATCAAGGAATGCAGATGGCTCTTCTCACTGTGATGCCCATTCAGGGAATTTCTGTTTACCAAGAAACTTGGGGCTCTGTGGGTTTGGATGTCTTAGTACTTCACTTAGTACTTAGTACTTCACAGGGGAATGCCTCCACCAAAGGAACAATGGTGTTTCCCCTGAACTGGAGATGAGACTTCTACCTGACCATTTCGGGCTCCTTACGCTGCTCGAACAAATAGGGGGAAGAGTTCCTGTATTTGTTGGTGTCACTGATCTTGAACACCAAGGGGAAACTGGATTGCTGTAGCACAGTGAGGCCAAGGAGGATTTTGTTTTCAATCCAGTGGACTCTCTGGAGTGTCTCTTGGTACTTCCATACCCAATAGAAAAAGTTAATGAAAATGACAGCGTCATAAAGCCAGTCCATAACGTAGGCCCCTTGGGGATTAATTTTAGGGACCTTCCATCTGGTAAATAACCCAAATCAGCTGAGATTCTGGCTGAGGATGGGAGAAATACAGAAATCATAGTGAGAAATAAAAAGGATGATTGAATATCCACTAGAGTATTGTAATCAGTTACAGAAACAAGATATATAGGAGCCTTGCATGTTTTTTTTATTTGCTGGTTATAAGTGCTCACTCACATAGATTAATAACTTTCTTCTCCTTTGCCCATTTTTAAAATTTTACATACAGGTAGTTCTGGGTTAATTTTGAAATGTACTCATTAATAAAATACTCAGTGAGAATGTGATGGAATTTGGGAGTCATTAATGCAGCCAGACCTGAATGAGTTTTGGGGCTGTGTACTTGCTGACTTTTGGGGAAAGGGTGACAATTCTTCGCTTGTCAAGATAACTGTATCTTACGAGGGTGGAAGAACAGAGTTGTTTAAACGCTGTGCAGAACGTGTGTAGCATGCGGGCAGGACGGTGAGTCACCAAAGTGGGGACTGCGATACCAGTCCATCTGTTGCTTTTCATCTCCAAATCTCTCGTGCATTACCTGCTGTGTGGTGACGGAGCAGGACTGCAGGCATTTCAGCTCTGAGGCGAGCGCAACGTCAATAAAGGGAGATGGGATACTGCAGGATGGAGATGTTTCCTTCTTGGTTCTGTGAAGCCTTCATCTTGGACTTTCCCTACCCCTACTACATGGCCTCCAGCAGCACATATGGCAAGACCTGGGTAATGCTCCTGCCCTCCGCTTGTCCAGAGCGTGCAGCCCCTTCACATGTCTCGTCCTAGCCCGGTGACCGCCTCAGCAGGGCCCTCCCCTCAGACACTACACAGATGGATGGCTGGGTGTATAGAGGAGGCCGTGTCTCTGGAGCTAGAGCTTAATCAGTGTTCGTTGTTCAGCGAGTGAGTGGGCTCAGAATCGTCAGGGTGTGGAGATGACAAGGAACATGTACCTCTTCCAAAACAAAAACTTATGAGGACTTATCGATTTCACTTAATTAAATCATAACTCTTATATGCACGGCTTTTGGATAGCCCTTTCTGTTCTTGCAGTTTAAGTGAAAAAGGAGTGACCAGAAGGGAGACGGGGAAGCAGGTGGTGGTTGCAGAGGGTGCTCCGGTGTCAGGCCTTTTCCTCCGCTCTGCCCTTTTGTAGACAAAACCACAGGTGGCGTGAGCTCCAGACCTGCAGAGAGAATTACCTCCCTCTTGTCACAGTTCAGTGATGAATCCGTCGTGACAGGAGGAGAAGAGGGAACGTAACTCTGGGTACACATGGCACCAGCGTTAAATCAAGCTAGTTCATCCTGATTAACATGGGTTCGCTCAGAAGCAAATAAATGAGTCGTCACCTCTGGTTGAAACATGCTCATGAGAAGAGACATCGTAGGACCACTCTGGAAAGTATTGTTTCGATCCCTGAAATTGAAAAAAGATCTGACCGTGCAATTCAACAGTAGTCCATCCCGACTGCCCACAGCTGAGGGCTGGCCGCAGTTTTCGAGCACCCACTTCCGTTCCCAAGGGGAGGACATGGGAGCCCTCCACACCCACTTCCAGAACCCCTGTCCTGCTGTCTCTCAGGACCACAAGGGCCTTAGGCTGACTGAATGGCTTCTCAAAGGGTAGGACCAGGGTCTGCGAGTGAGGCATTTCTTCCAGCCACAAAATTGAGGGGATCACCAAAACCCTCAGGAATAAGGACAGATATTCTCAAAAGGAAGGACCAAAATTTACAATGGACAAAATATCCAAATTTTAAATAAAGACAGAATTGATTTATTGGTCTTACCTTTCGCCATTGGCTCCAGTAGAGCTCATGGTTGTACGGCTGAACGGGAAGAATCTCATTTCCAGGGATGAGGTGAACTAGACCTCCTGTCTGGAGTGTCTGGACTCCGGAGCATGCAAGGGTTCACCGTCCATACCCAGCAGCAGAATCACCTGCCAGGCTTGTGGAAATACAGATTGCTCAACCCCAAACCAACCCAGAATTTCTGATTTAGTGGATCTGAGGTAGGACACTCAGCAATTTGCATTTCTAACTGGTTCCTGATAATGGGGTTCCTGCTGATGTAGGGATCACATTCAGAACCACTATGAAGAATAAGCCACAAAATAAGAAGCCAGCAGGACCCATAGTAGGAGCTCCTTGAAAGGAAATACCTCTGCTCACTGAGTGAGTGGTTGAGATGTCATAGTGCCAAGGTCCGCTAATGAGTATATTCTGAGGGGAGGGGATATTGAAGATGAATCTCTTACCCTTTGTATTTTTAAGGGGCGTGTCATTACTCACACAGGATGGGGGGGCACCCAGCTCTCTGCTGCCCAGGACAAGATGACCTATTTCAGACACTGGGGATAGTGGGACCCTGATGCCCACCCCCATGTTCTAGGGCGGGTATAACCCTGACAGGGCTTGGATTTCAACGTGGCTTCAAAGACCACAGTTCTGTAGCGCTCCCTGCACCCTTCCCTGCTGTTCTTGACACCCTTCCCTGGACTGCTACCCGGAGCCTTCCCGGAGTGATGCAGCGAGACCCGGCTTCCTCGGCCCCCCTCTGAGATGGAGGGGATGATCCACTTCAGGTCAGGCCAGGCCAAAGGACATCTTGAAAGCTAGCCGTGGGTTGGGAACTAAATTTCCCAACTCCATTAAGCTGCCACTGCTCCCACCTGAAACCCCATTCTGCTGGCTGTATTGATAGAACCTCCAAGTCTCATCTGGCAGGGGACCCAGGAAGGGGCTATTTCTTGTTGTGTACACTTTTTTAAAATTTATTTTTAATAATTTTTTATTATGTCATGCTAGTCACCATGACTAGTTTTTAAGGTAGGGTTCCAAGATTCATTGTTTGCATGTAATACCCAGTGCTCTGTGCAATACGTGCCCTCCTTAATACCTACCACTGGGCTAAACCATCCCCCTACTGCTCTCCCCTCTAAAGTCCTCAGTTTGATTCCCAGAGTCCAGGTTCGTCTTCCCCTCCAAGTCTCCCCTTCATTTTCCCCTTCCTTCCCCTAATGTCCTCCATGCTATTCTTTATGTTCCACAAGTAAGTGAATCTTATAATTGTCTTTCTCTGTTTTACTTATTTCACTTAACATAATCTCCTCCAGTACCATCCATGTTGACACAAAAGTTGGGTATTCATCCTTTCTGCTGGCTGAGTAATATTCCATTCTGTATATGGACCATATCTTCTTTAGCCGTTCGTCCATTGAAGGGCATCTCATCTCTTTCCATAGTTTGGTGATTGTGGATATTGCTACTGTGAACATTGGGGGTACAGATGGCCCTTCTTTTCACTGCATCTGTATCTTTGGGGGTAAATACACAGTAGTGCAATTGCAGGGTCATATACTTTAAATGATGTTCTTATTTATTTATTTTTTATTTTGATGTTCTTCTTTTGATTCAGTCTGACAGTCCATGGTTTTATGACGTGGTTTGGCACAACCTAACAACTTAAACGATCGATTAAATTAAGTAGAAGGGTCAAAGCACAAATTAGGAAATGTGAGAAAATATTAGTAGGGCCCTGGGTGGCTCATTTGGTTAATCATCTGCCTTTGGCTCAGGTCGTGATCCAGGGATAGTAGGATCAAGCCTCATGTTGGGCTCCTTGCTCAGTGGGGAATCTGCTTCTTCCTCTCCCTCTGCCCTTCTCTGCTCACACTCACACACGCACTCTCTCTCTGTCAAATGAAATCTTTTTTTAAAAAAGAAAATATTAGCATCATTGCTATTTTAAAATTTCTGTTCTTTCTACTTATATAATTACCTGCAAGTCATTTAGGCAGTGGGATTTTGTTGTTGTTATCTTTTCTATTATAGCACCTCAAAGAACAGATGTAAGTCTATGATGGTCCTGCTGGAAAGGAGGCAGGAAACCATGTGCTGTCATTGAGAAATGAATTCAAATGAAGGCAGTGAAAATGGAGATAAATACTCAGATCTTCTCCACCTTATCTTGTTTTCCACCCCCACCACCACCCCCAGGTCGGGGAAGGGAAAACGTCTCTGACTCCCAAGTCCTTCTCTGGATCCCAGGATTTCCAGAAGAATGGGGAGTTAGGAGAGGTGTTGGAGAAACGTCCAGGGAGTTGTGTGCGACTTGGGTTGTTCAAGCACAGGCTGCAGGTGTTAGTGAAGATAGTAGGTCTCTAGACACCATGCAAAGGGGCAGTCAAGGAACGGAGCCAGGCAATGAAAAGTGTTGGAGGCCCAGGATGTACTCTCCATGTCCTGACTCCGTTCCCTGCTGCACATCTGCCTCATCTTTCTAGTTTTGCAGGTTGGCTCACTGGGGAAGGTAGATGTACTCTCACTTCCAACATTATCCACTACCCATGAAAACAGTCCAGGCTGAGACTGTAGTAGCGTCATTGCCACTTTGGCTGTGGAGGAGGGTCGTCTGATTGCCCGGCTAGCTGTAGGTGGCCGAGCAGGGTCCAGTCCACATCAGTTGGATGAAGCGTCATCAGTCGGGTCCACTCCCATTGCTACTTGGGGTTCTCATTGGTTGGATAAAATGTATAGACAGTTGGGCAGTCCTTGGTCTTGGGCTTGGAAGACACTCCCAAATCATCCCCCACACCAGGTGAGTGCCTGGCGAGAAAGTTTGTGAGAATTAACCGTCAGATGTGATTTAAAGCAAACGACCTTGCAGGTCTCCTCTGACGCCCCTCTCACAACGTGACTGACGAGGGAAAATGGAGAGAATGCAGGAGGAGGGACAGCGCTAGGATTGTGCCTCCCTTCGTGACATTTTGAAGATTAATTCAATGTTTTCATAAGAGCTTTAAAGATGAAAGGGGCTGGAAACAACATTATGTCTTTACTACCAATTCCTGGGAAAGGAGGTTGAGAGATGAATTGCTTTCAGGGCTGTAATTTGCAATGACATTCACTGAAGAATTGCCTTCACTGTGTTTTACAGCATCTTTCACCTCATGGAGACTTACATAAGGCCCAAGAAACTGGAGCTCTGAGAGGAGAGGAAACTAGGACTTCAGGGTTACCAATTAGCCCTAAGGTAAGCTCACCATACCCACTCCATGTAACCAATCCTTCACAAATGGTGTGTCAGGGCTAGGAACAGCCCCTAGGGGTGACCTGGTCTCACTCCCTCATTTTACAGATGAGGAACGAAAGCTGGAAGCTCATTGCTATCATTTGGGTCTCCTCATGCTCATCGGAGTCACAGAAGCACAGACCATTTCTCTACGTGGTGTGGTTTGGGGGATTCTGGGATGCCCTTTTCTAGAAACTTGAAAATATTTAAGGGTTAGCCTATTACTTATTGTAAGAGCCACACCAGTTGTAATTCCTAAATTTCCATGAAGCAGGACTTTCTACTGCCTGTCCTCTTTACACATGAAAATACCTCAAGGACAGACACTAGATGGATTTAGCCACCCATTGTGATGTTAACTGGAATAATAAATGAAATGAACTCAGAAGTCACAGGAACAGGAGACTGAGTCTCCTCCTTCCCCAAATGAGCTGTGGGGCTTCTGACAAATTATTTCCCTCTGGAAATGTCAGTTTTATCATCTGTAAGATGGGAAAACTGAGTATCAGTCTCATAGGGCAGATAGGATTACACAAAATGGCTTAAAACCCGAATTGACTCTCAGCACTGAGTAAATACCATGTAAATGGTGGTGACCCAATAAATGGAAGGCACAGTCCTCATCATCCTCCTCATCATTTCTGGGCACATGTCAAATGCAAACAGTGTCTTCCCAGTGAAGGATGGGCCTGCAATAAGAGGAGAAGAAAAGAAGAAGGAACGTGGGTGTAGAAAAGGAGATCTAGGACATGGAAGAAATCCCGTGTCTTTCGTAGTTTGGTAGATGATCGGTTCTGGCTTATGCTGACCAAATCAAGACTCTCAGGGACTCATGGGTTAAGATTAAAAAAATATATCCCTTGTGTTCAAGAAATTCCCAGTGATGGTTATGTTGCTATTGAAGTTGCCACCAGTCATATTTCAATCATTTGATTCTTTTTTGTTGTTGTTGTTGTTGTTGCTTTTGTTTGTTTGTTTTGTTTTGTTTTGTTTTGATTTTTAATAATGTTTTGTTTATTTTGGGGACATAGAATGATGACTACTTTTGACATCTCATCATCGAAGACCTTATATAATAATGGGAAAAATATTGCCCTGTTAAAAAGTATTGCAAACTAACTTCTTGAAAGCTTTTTGGTAGCAGAGCCATTTTTCCAGAAACGGTAATATAATATTGATCTTCACTGTATTGTATGCTTAACTTTGTTTTCCACATTCATGAATATTACTGACTTCACTGAAGCAACATTTAAAAATGTATTTGTGTACTAAGTGGCGAGATGGTAATGGAACTCCAGTAAGATAATATATGATTGAATATTTTGAATTCAACATGATTGTTAGTTATTATTTCTATTTTTACAATTTTATTTGAAAAAAAAATTATACTGAAAAAAATACTATATTTGCAATCAATCATTGGAATACTGTCTCTCTCTTTTTTAATTTATTTTTTATTTTCAGCATAACAGTATTCATTATTTTTGCACCACACCCAGTGCTCCATGCAATCCGTGCCCTCTATAATACCCACCACCTGGTTCCCCCAACCTCCCACCCCCCACCCCTTAAAAACCCTCAGATTGTTTTTCAGAGTCCATAGTCTCTCATGGTTCACCTCCCCTTCCAATTTCCCCCAACTCCCTTCTCCTCTCTAATTCCCCATGTCCTCCATGCTATTTGTTATGCTCCACAAATAAGTGAAGAAGTCTTTCAAAAGGCAAATGAGACATGACCAATGGAAGCAAATGTGGGTGTATGTTCTTTTCACTCTGTTTTCACGAGCAAATGTTTGGAGCTTGTTTTTCATTTTGAGCATAGAAAGTTTTGAGGACCTCTTGGTTTGAGCCAAGGACCTGAGGACATGTGAAACAACCCTGAGCCAACCACATCTGACTTGGGGCTCTACAGATAACTCCTGAGGTCTGTCTGACTCCAGTTCCTCAACCTGCCATGAAGCCTGCCGACCAAATCTGGTGTTCCTGGGAACAGGGCAAAGAGAAGTCAGCTATGTATAGAAGAATGAAACTTGACTATTCTCTTATACCATACACAAAGATAAACTCGAAATGGATTAAAAAAAACCCTCAATGTGAGGCAGGAATCTGTCAAAATTCTATAGAAAAACAGGCAGTAACCTCTTTTACATTGGCCACAGCAACTTCTTTCAAGATTTGTATCCAAAGGCAAAGGAAACAAAAGCAAAAATGAACTTCTGGGACTTCATCAAAATCAAAGCTTCTGCACAGCAAAGGAAATAGTCAACAAAACAAGGGCAACCCACAGAATGCAAGAAGATATTCGCAAAGGACACTACAGACAAAGGGCTGATATCCAAGATCTACAAAGAACTCTTCAAACTCAGCACACACAAAACAGATAATCATGTCAAAAAATGGGCAGAAGACAGGAACAGATACTTCTCCAAAGACATACAAATGGCTAACAGACACAAGGAAAAATGTTCATCATCATTAGCCACCAAGGAGAGTTAAATCAAAACTGCATTGAGATACCACCTTGCAAGAGTTAGAATAGCCAAAATCAACAAGACAATAAACAACAAGTGTTGGAGAGGATATGGAGAAAGGGGAACGCTCTTACACTGTTGGTGGGAGCACAAGTTGGTGCAACCACTTTGGAAAACAGTGTGAAGATTCCTTAAGAAATTAAAAATAGAGGGGCGCCTGGGTGGCTCAGTGGTTTGGGCTGCTGCCTTCGGCTCGGGTCCTGATCTCAGGGTCCTGGGATCGAGCCCCGCATAGGGCTCTCTGCTTCGCAGGAAGCCTGCTTCCCTCTCTCTCTCTCTCTCTCTGCCTGCCTCTCTGCCTACTTGTGATCTCTGTCTGTCAAATAAATAAATAAAATCTTAAAAAAAAAAAGAAAAAAAAATAAATTAAAAATAGAGAAGTCGAAGCTAATGCATTTTATTTATTTGATACATGTAGGTTCCTAGAGTCAACATGAAGATGGCCTGTTTCATTTCGGTGGTAGAAACCAAAATGCTCCAATTGGCAGCTACTCCAAGATTCAGTAGTGGAGAGGTTGGACCCTCCAGTAGAGAAGACCTTGCCTGTTTATCACACCATCAAGGAGCCTGAAGTTCTTATCGGGAGAATCCGTGGTGAGGAGGAGAAGGTACTAGATCCAGGGAAGTCTGAGTTTGAGTCCTAGCTCTACTCTTTATTCCCTGTGTAATTCGGATTGAGTCACTGAAAATTCCTGGGTCTCGTTGTCTCTTCTCCAAAGTGAAGATAAAACTTTTCCTATCAGCCTCGGCCCTTGTGTGAATAAATGACCAAACCAAGTGAAAATACCTGATCATCAACATATAGATGAAGACATGGTGACTCTCACTCTGGCTCATTAATTTATCCGCTAAATCAAAAAGCCTATAGTTTACCTTTCCATGGGTTCTCTGGACAACACAGGTTTGTCAAGCGCTCAAGGCTGATTTCTTCCTGTGTGAGGTTTATAGAAGTTTCACCAAGGAGTTCTCGGTTCTCGGCAAAAGAAGTTGGGAGCTCAACAATCCTTGCAGACTCTCTTGATTCCTCAGTAGTGCACATTTCCCACTATTCCCCGCCCCATCTCATCTCCCTCTGGATTCTCTGGTTACAGCTGTTTAACCATGTGACTCAAGTAGGATCTGTCATATGGATTGAAGAGATGGGCACCTGTGACAAACACTGGGTCTCCGAATCATTCCATGCAATGTGTCAAATATGAACCAAGTTTCTCTTGTTTGCAAATAAAATGACCCCCTCACTATGTATACCAAGTTGCAATCACAGGTTTTGTTGTTTACAATACATTTGAGTGGGATCTTACCAGCTGTTTTTGAGCCAAGTATGATCATTAAATACATAACCCTGACATTGTGTTTATCAAAAGGTGACGTTTATGTCCTCTTCTTTGGTATCTTGGGGGGTTTCCGGAGACTTCTTTGGTATCCTGGTGGGCTTCTGATTGTTCCAGCCAATAAAGTATGGCAAAAGTGGTGCCATGTGACTCCTGAAGCTGCCCACAAAGGGTTATGTATCTCCTACTCAGTCTTGTGGAGCACGGGCTATGGGGGAGGCTGGAAATCCTGTAAGAAGTCTGGTCATCCTGAGAGCACCAGGCTTCCTGGAGAGGCTCTCTGTGGGTGTTCTGGTCAACAGTCCCCTCTCCGTCCCCAGCTGACACCTAGCAATATCTGCCGGTCCTGCGAGTGAGCCACCCTGGCGCCCAGCCCAGACTAGCCTTTCAAGGGTGGAAGTCCCCATGACAACGGGCTTCCACCACCCAAAAGGCTAAGTGAGAACTGCCCAGCCAAGCTTCTTCCAAATTCCTGACCAACGTATCTTGAGAAAGAGAGGGAAAAAAGTTGTTTTAAACTCCTGCATTTTGGCACAAATTCTTACACCGCAAGAGTAACTGTGCAACAAGTCACTTAAAAATTTTGAAGCTCAGCTTGCCTGGGTGGTTCAGTTGGTTAAGCATCTGACTCTTGATTTCGGCTCAGGTCATGATCTCACTGGGATGGAGCGCAGTGTTGGGCTCTGTGCTCAGCAGGGAATCTGCTTGAGATACTTTCTCTATCTCTCTCTCTCTTTCCCTCTGACCTTCCCACCTCTAAAAAATAAATACATCTTTTAAAAAATGTGAGGCTCTGGGAGATTCTCTATAACCCAGGATTGCTGTGAGACATTAAGGACCCAGTGTCTGGAAGTGCCTCACAGCGTGTCTGTGCATCAGTGACTCCTCAACTCTTCTCTCTGCCATCCTTCCATTCAGGGACAGGATCTTGGTTTAAAAAAAAAAAATCTAGAGGCTATAGATAGTTTGCTAATATTATTTTTTCTTTTGGCCCCATTAACCCAGTGGCTGTGGATTCCCAGAGAACTCCGGGTCAGTCATGAGTCTGAGGCATACTTGGAGCTTTTCTTCATTGGGGTCCTTTATTCAGAACTTCCTCTTTAGTGCTCACAAGTTCTTAGTGATAGTCATGTTCATGTTAATTTTCTGTCTCCTGTAGCTCCTCAATGAGTTACTTAACAGTAGGGACAGTCTTTGGTAGAATACTCTTTTAGCTCCATAAGTAGATCAGCAAGTTGTAAATCCTTCTTGAAGTTCAGGACCACTTGTTTGAATTTTCAATGGTAGGAGACAAACCATGTGCTTTATGAGAGTCAAGAACATAAGGATTCACTCGTTGTGCCCAGTGTTTTCTTATTCTACTAGCTGGTAGATTATTATTATTATTTCATTGTCTTCATGATAGTAGATGAAGCTATCATGATTTCTCTTTGCTTTCAACTTAAAAAGTTTTCAAGATTTCTGGGGAGAAAACCACATTGGCCAGGGAAACGGACAATAATCAGAGCAACAATCCCTCTTTCTCAAGTCATAAATCCCAGTTATAAAAAAGAGAAAGAAAAAAATTATGTAGAAGTAGACTAAGGTAATGCCACATCTCCCAGCTGCCTCGGACTCTTAGACCTTTTGAGAAACTTGAGGTATTTCATCATGGGTGAGGGTTTTGGGACTCTATTTGTGGAATTTATTTTTCATGGTCCAATGATGAAAATAACACTAAGTTCCACAAATAGATTTCAAGTGGGTCAAGCGTTTCAGTTTGGAAAGTTAATCTCCTGAGCGGTGAGTTCCATCCAAGCCTGGGAGGGCTTAGGACAAGGACGTGTAAGAGCAAAGCAGCCAAGTCCTGCTCAGTCCTGGTCCTTGTGCCACCAAGTGGGACTTGAGGGGTTGGAGGGGAGAGGACTGGGAGGGATTTGCGTTGTGGCCCTTCTTTCTGTAACTGCCCCCAGAAGCTATGGGGTCAGCACACCCTTACATAACGGGTCTTAATGGAAGACTCCTGACTCCAGTTCTTTTCCTCACGGACATGGTTGGGTGTCTTCATAGGTCCTGGGGAGAGAAGTGCCCCAGCAGGTGTGTGGCCCCGTGAGGTGTGGAGTCGCAGGGTGGGTGGAGTGACATAGCACTTGGTCTCCCTGTTGGGAGACACACTCTGTCCTTCCCTCCAGGTCGTCCCGTAACTCCGTGCTGTAGACTAAATGCTCTCTCCTCTCCTGCCCTCCGTGGATTTGAAGCCAAACATGATTTCACATAGAGTTCTCAGGTCATTGGTTAAGTCACCCTCTGGACGGCTACGTTAAGAAGCCCCTGTCCCTTAATGTTTCCAGGAACTCTAACCTATGAAGCACGTGGAATGCCTCACCAAACAACATGGAATCCTTACCAACTAGTATTTTCCCCACCAACACAATCTACTTTATTTATGGCTCCTTAACAAAATACAACAGAGCTTATTTAATGGGCAGAATTCTAAGAAGGCGCCGGCCCCATATGCCTGGATGATCCCTTTCCCTTGAGAGTGGGCAGGCCTGTGAATGGGAGGGGCTGACACTCCTGTGCCCACTTACTCATCCTCGGCCTCTGAGCGAACCAAAATGAAGATTATTCCGGTGGTCCTGACCTCATCAGGCAAGCCCTTTCTGAAGTCAGAAAAAGTGTAATAATGTAAGAGACATTCAGTGTGAGGGGGTTCTCTGTCATGGACTTTGACCTTGAAGGGGACTCCTCGTGGGTGGGAGTGAGCCCCAGCTGAAGCTAGCAGGGAATCGAACCTTGTGGAGAATCTGAGTGGGCTGGAAAGGAATCCTTCCCTAGTGAAGCCTCTGGAGGGGAAGGCAGGCGAGGAATCAGCCCGTAGTGCTTGGGCTTGGGACAGACAGGACTGTGAGATTAGAAATGTCTGTTATTTAAAACCACTAAACTTATGGTAACTTGTTAGACATTGGAGAAAGTAAATACAGGCACTCATCCATGTGCCGAACATTGTAGTAAAGATACGCCCTGTATTATCTCATTTAATTCCTGTAACAATCCTCAACAGCGTCACTATATCCACTGTTAGAACGGGAAAACAGGAGCTTGGCTCAATGGACCAAAGCAGCAAAGGTTGCTTCCTCAAATCCTGCAAATGTCCCCCTCCCTGTATTTGAATCTGTGAGACTCCCCCAAGCCATGTCCTTCCCTCGGCATTGCTGTGTCTGTCCTCACAGTTTTGATGCTGATGCCCTGTGGAAGTATTTTATGCTGAACCCATTGGGTTATAGGTACGAGCGTCTGTGGATGCAAACTGCCATTCAATTGTGCTCTTGAAGAATCTAACTCAGCCTTGAGTATTAAAATTATTAAGTTAAAGTCTTTCACAAAATGCAAGTCCTTCCTTCCTTTTTAAAAGATGAAGAGTGTGCATGAGGGCACCGGCTCTGAGCTCCCACCGCGTCCTGCCCACGCTCGCGCTACCTTCCCCGGACCCCTCCCCCACCCCCCGAGAGGCTTTATTGACTTGCTTTATTGGCTTTATTACTGAGTTCGTACCTAATCTCCAATCTCCCTCCCAGGCCAAGAAAACAAAACACTGCTGGATCTGCGGCTTGAAGCTTAAAAGCGAGTCGGCGTGCTGCTGGACTCCTTCCGACCCAGCACCTCAGACCAGGTGAGCGGGTGAGTGTTTTCCTTGTGACAACTTCTTCACCTTGTAGCCAAGCTCCTTGTATTGAATCACGATCTGGTCCCATCATGCATTCCTGCAAGGAATTGCTCTATATTTAGAACTGCCAGAAACCCGATCTTTCCCCCTCCAAACACAAGATGGCTAGAGAGGTTAAGTAAATGTGCCCTTGCTCCCACACGGGAGAACAGAAAAGGCAGAGTGAAAATTGCAGACAGAATTGGAAGACAGAGTGGAGGGCAGGGTTCCGTTGTGGGCAAGAACTGGAATATGAAGGCAAGATGGAAAATGACATTACACCGAAATGAAGGGAAAAGCTCAGACAAAATTGAGAAATATAAAACCACTTTCCCCCAAACAATGAGTAAGGAAGAAAATTCAGGGCAGGCCACAAGTGCATAAGACCTAGCAGCAGGGGCTCAGGGAACCCAGGAGGATTTGACACTCTTGAGTTTTAAGTCTCTGCAGCGAGGGTCTGACAGAGGCTTTGTAGGAAGAAGCTGAAACGTCGCTGGCCCCTGTCCAAGATTACTGGTGCTGCAGGAGTCAAATCATCAGAAATTTGGGAAAATCAGATGGAGGCCATGAAAAGTATGGCAAGGATAATGTAATATTGAATGTTCGACAGGCTGTCGAACGGATTTAATCCTAACAGAAATCTTCTGATACTCTTGCTATTATTGTGCCCATTTTAGAGACTGGCATGTTGAGGCACTGAGAACTGAAGTAGTTTGCTGAAGGGGAGGGCAGGGACAGGGGGGTGAGGAGACCGGGGCGGCAGGAGTGCAGGACACAAACGGAAGAAGAGGGAGAAGGCACCGAGGCGAGACGAGGTTCTGAGGGACGCAGGGGCCGTGGCAAGAATGGCGGCGGCTTTCCTGCTGAGTGAGAGGGGAAAGCCCGGTGGCTCTGAACGGAGCAATGATGCAGTTGGACCCACATTTAAAAATCGTTCTTCTGGCTGCGACGGTGAGAAGCAATGATGGAACGGGCTGGGGGCAGGATCTGCCTCCCCGCGGGGAGGGCCTGGGGGAGGCGTGGTGGCCTGACGGATGCCTGGCACTGGCTCTGTTCCATGGGGCCCCTGCTCTCCCCTTACTCAGCGTGGAGAGGGCGAGGTCCGCGACGGTCCGCACAGTCACACTGTGCCTCCTTCGTGACAGTGTCCTCTGGGGGCTCAGTCTGGGGGAGTGGCTTCTGTGTACACTCGGGCAAGCTCCTGCTCAACCCATGATACGAACATGACACTGGCTGGTTTACAAAGCGATTTCATGTGAACTGTTTGGGAAACAGCCCAGGAAGGTAAGGGTGTTCGTCTCGTACTCCTCCTGCCACTGGACGGGAGAGGGGACAGACACGTGAATGCGCAGGTGAGCCTGTCCAGTGTCCCAGGGACTGGGGACTTTGGTGGGAAAGTGAGCCCATGGCCATGCTCTGGGCTCCCCCATGGGAGGGACGCCTGCTTCCCATAAATACCACACATGGTGCTCAGCCTTTCCGTCAGGCGCCTTCAAAGTTCTACTGTGATAAAAGTGGCAAATCACTGTAGAGAAGATGAGCGAAGATGAAGGAAAACCAAATAAACTAAGATCTCATACAGTCAGGTTGCAACAAAGGCTTTCCGTTTATAAGACGGTTTTAAGGCTCGACACAGAAGAGCCTTTTGAGAATGAGTTCAAAGCGTTTCCTCTGCTCACCGCAGCTCCAAGAATCAGCAAAGCATCCACATCTATTAGCTTTGATTCCCAAGTCATGAAAACCCCTCATTGTTTTTTCTTTTTGTTCCATAGGAAGTGTCATTAGCTCAGCCTTTATAAGCTTTTTTGCAAGTTAAATAGATGATCTCCCCTCTAATGACACGGCTAAGATGAAGGGGAGGTACCCAGCGTGGGCACAAAATTTAGGGGATAGGGCATTCAGAAACTGGCAACCAAAATAAATAATATTTTCATGCGATATTTTCAGATATCAAAATGCCCCAACTTCCATCCTGAACAAAACCTCAGAACTCGAAATGCAGGCAGTTATCAGGATGAGTGACTTCTCCTTTTGCTTTAGGCTTCAAGGAAGTGGTGTTCCCCTCTGATGTTTTATGCAGCAATATTCTCTGTGCATTTCGTGTTCCGTACAAGCCAGGGGTTGTTTCTCAGGCATCGGGCTCAAAGAGGAGACAGTGCGAGCGTTGCATCTTGTAAGGCCTCTTGGACACAACACAATTTGGCTTTAATTGGTTACATCTCCCCGAAGCATTTTAAAATGCAGCCTGTCATGGTCTTAAATCTCCAGCTTGTAGAGGAGCCCCCCCGTCGGCACAACCTCCTTGTTGCCCAGGCAGCAGGGCATTCTGCCAACTCAGGGGTCTGCCCGGCCCCTCCTGGCAGGTGCCCTCCGTGTTGGAAGGGGAGGCTGGTGATCCAGGCGTGATCATAAGGAGACTTTCACATAAGCACGCGCAGGCAGCAGTCACACAGTCAGCACGAAGCTCTGACTATGAAGCTGTTGTTATACTTTGCACGATGGCTTGAGCCATTAATTAGAGGATGGTTTTCCTCTTGAGATGCTGCTGATTAAAATATATGTACACTCTGTTGGAAAACAACTTCAGGGCGGATGGGAAAATAGTGAAGAGAGATCTCCAATAAATACCTTTGAAAGAAAGGGCATTTTCGTGAAGAGGAAAAGACTTGTCTTCTTGCCCTGCTGGGAGCCGAGTCTCCCAGAGCCCTTTTGTGGTTGGCTGGGCCGGCTTTGCTTAAAGATAAAAGAGATGAAGAATGGAGTGAATCAGCCAAACTCTTCCATAGCTAACAATCAGAATTTTCTTCGGAGTTGACTTTCTTCTTTTGTAATCACAGACACGCGATTCCAGGTGCTTCCATGAACTACGCATGGCATTCTCCCTGTAAACAGGGGGAAGGACAGGCCTTACCGGTTACAGAACCCGCACGCTCACCAGTTTCACTGACCCTGTGCGCATCTGTGGACCCCTGCAGCATGAGGGAGCTGGGCCTTTTTGGTCTTTGAAAATGGACTAAAAGCTATAGGTAGGTCAGACCTTCGTGGGGGCCAGTGTAGGAGGTGTGGGAGCATCAGTTCAAGACTTCAGGAAGGATCTTGGAGCCTGGAACATGGCCCATCCTGCCTTCTCCTAGCCTGGGCCATGATCTTGGATGTGGACTCTGAGGACCAGTGGCATTAATAGCCCCCGCGAGCTCCTCAGACTGTACATTCTCAGACCTGTTGAGTCCGCGTCCACACTGGGACTAGATCCAGGGAATTCTGATCCACAGGCAAGTCTGAGAAGCACTGGTATAAGATCATGGTGTTCACCAGCCTGGGCTTTCAAGACCATCCTTGTGGGCGGGAGGAAATATTACAAGAGTGGCCTGATGACCAGCCCCTGGACTTAAATGTGGACTCACAGGCACAGACTGCGACTTAGATGTGGACTCACAGATGGGAGCCCTTACAAATGTGACAGACCTTCTCAGCAAGAAGGAGCATGCCGGGGTGGGTGGGTGCATGGACATGGATCTTCAATAAAAGAGAGACTTCGTTGTAGATCAGCCATTCTCAGATCTCTAGGAATTTTAGTGAAGGACATCCACATCAGTGAGGTTCAGTGGAGGTCAAGGCTGGGAGATGCTGAGGACTGAGTAGCTGGGAAGGAGAAAGATGGAAACCATCCTTTGGTGTCTATGGACTGGGCCATGCAAGACTCGGCAGGTGACGGTCCCTACTGGTCTGGTGTCACAGAGCCCTCTGGGTGGCTCATAGCTGCTGCCTTGTTGACCGTTTTCACATTTTTTCTAGCCAGATCCTTAAGCTCTTGGGTCGATTTTGCAACATACAAGTCAACATGGGTCTCTGACAAGCAAGAGCAGTGGTTTCCACTACGGAGCGTCTGCTTTATATCAGATGCCGTCCCAATGACTTGGAGTATCTCTTTAACCCACCTGACCCCCGAAGGAGGCATTTTCTCATTTTAGAAATGAGGAACTTGAGACACGGGCGCTGCTATTTCAAATTTTGCCCCAAACCATTGGATTTGTCCTAATTTGTTTGAATGAGTAGGTGACGGTTCTTGCTGGTGCCTGTCCTGAGGGAGACCCGTCTTCTCCTTCAGTTGACCTCCAGCCACCATCTTCACTCATCTTTGTCATCTGTCCCCTGACCAGTGACTGGCCACATCTTGCCACTCCCTGCCTCATGGGTTCTTTTGAATATAGTCTTTGCTTACCTCTACTGTACTGAGGCAGACCACCTCTCTCCCCACAGAATATTTCATGGGTTATTTGTTCTACCATAAAGACCTGCTTCCTCTTGGGAGAATGACTCCCTGGCTAAGGAGAACTGGAAGGTCTGGATGTCTTCCTTCTCTCCATGACCACCATTCAGGTAAGAAGCTTCTCTCATCTCCTGCTAAAAATTTATCAGCCCAGGTATACAGAACTTTGGAACTGAAATGATCCCTAATGTAGGAAAAGGGAAGTTTCTTTTAAGCAGCAAGTCAGTCCCCCATTAGGATCAACACTCGTGTCCCTTCACCTGCTAAGGCAGGTTCATTCTTGAAGATCTAGGGTCTTCTAATCCTGGAATAACCTAGGGGGGTATGTCTCCAAGTTTCCCCCACAAGATGGTGTAAGGTAGTGCATCAGCACAGGAGAGAGAGAAGGGGTCTGGGAGCCTGCATCTCCAAAAGGACAGGAAACAAATGAGAAAGTCATTTTAGGCCTGGACTTTAATCTTTAAAAAAGCATGCAAAGTGTGACTACTCTAGAATAATGTTTCTTTGTTTTACCGTAAACACCCTTTGAATTTCATACCAGATTAAATCACCTAAATGTTTGCCTCCAAGGTTCTGGGTGAAGTGAAATCTCCTGGTGGACATGACGTGTTTATTTTGCGGCATTTGGTATCCCCAGTATGTTGCCATGTGGCCCCCTGGACAGCCCAGTGCTCAGATAGTATGGTCCCCTGATGGTTTTGCTGAATAACTATTATAGGGAACAGGACAGTCATTCAGAAAAAGACAAGTGTCTAAACACTCGCCTTACAAAACACTTAAAAAGAGTGGTGGTAATTATAGCTGCTGTGTGGCCCTGTAATCTAGCATCGATTTCCAACAAGCACCCAAATGAGCCAGAATTGGAATCCATGTCACTAAAGCAGATGTTCTTGGTGAGTGGCTGACCCTCCCTGTGACCACTCTGGACACATGGGGCACCTGGGGGGCTCAGTCGGTTAACGTCTGCCTTCAGCTCAGGTCATGATCTCAGGGTCCTGGGATCGAGCCCCGCATCGGGCTCCCTGCTCAGTGGGAAGCCTGCTTCTCCCTCTCCCTCTCCCTCTACCTGTTGCTCCCCCTGCTTGTGCTCTCTCTCTCTATCAACTAAATAAACAGAATTATAACAACAACAACAACAAAGAAACCTCTTTCAGTACCTTCTTATCCCTGATTTTTTGAGAAACATCATAATGAGATCTCGTTGCCAATATCCCATGAAGAAAACTTTTTTCCACCTTATTCAGTCATGAGGAAAAGCCATTGAGTCTGCTAGGTAGGGGTTCTACTAAGTAATCTTAAAATAAAAAATAAGTGCATCCACATAACTTTACCATTTTACCACAAATCTTCTTTTCCAAAGGAGCAAATCTTGTCCTATGAGAGGAAGTTTGGAACCAGGGCTTAGGGACCATCCGTTATCTCATCATGAAGCACAGTGATATCCAGCAGACTTCATTAGCTGCGCCACTGAGCCTTGGGACCCTCGTGATTCTCATTGATGAAGCTATCTTTGGTTCTGAAAGATTTTGCCAAGTAAATGCCTTTGGCTCAAGGCATTTAAATAATTTTAGCTTCAGAATTAATGAAAAGATTACTGAAAACATCCTGACAGTAATTTGGAAGACAATCTGCACATCTATTTCTCTTTGGAAGAATAGTAATTTTTAAGCTGAATCCATCTTAGATCCTAATTTCAAGCGTCAGACAGTGAAAGGACTGGTGAATTTGAGAAAGAGAAATTGAAAACAAAACCTCAAGAAATAAGTCAGAGTATCTTAATGGTATAAAATAAATAAGACAAAGAGATATAGAAATTTCCTTAATTCATAATATAGTTCTCTGGAGACTTGGTTGTTATTGTGGAAATCAGCCACATTTACTATTTTAGGTTGTTATGAGAATACTTCCCTTCACTTATTTTGAAATATATCCTACTAAAAAAAGTATATATAAACATATGTCCAGTTTAAAGAGTAACATTGAAGCAAACATGTACCTACTCACCAGGCACCAATGGGAAGAAAACATTATTTGTTACCTTGATATCTGTTCTGTCATTGCCAGGATCAATGTCAGTGAGCTTATCCCATATATTTTTTTCTAGAATTTTTATTTCTTTTAATTTTTTTTTAAGATTTTATTTGTTTATCCGACAGAGAGAAAGATCACAAGCAGACAGAGAGGGAGGCAGAGAGAGAGAGGGAGAAGCAGGCTCCCCGCCGAGCAGAGAGCCTGAGGCGGGGCTCGATTCCAGGACCCCGAGATCATGACCTGAGCCGAAGGCAGAAGCCCAAACCACTGAGCCACCCAGGGGCTGCATCTTCTAGAATTTTTAATGATTTCAGGTCTTAGGAGTCCCCTCTCAATTTTAACACAGTTCTGTGGTGGGGTTTAGGGTGAGTGTGCATTCTGGTCTTTCCTATCCATCTCGGTATGGGTACTTTCCCAGCTGTCTGATATGTAGGGTCACTCAAGTAATTTCTGGATTTCTGTCAGAAGAAATTGACCCGTGCATAACCATACATTTTGTGTATCCATGGGAGAAGGGAATGCTGGAAGCATTCTGTGTCACTGTTTTGGTGTGATCCTCTTACTAATTTCTAGTGGCTCTAGTAGTTGTATATTATAGGCACGAGTCCTTTATTGATGAGTTGTGTGGCACTGTGGCTTCCATTCTCACTTCCATGATATCTTTTGATGGACACAAGGATTTTGGTTTTGGGGAAGTTGACCTATTAGTACTTTCCTTAATGAATTATGGTTTTAGGCTTTTAGGTGGAAACCCTTCTCTACGCAGCCCAGAAAAATACTCTCCAATGTTTCCTTTAAAAGTTTTAAAGTTTCAACTTTGACATTTAAGTTATTAATCGGGTGAGAATGAACAACTTCCAGATACGTGAGTTTTCTGTTCTCACTTCATTGATTAATTTGGGTAACTTGTATCCAATACTTCGCCATCCAAATTGACATAAGTTTATAATTTCTGATATTTGAGGTGCCGTATTCTCCCAAGGTGTTCATCCTTTTGGATAGTCTCAGTTCTTTGCTCCTTCTTTTTTTAATTTAATTTTATTCCTTTTCAGTGTCCCAAAATTCATTGTTTATGCACCATACCCGGTGCCTCATGCAATCTGTACCTTCCTTAATACTCACCACCAGGCTCACCCATCCCCCCCACCCCCTTTCACCCCAAAACTGTCAGTTTGTTTCTCAGAGTCCACAGTCTGTCATGGTTCATCTCCCCCTCCAATTTCCCCCAACTCTCTGCTCTTTCGTGTAAAATTTTGAATCATCTTATTGATAACTCTTCAAAATTTGACATTTTTAAGACTGAATCTTCTTACCCATGAATGTGAAGTATTGTTAGGCTTATTATATATCGTTCAATGTTTTTCTTTAAAGTTTTATGATTTTCTGTCTAGAGAAATCACACATCTTTGTTTTAGTCTTTGATTTGCTAATTTTACTGCTTTTATAAATGATGTGTGTGTTGGGAGTCCCCAAGACCTCCCTCATATTTGATGACTCTCTAGAAGTTCTTACAAACCTTAGAAGCTGTGGTGTTCATGATATGGTATATTATAGCAAAAAAAAAACCCCAAAATTAGCAAAAAAGACACATGGGGCAAAAACCAGGTGCAGCCAGGTTTTTGAGAATTCCCTTCCAGTAGAAAGTATTCACACTAAGGCACACACACAAAACCCAATTCCGAAAAAAAGCATAAAAGGCATGTATAACATAGTGAAACATGTAATATGTGTGTAACTGGAGACCCAGAAGGAGGAGAGGAAGAGAATAGGGAAGAAATAATATTTAAAGAAATCATAGCCAAAGATTTCCCAAAACATTTGCAAAACCAGCATGCCAAATGAAGATGGTCTGAAGACCCTATGCAAGATAGGTAAAAACTAATTCCTCTCTGACTTATCATAGTAAACGCGCTAAACTCCAAAAAGGACAAAATCTTTAAAGAATCCAGAAAAAAATACATTAATTTCAAATAACAATGAAATACTGAGAGCTGAATTCTACACAGACACACACACACACACACACACGCACATGCGCGCGCACGATAGAAGTTAAGAGACCTAAAGATCATAAAAGATGTATTGTCTTTCTCAAATTGATATACTTTAGTCCTAATTTTTTTTAAAAAGCCCGAAATAAGTCTGTAAATATTTTGTTTCATATTTTCACATATATGTTTGTGGATGGCATTATTCTGAAATTTTTCATTTTTTGATTATCTTATCTGCAAGAGTTATCAAGTTTAAAAATAGCCTCCTTAGAAGTTCCTTTTTTTTTTCTGTTAACTGAAATTGTTTCTGTACAGTTGGTCTCAACCTTTTGACACACATTTGATAGAATTTTCTGTGCACCTACATCTGGTTTTCTATGTATAGTTGGCTTTTAAATTATGTTCTTTTAAATATTAAAGAGATCTTTAATATTCATGGGACAATTGAAGTTTTCTGTGACTCTAAATGGCACCTACACATCTTATATTTAATTCTCATTATCATTTAGTTCCAAGTATTTTCTATGTTTCATTATAATTTATTCTTGGCTTTAGGAGATATTTAAAAGTTTGCTTTTCAACTTGAATTGGGAGAATTAATGCTGTTAAAATGTTGATACTACCACATCTACAAATAAATGCTGTCCCTAACAAGATTCCAAGGGCATTTTTTTATGGAAGAAAGAAAAAAAAAACACCTAAAATTTACATAGAACACGTGAGGTCCCAAATAGCCAAAGCAAACCTGAGAAAGAAGGATGAAGCAGGAGGTATCATAATTTCTGATTTCAGGCTAAGCTGTAAAGCTACAGTCCTCAAACCAGAATGGTTTGGGCATTAAACAGTCAAACAGACCAGGGAACAGGTTTGGGAGCCCAGAAATTAACCCAAGCATATACAGTCAACTAATGTTTGATAAGAGGGTCAAGAATAAATACTTAGTAGAGAAAAGTCTCTTCGTAAATGATGTGAGATTAACTGGATATTTGTTTGTAAAGGAATGAAACCAGACCCCTACCTCACACCACTCACAAAACTAACTCAAAATGGATTAATTTAAATGTAAGACCTGAAACTATGAAAATACTAGAAAAGAATAGAGGAATAAAACCCCTTGAAATGGGTCTTGGTAGTGAAATTTTGAATATGATACCTAAAGTACTAGCAACAAAATAAAAAATAAACAAGTGGGACTATATTAAACTAAAAAGCTTTTGTACAGCAAAAGACCATCAGTGAAGTGAATGGGAAAAATATTTGCAAGCCATATATCTGCTAAGAGGTTAGTACTCAAAATATATAAAGAACCCATACAACTCAATAGCAAAAACATAAAGAACCCAATTAAAAAAATGGCCAGAGGCTATGCAGCCATCAAAAGAAATGAAATCTTGCCATTTGCGACAACATGGATGGAACTAGAGCGTATCATGCTTAGCAAAATAAGTCAAGCAGTGAAAGACAACTATCATATGATCTCCCTGATATGAGGAAGTGGTGATGCAACATGGGGGCTTAAGTGGGTAGGAGAAGAATCAATGAAACATGTTGGGATTGGGAGGGAGACAAACCATAAATGACTCTTAATCTCACAAAACAAACTGAGGGTTGCTGGGGGGAGGGGGTTTGGGAGAAGGGGGTGGGATTATGGACATTGGGGAGGGTATGTGCTTTGGTGAGTGCTGTGAAGTGTGTAAACCTGGTGATTCACAGACCTGTACCCCTGGGGATAAAAATATATGTTTATAAAAAATAAAAATTAAAAGTAAATATTAAAAAAAAATGGCCAGAGGTTATGAATAGACATTTCTCCAAAGAAGATATATAAAAGGCCAACAGGTACATGAAAAGATCCTCCACAACACCAGTCACTAGGGAAATGGACATCAAGACCACCACGAGATGTCATCTCACTCATACCTGTTAGAATGGTCATCACCAAAAAGATAAGTGATAATAAATGTCGGTGTGGTTACGGAGAAAAGGGAGCTCTTGTAAACTTCCAACTGTATGGGATTTTCTTAGTAATCCTTTTATCATTGATAGCTAAATTAATGTTTTGAAGTGAGAAAATGTAGTACTTGATACTGATTGAAATATTTGAAGACTATTTTGGCTAAGTATGTGATGAATTGAGGCAAATGTTTTTGTGCATCTGAAAGAATGAGCTAAAAACCAGATAAAATGGCCCTTATATATTCGTCAGATCAGTTGTGTTACTTGTGTTTTTTATGCTGTCTGCAACATTGTTGCATCTCGATCTGCTTCACATATTGATAACTGAGAAAGATATATGGACATTTCCTACCTATGAGAGTGGATTTACCAAATTTTTATGGTAGCCTGTCATATTTTACTTTATAAATTTTGGAGGAATACTCTTTTTTTTTTTTTTAAGATTATTTATTTATTTATTTGACAGAGAGAGATCACAAGTAGGCAGAGAGGCAGGCAGAGAGAGAGAGAGAGGAGGAAGCAGGCTCCCTGCTGAGCAGAGAGCCCGATGCAGGACTTGATCCCAGGACCCTGAGATCATGACCTGAGCCAAAGGCAGCGGCTTAACCCACTGAGCCACCCAGGCGCCCCTTGGAGGAAAACTCTTAACATAGAATCATTTTATCTTCCTGGCAAATTGCACTTTGTATCAATATGTGCTCATCTTTTGTTTGCGAGTAATTATTTTGGCCTTAAGGTCGTGACCAGCAAGTGTTTGTGTAGTATTTTTCTGGTGTATCTCTTACCATTTTTTTCAACAGTTCTGTGTTCTGACTTAGATGTGCTTTTGAAAAAGAGTGCACAGTGAGACTTTGTCTTTGAAACTGGAGAGTCATTCCCTCTTACTGATTGTGATGATTGAATTGTTTGAATTTGGAGATGTTATCTTACTGGTGCTCATTAGATTGCCTTTTCTGTTTTTAGCTTTATCCTTTCTTGCTTCCTTTGGATTGACGGAGTTGTTTGCTTTCCCCCTTGATTACTTCGAGCTTGCATATTAAACATCCTATCTCTCTTCTTTTTGTGTTTATCTTGAAGTATTTAGGTGCCCTTTTAACTCTACAAGGTCTAAAATTAATCATCATTTTAATCCTCCTCCACAACACTAAGGACCTGAGATGTCTAAGCTTCTCCGTCCTCCTCCTCCTCTTAGACTCCATTGCTGCCCAAGACTTAAGTTAGTTTTTCTCTGCAAAGCACACATTATCACTGTTTTCACAGTCCACACGTGTTTCCATTTACCACAGCCTTGCATTTTTAAGCCTTCTTCCTTCTTTTAGTTCATATTATTTTTATGTATTTTTTCTCCCCAAATCAAAACTGTACATCTGTACTAATTACAATATCTTCCTTTTAATTTCAGTGGACTCATGGATCCTTTGAAACTCCACACGTGGACCCCAGGTTAAGAGCTCCTGATGTAACTAAAAATCATCTTTAATATTATACTGTTCTGGCATCTTAAACCCAAATAAAAGACTTTTTTTTCTCCCCAGTGACTCTGTCATTTGCAGAAATAAGCAGTGACAATTTCAGGGGGTAGATGAGGTTGTTGTTCCCACAGCCCCAATCCTTCAAAAGATTAGCTCATGGGGAAAACCCAGCAAAGGAACACTGAATTCTGCCACAAGGTGAGCCCCGCCATGCCCTGCCAAGAGCTGATCTTTCCCGTTCCTGCCCTTGGCCATTGGCAGCGAGTGGGCATACATTTATGACAAAGTAATGGCTTGTGTGTGCTGACTTCTGTGCAGTGTTCACAGGATCTTGTGCACCTAAACTTGTAGGACTGGGGACACAGCCTCCAGCAATAAGCAGACTCTTGGCTCGGCCTATTAGGTCATTCAAGCTCTCCGCTCTAGGATGCTGGAGTTGATGGCCATGCCACCGCGGGGTCCGCAGAGGCTGTGTGCATCAGAATAGTGTCGAAACAGTAATGGGCAACAGTAGAGCAGTGTCCTGAGAGCTCCGAGACAGCCTCCTCCGACGGCTGCGGGTTCTACAGCTCGGAGCTGCCTCGCAGCTGATTTTATGATGGAGAACAGGGGACAGAGCGTGGAAAGGGAAGAAGCTCCGAGGAGAGAGGACAAAGTAGGGGTGGAGTGGGGGAGCGCCAAAGGGGGGGGGTTGACATGCTCATTTATTTGTTTATGGTCAAGTCCGGAAAGTGCTGACCTGAGTATCGAGACTTTAATTCAATTCACAGTTGCGGAGAGAGCTGTGAGGGGCACGGGGAACACATGGGCTTGGGAATCACAGGAGCCTAGCTTCCAAGGCCGGTTGTCGTCCTTGCTGGACTTCTGACACCTGAAGTGACATTTAGGACAATTCCATTTAACAGAGTCCTTCAAGAATCCTGGAGAAAGAAAGAAAAGGCAAGAAGCTGGGAGGAAGGAAGGAAGGAAGGAAGGAATTCAAGTTAGATGTTGAAGGGTGAGCTGGTCCTCCTCAAACAGTAACATCACCCGAACTTTGCTGCCAAGCCATGACTGTTTCTTTATTCGTTTTTCCTCATATTTTTCTCAACTTAGCATCCAGATTTCTTCACAGTCCTTCCAGTCCAGGACCACAAAACATGCACTGGCAGAATCTTCTTGTGCGATAGGTAGTCTCCTTCTAGGGCGGAGATGCGCGAACTTGAACTTAGCACCGAGCCCCACGTGCTCTCTCCTCCCTGCCTCTGGGGCCCCTGGGCGCCAGCCGGCCGGGAGCCCCTTGCCTCTGGTCTGCATAGCCGCTGTCCCTGGGCGGCAGCCTGGCCCCTGCTAACTTGAGTGTCCCATCTGCATTCTTCTCGGGAGCTCCTGTTCCACCCTCCCGGCCCCTCTGGCCTGGCTTACTGAACGCCTCCCTGAGGCTGCTGTCTCCTCCTTTGACTGTGCCAGAGCTGGAAGCCCCAGCCTCTTGACGCCACCGTCCTCCTGCCTGGAGGCTAGGAGCATAGCTGGTGCTTGGCAGCTGGCTCCAGCCTCTGGCTCCCCTGGGCCACTCCCTGGCCTGACTTCCTCCTGCGAGAACACACGCTCGGCCTCGTCCCCTAGGACCCCAAATTCTATTCCCAAAGTAGAATAAAAGGAAAAGGAGAACAAAAAAAGAGAAAAAGAACCCAAGTTCTTCTCTCTACCTTTTTAGCTTGTTTATCCCTGGATCTAGAGAGAGTGTCTAAAACATGGCAGGAACTCAGTACATATTTATGATATGAACGAACAGACAACATAAGGTTTTCCAAAACCTTATGAAGCAGGTTTTCCAAAGCCCAGTTCTGCGGGCATGGTTGGCTTCCATGCCGACCTCGTTCTCCTGTGTCTTCCCAAAATATCCAGGCCAGAAAGCTCCAAGCAATGCTGCCCAGATTTCCTGGCAGCTGGAGCCATAGGTACGACCTGGGCTCCGCTAACCTGGACACTCTTAGGAGATCTGCGTTTGAAACCGAGTCAGGCGGGTGGGGCGGGGCACCCGGCGTTGTTTTCCAGCATGAGTCATGAGGCCAGATTAAACCATGCCTGGCAGCAGCCTGATTTTAGGCCACAGCACAGGGGCAGTTTCCCATCCCTGGGAGATGTTACGGAAGCTGAAGCCAGAGCCCGCTTCTCCAGTCTTTCTGATGATTTAAGTCCCTCAGTCCATCAGAATCCACCCATGTTTGCGTGAACCCTTGCCTGGGTCCTAACGCTGCTGTAGCATCCCCGTCCAAGTTCATGACCTCTCATCTCCCTTCCCCCTACACGCCCTTCTGTAATTTGTCTGGTACCTGCCTTAATGCGCGGTCTGAGACATATTTGATCCTTGTGCACTTAGAAAAGTAAACAATCAGATCATTCCATCCGTTGGGCCAATGTTTATGGTCAGTATTTCTCCAGAACACAGTAGCTTGGTCGGAGGATGCCTGGACGTGAATATGGTTTCATCGCTACCACCTGTGTAACGTGGGCGCTTCCACCCCCGGTACCGCATCCAAACCTCCCCTCATCCGTGTGTCCTTTTCAGTTCAGCATCTTAGCAAACTCCCGCAACCTTAGAGTTGATTGTATTTTTTTTTTTAACTGAGCACAGTGTGATGCCTTTTTGAATCCTTTTTTGTCTGGATTATAAAATGTGGGGGGTAGGGGAGAAGGAATTTGATGCAGTCAACAAACATCTGTGTCTCTGTAAAACAAAAACAAAGAAAATCTCACAAAGGTTTAAATATTTTTAAAAGGATTTGTGTACTCTATTTTAAAACCACAACATTTAAAAAAGGGACACACCCGCAGCTATCCCAGAAGTCCTTCCCAGACTCACGCACCCCCAGCCGTGCAGGCTGACTGCCCCCTTTCCATGCACGCATCATCTGGGGTGACGAGGACCCTCATTCTTAAAAGCAGACCTGTTGTACTGAAGCCAGAACCCCAAAGCTTTGTATTTTGAATTTCCGGGTGTTTCTCCCTCCTGTTCATGAACGATCCTTCTTTGCTTTCCATGCAGCTTTCCCCACGAGCTCATCAGTTCTCACCAAGAAGGGGGCTTCTGGGGGCTTCCTAAGTAATCCGACTCTCAAAGGGACTCTGCTGTGGGGTAAGCCCCCTGGTCATCTCTCCCATGACTTCTTGCCTTCTCTTGCCCCACCTTCCCTGCAGCCGAAAGTAAACCCCCTAAAACGAGATTAAATAGCATCTCCATCCCATCCCTCACCCACAACCCCAGCAAGGGAAAGGCCCCACCTTCCGACTTAGATCAGCACGGCTCATGGACGGGAGCCTCTCCCTGGTGTGAGGCACGGACGTCCTGCAGGTGGGTCATAGGGACCCTGACCTTCAGGACTCCCTTCCTCACCTCGTGGCTCTTGGTTGGAGCAGCCACCTTCAGGACAGGCCGTGCGGAAACGCAGAATCAGGAGAAACCCTGTATCAGGGTGTGCCTTAGGTTTGAGTCCCCAAAACAGAGCTGAAGGAAGCTGGGAAGTGTCCTTTACCCTTTCTAGTAAATGAGTATATCTACTGGGGAGGGGGAATCTTTTTTTTTTTTTTTTTTGGTATTCAAACCTGAAAAAAATAGATTTGGAATCACTATTTATTTATGTATTTAATCATTTATTTATTTTTGTAACCTTTCCTTTGAAAGCAAGGGGTTAGAACACTGAAGGAACACAGAAGATTGGGTTGTCAGATCAGACTCTCACAAGTCGGAAATCTCATGCCAGCTTGAGGTTTAAGAATAATTTCAAGGATCCAAGTAATCAGAAGGCAGAGGCAAAGCAGTGAGAGGTCCAGGCGTGTCCTCAGGCTCTGTCCTGCTGCGTGGAGAAGCCCTTGGGCCCAGGGTCAGAGGACTCAAAACTGTGTGCGCAGAGATCTTACTCCTAGAAGAAGGCGGTGCTTCAGTCAGTGGAACCTCCCCATTTTACATCCAGATGGACATTTATGTCCAGTGACATTTCTGAGGATCCATGCCTGATAATTCCAGGGATCGCAGGTTTGTTTTCCACAAGCAATCCTAGAGAGATCGCACACATCCCTGTGCAAGTCTTCTCCGGCAGGCGCCCATCATTGTTTTCCAGGAAGTCTGTCGGTTGGGTAACCTTCTTTCCTTCCTCAAGGCCTCTTTCTAAGCCCACCCTCGAGGCAGAAGTGGGATGGAGAGCCCCCCTCCGACCACCTGAACCACTTCCAAATCAGGGGCCGGGGGCAGACTGTGCTAGCATCGGCCCATCTCCCACCTCTGGGACAGAGAGCAGGACGTCCGGCGCTGCTGCTGCTGTGGAAGACGGAGAGTGAGTTCTTTTGGAAACAGAGTGGTAATGGAGCATTTTTGTATTCCCCTTCCTCTCCTTTGGGAAAACGGGTGCTGCCCTTTTTTCACAAGTCCAATGATGGGACTTCAAAGAATCATTCAAATCTCGTGTGAAGGTTAGGAATTTGAAACTCATGCTCAGAAATGTTGAAAGTAAGAGGCTCCTTGAAACTGGCGCAAAGGGAAGAGAGCTAGACTCCCACTGGCAGAAGGAAGACTGGACTCGACTTGTCCTCCCAAAGGAGACATTACCTGGGCGGGGAAGGTGATCCCAGCAGAGGGCTTCTGTTGTGCAGTAGACCGGCTGAAGACGGAGGTTGATGCGGAAGCCTGTGAGAAGGCACCACCCACCGAGAACTTTAGGTCTAAGGTCCTCAGAAGTCGTGGTTCTAAAAATCTGCCTAAGCCCCCAGGAGAGGACTTAGTATCTGGACCTCAGTATGTATTATACGTGGAGGGCTCCAAAGTCAGATGCATAACTGTTCCGGTCAGACACGATCCTCTCTGCCCCTTCCCCGTCCTGTCCCATCCTGTAGAGTCAGGGGTGGCTGGTGGGCAGACAGAATGCAGGAGAAGAGCCAATCCGAGGACAGAGAAACGACCACCTGGTTTCATCAGTGCCTGTCCTGAAGGACTGCGTGTGTGTACTTTTGTGTGTAATCTGTGTGTGTACTTTTGTGCGTAATCTGTGTGTGCACATACATTTTCCTCATCTCTCCCTTTTGGTGCTCAGATCAGTCAGTGATACACATCACGCTTTAGACCAGAAGGAGTTTGGGAGTGTTCTATGTGATTTATTTTCCACTTACAAGAGAATGATTCCTTTAATGAGAAAGTACACTGAGCCTTGGTTAAAAACCAATACTGGATCATCTGCACTTCAGTTGGAAAAAACAAACAAACAAAAAACCAACCAACCAACCATAGGGCCCCCTGAGCACTGAGACCCCTCCTGAAGCACGAGCATTATTTTTTCCACAGGGTGGGAAGAGCACATAGGATGCAGTCTGAAGACAATTTGCCCCAAATCCTCAGTGGTCTCCAGGAGAAATAAAACCCATGGTTTCTTCAGTTCAAAAAAATGTGCATTGAACAGGTATGCAGACAAACACACCCTGTTAACACACATTTGACAAAACGGTTTAGGTTTAGGATGGATTTTTTTGTGGCCAGGTTCTCTCAGGCTCCGTGTTTGGTGAAGGAGCTTCCTCTCCCTGGACTCTGTCCACACAGGGGTCTCTCCCTGGGACAGGTCCTGTCACCTCCCTGTTGCTGTCACTTCCCGTAAGTTTTCATGAAATGATTCCCCCTTCTGTAAGAAAAAACTGGAAAACCCTATTCAGAGAGTAATAAGAGAAGTTCCAACTATTTCTGCAGAAACTGGCCAAAGCAACAAGCCCAAGAGATAGGAAAACAATGACAACCCATCTTTTTTTTTTCCTGAATCTTGAGATTGATGACTGATAAAGCAGTGAGGGCTCTTGCTGTAGAAGGCTTGCGTCGGGTTTATCGGTGAGACCTCCTGATGTCCGTGCTGACCCATAAACAAGGGGAGCAAGGCAAATCCCATGGATGAAGATGCGACTGATTTACCTTCTTAAAAACAGTGCAGTATAAAAATAATAGTTTAAATGTGCATCGATTTTTCAATCGGAGGTTATTTTGGAAATCAGAAAGAAAAGAGAAAGGATTAATGCATCCTGTTTATTTTTATCTAGTAGTTCCTACAGCGTAGGATTTCATTTTTAAAATATTGAACATCTTAGATGCAAAGGACGATGATATTAATTGCCAGTTAGTTTCCTAGTTTCCTTGTTTTTTTGCAGACCAGTTTTGTAATGATTAACTCCTCTTAATCATAAAATCCATAATCTGGACATTCCACAGCAGAAACTTTCTGAGGAACTTATCACCCAACAATCATCTAAATATGCTTCCTCGGATAATATGCTTCCTCAGATACAGACTGGGAAAACAACACTGATAAAGCTATTGTGCAAGGCAGAACTTTTGGTCTTTTATTAACAGTGAACCAAATGTGATTGAAGCAGATTATAATACGTAATGACATATTGGCTGAACAGATGCTTAAATGGAATGTCACATCCAAAGGTCCCTCAAATGTAACAAGGGCTCTCCAGAGAAAAATGGGTTTTGTGATGTTATGATGTCTTTGTCTATTATATACATTGGAGCTTTCTTAAAAAGTGGATAATGTTTGAATGAGCTGTTAAATAGTCTCTGATGCTTGCCGGAAGGAGGACGTTGGTTAGAGGAGAGTGCGCTCACGGTTGAGATGGAAATCCACTTCCGTGCTTTCTCCATGTGAATTCCCTTGCTTGCTTTTTTTTTTTTTAAGATTTTATTTATTTATTTGACAGAGAGGTAGAGAGATCACAAGTAGGCAGAGAGGCAGGCAGAGAGAGAAGGGGAAGCAGGCTTTCTGCTGAGCGGGGAGCCCCGTGCGGGTCTTGATCCCAGGACCCCAGGATCATGGCTTGAGCTGAAGACAGAAGCTTCACAATGGATGGCACTGCATTCAGCCTTGCCACTCCCCAAGGAAAGGCACCCCATCTGCCCCAACCCCTTCTGTGGACCCTGATGGGGAAGCATTCTAGATTTTTTCCCTTCATGCCCAAAGATACTAAAATCCTCCTCGTGGGTTCTGTTCCAAACATGCTCACATGAATGTTGGGTTTTGAGAAAAGATCAGTGTTTGGAAAAATGAAAACATGCACGTGAACAGAATTACAGCCAGTGATTCCGGTGTGTGGAAGAGAGGACATGATGAGCATGAAAGTCGCACGGTCCCACCTTCTACTGGCAGAGCCGTGGGGCACACACTGGACGTGCCTGCATTCATTCGTGAAATACCCAAGCTCCTGTGTCTACTTGTGCATTGACGTACGTGTGGGTCTCTGCACATGCCCTGCAGAATTCATGAATCCGTGTTTTCTTCAGTGGTTGTTCAAGATTTTCTTTGCTTCCTCCAGGCCTTTCTGTTACTCCAACACTCAGAAAAGTGTAGGCTTTGATCACAGAAGTCATGCGTATGTGAACCAGAGCGTCAGTGTTCCCAAGGAAGGAAGGTTCATGCACTATTTTGGCATGATGTCTTGAGTGTGCACCATGTGCCAGGTCCTGACCAGGCCCCCTGTGTGGAAGGGGACATGCTGTGGAAAAGAACCCACAAGCCTGATGGCAATCATCATGAAATACTGAGTCACCGGGGGAGGCACTGAGCTCCCTGCCCACCCCATCTGAACCCTTCAGAATCAAAGCTCACAGCAGTGCACAAAGGCAGGACTGAAATAGTGTCCTCATCAGCAATCCGCACACAAGTATGATCAGGGGTCCTACCTGAATTTGTTCTTGGATATCATCCTGGGTTGTGATTTTTCATTTTTAAGCATGGGGTAAATTCACTTTGTATATGCCGGTGTCATGACACTAGCTCCAAGCAAATCCCTGAGCCCAGCCCAGGTCTGGAGGAGACCATATCCTGTGTTGCAGGTATACCTAAATCTGCAGGGCTCTAGTCATCACAACCCCTGGTCTGGTCTTGAAGCAGAGACAGAAACCCTCTTCGTCAGGTCTACATTGATCCCGACTCTTGGTAGACAGGGAGGAGGAGGCTCACCCGTCGGCCTCCTTAAAAAAGAATGGCCATAAACGGAGTCAGGGCCTAATAGAGCAGATCAATAAAGAGCTGGTGTGGGTGGTGCTGATCACCGTTTACAGAGGCTCCGAAGCCCAGAGTCGTCATCGTTCATTTCACTCCACACGCGTGCAGGCAGAATAATAGGATTCAGACAGGCCTCTGAGGGGACGATCTATCATATTGATCGAAAGCCGCAGGCAGAAAGATGGGCTCTCGGGTCTCCTGTCTGACAGTGTATGATGCAGTAAAAGGCGATCTGTAGGGCCCTCCCAGCTGGCTGGACTGCCCACGGCTTGGAACACAGCCTCGCGCGGGTGGTGACCTCCTTCCCTCTCAAGGCTGCTTCCTGCTTGATGCTTGGTGGCAAGTCCCCTGCACCCTCTTCTGTCCTCAGGGTGGAATTCTGTGTGACCCTTGGGCCACATCCCTCTTTTCTACTGTATGTGACTGTGTGGAACCCTGCTTTGTTCTCTGAGCTCAGCTGTCTGAAGTTTGTCAGCACGTTTAATGTCCATTCCTTCCAGAAAGGAGGCTTTGCCCTTGTTGTCTGTGTGTCTGATTTCCCTGTGCTTGGAAGCTGGCCTCTGAACTCAGTCACATGGCTGGGCTCCCACCCGAAATCCGTCATGCCTGTCAGCCCTGTGTGCCTCCCAGAACCTGATGCTGGTTCCCCATCACTGTGTTCTGGCTCCAAGCTGGAACATAGAAGCTAACTGCTTACCAAGTGTCACTTGTGGTTTAGAGCTGGTCTCACAGAAGCTACCTTCTGCGTGGTGGTCTGGTTGGCTGCTCTGCTTCTGCAAAGGGACCTTCATCGTCCTCTGGCACCTTTCAGTCTACCTTGTGGAATGAACTGGGCCAAACTCCATCCTGTCTTAGAATAGGGTTAGCCATGTAGGAGACGACAATTGTCCTTGACGTGAAGAAGGGCCATTAATAACGGCAACTTTACAGCAACGACTTAGTACGATAATTAATTCAGTGAGTGTCTTTTTATGGCTCCTATGCCCTAAGTGTTGGAATCGAAGCAACAACAACAAAAAAACAAGATGCCCGCTCTCACAGAACTTACATTTCTCAGTGTGCATGCAAGCATGCGTGTGTGTGTTGCTCTTTTTTGAAAAGAGGGGTCAGACATCGAAAACCATCATGAGGCTGTAAACAGCTCAGTGAAGAATATGTGAAGGGGTGAAGTGATAGAGCCACTTCACAGACTCTGTACGGAGGTGGCATTTGAAGTAGATGTTTGAGGGAACATGAAAGAGCCAGTCACTGGGTGATCAAATAGAATGTGTTTCCAGAGTTGGAGAGAGCTGGGGGGTGCGGAGTCCAAAAACAGGAATGATCCTAAGGATCTGAGACTTACCCTGGGTGGAGTTAGTGGACAGGAAAAGAAGGGTCTGGGATAGGGCTGGAGCCTTTGCCAGAGGCTGGATCTCCAGGGACTTTATGAACCTTTCATTTGAATATAATGAGAAGATACTTGTGGGTTTTAAGGAGGTGAGCAACTTAGAATCTGAAGGACCACACTCCTGAAGCAGGAGGGATTTATAGGAAAGTCTGGGAGGCCCCTGAGAGATGAGTTAGGAGGCTCCTGGTGGAGTTTTAAGCAAGAGGAGTGGAAGTTTAGATGAGGCTCTGTGTGCGCAAGTGGGGAAGAGATGAGGAAGAACCTACAGGATTTACAAGAGGGGGTGATGTGGGAATCAAGAGTCTTAGATTTTTATCATGAGCAAAAGGGCTGGTGGTGATACCATTTTCTGAGGATGGAGAAGACAGAAAAGGAAAAACATGGTAGGAGGAGAAAAATTAAGTGTGCTGTTTTCAGTTGTGTTAAGCGTGAGTTATCTCTGAGACAGGACACAAGTAGGACAGATAAGTAGTGTGGCATGTGGGTCTGAAGGTGGGTGATGTCAGGGGTGGAAATGGAAGGCTGGGAAATTATATGTATATTGGTCTTTGATCCCAGTTCCTAAAGCCCTCGGAATTTCCTGGGCAATAGACAGGTCTCGTGTTCTCTAACGAAGTGACTCCTCCGGGGCCCCTGGAGAGCTTTGGCACGGGAGC
This sequence comes from Mustela nivalis, assembly GCF_964662115.1. Classification (NCBI taxonomy): domain Eukaryota; kingdom Metazoa; phylum Chordata; class Mammalia; order Carnivora; family Mustelidae; genus Mustela; species Mustela nivalis. Next base: position 9,301,559 of record NC_139028.1, on the reverse strand, counting down.
TGGTCATCAGATATATGAATCCACAGGTAGTCTTGGAATTTTCAGAGGGGAGAGAGGCTGGAGATTGAGTTAGTGATTAATCATGCCTACAATGATGAAACCTTCCTAAAAATCCCAAAGTTACAGGATATGGAAAACTCCTGGGTCGGGTCAGGTGAGCCTAAGCACATGCGGGGAGGGTGGTGCATCTCTACGCCATGGGACAGGAGCTCCCACGCTCAGGACCCTTCTAGATCACACCGTCTATATTCCTCATCTGTCTGTTCACGGTGCCCTTTATTGTACCCTGTATTAGATAAGAGGCCGGGAAGCATAAGTAAGTGTTTCCTTTACTCTGTGAGCTGTTCTAGCAAAGACCAAACCCAAGGAAGGGGTCATGGAAACCCCAATTTGTAGCCTGTCCGTCACAAGTACAAGGGACACCCTGGGACTTTGGTGTCTGAAGTGGGGGCCGGAGGCCATCCTGTGGGACTGAGCACTGAATCTGTAGGATCTGAGGCTCCCTCCACGCAGACAGCGTCAGAGCTGAGTTAAATTGTAGGTCCTCGCATTGATGCCTGAGAATTGGTTACGAAGTGAAACACACACACCTCAGGTGTCAGAAGTATTGTCGGTGAGAGAGGAAACACAGGAGTGCGATTTCCTTCACGGAGCCATCGGCAGAGATGGTGTTTACAGGTGTGGCACAAAGGAGTTTGCATGGGGGCCGGGGGTCGGGGGAATGTGGGTAGACAGGAGAGGGGACAGGAGAGACCTCTGAGGCCCTGTGGCGTCTTTATGCCTGGGAGAGGGAACGGAACTTCAGCGGTGCTCAGAAATGTAAGGCGACACATGTGACAGGACTTTGTCATGTGTGAGGTCACCTGCTCATCTTTCACACGCATCAACCACTCGAATCTTCAACTTCTGTGACTGGTTAGAAAGTGAGGCCTGCCTCAGACTGTCTTCCTTAGGACCCAAAGGCCCTCTGCTGGCCAGCTGTGCAACCATGGACAAATCACTTAGCCTCTCTGTAACTTACTTTCCTTATATGTAAAACGGAGTTATAAAAATATCTACGTCATAGGGACATCTGGGTGGCTCACATGTTTGACCTTTGGACTCCTGGTTTCGCTCAGGTCGTGATATCAGGGTCCTGAGATAGAGCCCCAGGTTGGTCTCCTTGCTGGGCATGGAGTCTGCTGGAGAGTCTCACCCCCCCCCGGCCCCACACCTAGCTCACACCTGTGTGCTCGCTCTCTAACACAAATAAATATCTTTAAATAAATAAATAAATAAATAAATACCACAGGCTTGATGGTTGGATTAAACGGATTCATATGTACTAAGCCCCTGCGACCGCTCCTGGTAAGCACCCAGTGAATGTGACCCAGCATTTGCTAAACAGCTACCACTTGTTCTGTGCATGCAAGTCAGGCTCAGAGAAGTTTGCGTCCTCCAGGGTCCCAGGGTTAGTAAAGGGTAGAGCCAAGCTACGTAACCAGCCACAGCTACGTAACCAGCCATAAATATACAACGTGTGGACCATTACTGTGAACTGTACAGAAAACAAGTATCGTTTTTAAGAGCAGATTTACTCATTTTCCCTGGGTACCCAAATGGGGGGGGGGGGTCAGTGTCAACAAAATAATAAATTTTAAATGAAATGTTATCTATTAATTTCCATTAAATAAAGTAAATCGAGTCAGGCTAAGAAAGCACTGTCAAGCAAGGGTGCTGGGAAGCTATTTCAATAAGTAGAGAAGAATGATTTGTACTTAACATACTGGTTGTTTACACATAAATTGGTGTTTTTAATTGTTTGGAAGCAATTTGTTCTCTTCGGCAAATTAAATGCTCCTCTATGCAAGTGTTAGACAGTTTTATTGGCAAATTTTTTTTTTATAAAGCAAAGTTAGCTTCAGCTTAATTCCTATCCAAATTAATGAAAGTTTCTTTCATTTTATGGGATTCTAAATCTTTTCCACTAGTGTTGAAATTAGGTTCTCTTACTGAATTTGAAAAAGAAGAATGTCTCTGCCCATAATTCCAGTAGCCAATAACAATAAATTATGCAAGCGGACTCTTGTTCTGGAAGAAATTGTGAGGAACATCTGATGGCCCAAACAGGTGACAGGTCTGACTAGGATACAGTGTCTTAGGGGTCAGTCCAGTTGGAATTTGGTCTGCGTATCCCCCAGGGCTCTACACACCCCAGACATCCTGGACATGGTGAAAGGAAGGAATAAGGGAGAAAGGAAGGGAGAGAGGAAATGAAGGAGGAAAGAGGGAAAGAAAACCTTGATTGGACTATGGTTTGGAAGCACCAGTTTCTGAACAAGGTCAGTCACCAAGGACTGGCCCAACCCTGCAGAGTTCCCAGAGCCAGGCTGCTGTGCACAGTGGAAATTCAGCCAAAAATCGCACACCTTATTGCTGACGAGTCACACCAGATGTGTTGTCCAAGGACGAATAATGTCTATTCCTGTAGGCTCCATCCATATGTGAGGAAGCAGAAGAGAGCATTTCAGAGCTGGTTGGTCAACTTTAAGTTATGCTCAGTGCAGTGTGCCGGGAATACGAAAGCATTTTCCAGATGGCATCATAAAGTCAGCTCGTTTTTGCAAAGCACCATCTCATTTTTGAGAAATAGCCCCTTGTTTTTCATTCCCCTTGGTCGTTTTAGAGTTGCTTTCTCTTGCCATAAACGCAACACTTAAACTAGAGGGCTGGGTAGGATATCTGCTGTATATTATGAAAAATATCTACCAGGCTGTGAGTGTTCAGATAGGAATTGTCCAGGAGTATGGCAAGATGTCATCCTAACCATTGGCCAGGCCATCGAGGAGACAGAGTACCAGAAGGACATTGGGATTCTTTTGTTAATGGTATAACCGTGAGAAAGTCACCTGACCATCTGTGTTTCAGTGTCTACCACTGTGGGAGAGCTGTGCTACCTCTCCGAAGTTCCTCTGTGTGGGACCCAGAGCTCACCTCTCTCCCTGGAGTTGTTTCTCTACTTGCTTAGCTGCATGAGCTCTGCTGTGGCCAAATCGGTCAACGCCCTTTCTTCCAGATACTCCTTGTACTTCCCCCGAATTCCTGTCTCTCATCTTGGCCCAGAGTGTTCTCTCTCCTTGTCTGTCTAGCCAGACCCTACCGTCTTTTGACTGGAGGACTGGAGACCAGTCCTTTGAGGTGTTGGTCTGGTGGTCCCCTCAATGAAAACACACGTGTCCCCATCACTCCCTGAAAGGTTGCACACATAATTCCGCTGAGCCATCAGATCAACTTGAGAAAGCATTTTTATGAAATAGGCATATTTCACACATAAGAATATGAGACTCTAGTAAAAGGCCTCTTGTCCAGGGTCCAAAGGTGTTATCAGAATCTGGATTTGAACTTCGGTTTCTTGGACACTGTGGGTTCCTGCCACTCGCCTGGTGACATTTCTTGTATCCTTTATTGCAATGATTTTTTTTCTATTTTTTAAATATAAAAGTTCATGTATCTTTAAATAAATAGCAAGTTCCCTGAAGAAAAGAGTGATCTCTTTATATTTCTTACATTTCTTTATATCCGACTCTGTGATTCACTGTTCTTTCTCCAGGACACAGAGCAGTGCCCAACATACGGTAGAGACAAAATCAACACTTACTAAATGAATTTTTCTGTATGTCTCTGATAGTGTCTGGCCTTGCACACTGAGGCCCAAAATAAATATTTGTTCTTCCAGAGCGATGAGACTGTCCCCTCATGAAGATTTTAGATTAACTCTTCTTGCATATTTACAGAACTCTTTCCTGTTACAGCATTCCATTCCTCTTACCCACCTTCTGTGAGTGACCTTGTGTACCTAACGCAGCTATTATCAAACAATTACTTGACTGATTCTTGGCTTCTCATGCCGATGTGAGACTGTCGCATCCGTCTCTAGTGATGCAGAAGGAGAGGCACGATCTCTCTAAGAATTGATCCTCCATAAAAATTGCTTACTAAATATCACTTATTGATTATTATCCTATGGTAAGCACTTCATTTATATAACTGTATTTAATTCTCAAAGAAGAGCAGAGATCTTTCTCCCCATTTCACAGGTTGGGAAAACTAGGGCTCGGAGAGGTTAAGGAACTTCTTCAGGACCACATAGCCTACAAAGAGTGAGCTAGGATTGAAACTCCAGCTCCAGCCACCGAGCTCGGCTATGTCCATGGGGCTCGTGATGTTCTGGGAAAGGAGGCTGACTATTCTTATAAGGTGTCAGGATCAGATTATAAAAGTCCTAACAGTCAGTCAGATACAGTGAGTGATGGTGCTGTGATTGGGGGGGATGATTATGGGTTAAATTGTGAAATCATGCCTAGTGGCACAGATATGAATGGTTTCTGATTGTTTTATTGACATAGTCTTAGAAATTATTAAGCATTCTAACTGAAGTTCTACCTCTGAGTCATGTTTCTCTAGTGGGTGAAAACTAGCTGCTATTCATTAGTGGGAAAGGTCATTAACACGGACCAGTGTTATCTTTAACTGGACCCTAGTAAGGGCCAGGTGGCATTTATTAACATTTGGAATATGACCATATTTCACTATGTTTATTTAACAAGACTTCATCAGCTAAGTTGACTTGAGCGTTGGTTTGGCACCGTGTCACATCCTTTTGTAATTTCAGGGAGTCAGAATGAGTGAATCAGGAGTGTTCAGTAAATATTTAAATGGGAACATGAAAACACAATGAAGAATATGACTTGTCAGTATTTGCAACAGCGTTCACGGTTTTTACAGTTTGGGGGGCTGGTGATAGTCTGGCTGTTTTTCTGTTTTCTAAAATGAGCTGAATCTGGAGACTTGGTTTAACTTGTTTTTTAATTCCTTCCAGTAAATACCACTATAGTGTTTCTCATGGCTGTGAATACCTTTCACGAGATGACATAATCACACAAAGAGTGGTCTAAGTTGCAGATTTTTAGATTTTTAGAATTTAGGTGTTATTTCTCTGTCTACTACCTACCAGATGTTACACCGAACAAATTCTTCATAAAACAAATGTTAGCTTACTCAACTCTGAGTTGGAGTTAATATATAATTCAAAGAATGTGAAAGGGATCGACAAGCCCACCAAGGGCTTCGCTGTGCCTTGGGTCTAATCACACGGCAAATATTGGGTAGAAGACTGTGACATTCTGCTGTTTTCTCCCCTCGATCTTATTTTGATTTCTGTGTAGGTGGTAACAGATGCACCACACACGGGGACTTTTGTCCATAATACCTCTTGTATAGTTCGATTCCAGCAGATGGGGGAGGAACTGGAGTGCGGATTAGGAAACCGTTGTGCTGGTGCGGTTCTATTGTGATATTAATAAATCAGTAGCTTGTGACAGGCTTGGGCAGGGAGCTGACTCTTATCTTATTGTAGGAGTCTGAAGTCTCCTGATCTGTGGGCTTTGAATCACTGCTTGGAAGAGGATTAGACCATATCCCCTTTTACAGCAAATCAGTAATTAATGATAAATTATTTAAATGACTGCAAATTGCCTTTGGCGTTCACCTTGACTATATGCACAATAAGCAGATGAGTCTGTTAAAATGATATCTGACGCTGCCTTTTTTAAGCTTTTATTTATTTATTTGAGAGAGACCGAGAGAGCACAAGACGGGGGAGCAGCAGAGGGAGGAGGAGAGGCAAGTTCCTTGATGAACAAGGAACCTGATGCAGGACTCAAGCCCAGGACCCCGAGGTCATGACCTGAGCTAAAACCAAGAGTCAGATGCTCAACCCACTGGGTCCCCCAGACGTCCCTGGCATTCCTTTATTAGCAGAAAGGATAACTTCATATACTCTGCACGAAACACTCATGGAGCACCTGCTGTGTGTTAGGCTCTGAACAGGGTGCTGACTTTCGGTGCTGAATCTGATCTACTCCCTACCTTTAAGGAACTCACCATCTTGTGGAAGAGAAAGGGCCATCAGAGACAAACCGCAGTACACATCCTAACATTGTATTTTTTTGGTCAGCAGTGTTGTAAGCGGAAGAAAAATAATGTGGGAAACATGGCAACATTCCCAAAAGTCAGATCAGGGGAGGTGAACCATGAGAGACTGTGGACTCTGAAGAACAATCTGAGGGGTTTGAAGGGGCAGGGGGTGGGAGGTCAGGGTACCAGGTGGTGGGTATTATAGAGGGCACGGATTGCATGGAGCACTGGGTGTGGTGAAAAAATAATGATACTGTTATGCTGAAAATAAATAAATTTTTAAAAACGTCAGATCAGGAGGGCGGTGGAAGAAAAATTATGAACTAATAACAACATTTAGAAAGGACAGAATTTGTATGTGGGCATCTCAATGTGGAAGGAGATAAGGTTAGAGGTATTGTGCACAGAGACCTGGCAAGGGGAGTTATGGAGGTAGGGGAAGTCTAAGGGAAGCTGCCTTCTGGCCTGGGCTAGATGAAGCAGGCTTCATATCCTGGAGGAAGCCAGCACCAAAGAGACAGCTTCTCCCATCCGCAGGAAGCTCTGCAGGGAGCCAACAGAAGCCTGTCTGTTTCCCGAGGAAGCAGGACACTTGCAGAAGTCTTCGGAGGGGCTGCAGGGAACACCGCGGCCCATCTTACATCCCTGCTTGCTTGTCCTCACGTCACCTTCATGAGCCTTGATCAGGCTTGTATGGTAAGATAAACTATGACATCAATACTACAGAAAATGGAGCACTTCTCTTGCATTTGCCTTAATCCTACAACCTACTGTCTAACCCGCCCACCCACAATCTTAGCTTGGAGACATATGGCTGACGCTGTCCAATGGTGGATGGAGGGGACCCCAAACCCCAAAATTTATATTCTTGATTTTAAACTTAAAAGATTTAAGAGAGAGATGCAAAGATTTTGAGAAAAAATATTTGATAATCTGGTCGTTTCCTCTTGTCACCAATGCTGCAATGTTTCAGTTTGGGTCCGTGGCTGGGACAAGGTAGGGTTCCTGTGTATGGCTGTGTTGGAAGTCTAAATGACGGAGAAATCACTGAGTGACATAAGTCACCTTGGAAGAGCCTACAGAAACAAGTCTCAAGGTAGAAATTAAGCCCAGTTTTAGGAAGACAGAGAAGGCAACATTTTTGCACAACAGAAGTTATGGCTGGAGGAAGTTGTATCAGCTAAGACCAGTCTGGTGGTGGCCGCATGCCATTTCACGGACACCCGCAAAGAAGAATTTCCATCTATTTTCTGATGTCCTCCGTTTCTTTTAAACTGGTGAAATGTGTTTCATTGTACAAATAGGGTCTTGAGTTCGCTAGATAACAAGAGTTTCCATTAAAATATAATTAATTTGTCAGTCATTGGGGAAGGAAAAGTGATTGATGATGAAGGCCTCCCTCCTCTCAGTTTGTAAACGGGATAAAGCTATGCGTCCGTGTGGATCTGGAGGGTCGACCGTAAGGAAGCCCTTGTGGGAAGAAGAGGCAAATATTCCCTCCCAAGGGGACTGATCCCGGAGGTGTTGCTGGTCAAGCAGCTCCTCCTGCCATGATTTATGAAGCTGTTTCCTTTTAACGGATTTCTGAGGACTTGCGTGTAGAAAAAATTCTTATTGTCCTTTATTAGCTGTAGCTTAAATGCCCTCTTTAGGAGTATTTTGCTTTGGCTTTATAATAACTTGCATCTGAAATCCTGATTCCTGGCACATGAAATGCTGTGGTTATGGGGATTGATGGCGCGCTGGACGCCGTGTCCAGGGATGCCTTGGTGGGTGTAAATAGGGTACCCCAACCCTGACAGTCACACGGGTCACCCACCCCCAGTTCCCAGGAGGCTGGCATGCCTGGAGAACTCGGAGGAGATGGACCGTTGGTTTCAGGGTGGAGGTGTTATTTATTTTAGGGGCTCCTTTGAAAGAACTTAGCAGAAGGAGAGAAGTCAAGATGCAAAAGGCTGCTCTCCCAACTCCTGTCTAGCCCCCATGGGAGGACAGAACCAGGAGTGGAGTGACTCCCTCACATCGCCACAGAGAGAGCTGCGAGAGAGCTCCAGGAAGCAGGGCTGTGTGGTCTCTGTAATGGCCATCAGGTGAGAGGCCCTTGCCCGGCTCAGAGAGGCTGAGAGGTGGCCACGATTAAGGACATGCTGTGTGTGGTGTTTCTTATGAGTTGAAGTCCATTTTCTATTCCCAGGCTGGTATGGCTCAGAAAGGAAAGACCACAGATTCTGGCCACACTTTCCAAGGAGATTCTTGAATTACATCTTTTCTGGGGTCCCTTTGATGTAGAGAGCCCGCTGAGGGGCTCCCAGCACTTTTATCAACTTCATTACCTCCAAGTGCTGTATGGAGTTGTAGGGCCATCAGGGAAGGACCCCCCCCCCCGCCCCCGCTGTTTCAGCTTCTGAGGGAGAGCAAGTTGTGTTGCTGGTTTATCTCCACTGTTTTGCACATGAGGGGTGACTGGTGTAGAGGGAAGTTCACCCCAGTGGAGGGGAAAGAGCTTTGGGATCAGGAGGCTTTCATTCACCTCTCTAGTGATTCTTAATGTGGCATGTATAACCGAATCATCTGCAAGACCTAAAACAGAAAACAGCTCTCCGACCTCTAAATACCAAATGGTGCGTTTGAAGGGAGGTCCCTTCAAATGTGTGTGTGCCCACCCAGTGGTCAAAGACCACGGAACCAGATTTTTCTCCAGGTTCCCTTCCAGCTTCAAAATATTGTCTTCCCCAATATATTTTTGTATGTTGCTTATGGGAGAGTACATTGGCACAATATACATCAAAAGTCTTAAGCCCTTGCCTGCCTTTTAACATAGCAAATCCCTTTGTTGAAATTTATGCTACAGAAATTAGGTCATGTACACAAACCTATGTCTTCTTGAATAGTCATTCTTGGTTAGAAAAGCAAACTATTGTCAACAGAAGCAAGTAATCAAAAGACCTCACTTATGAGATAAACTACGGTGTATGCCTAGAACAAAATCCTATGTAGTCACTGAAAATTAATTTTCAAGTGAATAATTAGTGATGTGGGAACTGTTCATGATAGGCTTTAAAAAATGGAAAAATGCAGATGTTCCGGGGTAATGTGAATATACTGCGTGGTGGTTTACACGTGAGAGACTGTGCAGTGTGGAAGGAGCTAGACACACAGGGTACATACCGTATGATTCCATTGATGTAGAACTCTTGTTGACAAGTCAGAGGAGTGCTTGCCTGAACCAGGGTGGAGGGACCAGAAGGGGCAGGGACGCAGAGTGACTTTCACAGTGATGGGAATGCTTTTCATCCTGGTTGTGGTGGCTCCACAGTGCATATGCTTGAACCCTGGAAATTGGTCCATTTTATTATATGGAAATAACGCTAAATTTAAAAATACAGAATGAAAGTTTATGTAAAGTTCTCTATACAATATTTTTTAAATACCTAAAATGTGAACTGTTGGAACTAGTTAACTTCCAAAACAAAACCATGAAAACATGACCCCACCTTTTTTAAACAAATAGACATGTTTGTGCCTTAAAAACGATCAGAATTATTTATATATAAATGTAACTGGTGGTGGTTATACTTGGCTGGTGAGTTGAAAGATGATTTTCTTCTTTGCACTTCTCTAGTTTTGCAAAATTGCTATAATGAGCAGGTTACAGTTTTTATAACAGGAAATTGATGATTTAAAAAATTTATGTTTAGATGTTCAGCTGAATCTCAAAGGCACTGGAAGAATAGATGAGGCAGGAGTTTCAAAAACCTCAAGTTATTTTTGTCTTAATAAAATGTGACCTTTATTAAAACAAAAAAAATCTGTAAAAGAGCAGAAACAATGTGGGTGAGAAGTGTCCCCCCCAGGATGTGCACATGACTTAGGGTGGGGCGCACACCTGACTTAGGGCGGGACGCGCACGTGAGCCAGGGCGGGGCGCGCACGTGAGTCCGGGGGTGGGGGGACGGCTCGCAGACAGGGCAGCTGCGAGTGTGAATATCCGCTTCCCTTTGCGGAGCTGCGTAGGGCCTTGGCTGGTTGCAGCAGCAATCAGATCGGCCGGTTTTCACGCGGGAACTGAGGGTGTCCGTCTGTCCGTCCGTCCGTCCGGAGCTGAGCTGGCGCTGCCGCGGTCGGTGCGGCCCCAGGCCCCGATCGCATCGCAGCTCTGCGCGGCCGCCTTGCGGGCCCCCCGTGAACGGTGCCAGTGTGCGGTGGGCCGGGATGCCGCACAGGCGGGGCAATCTGGGGGTGGCTGGGAGCCCAGGCGAGGTGCGGAGGAGGAGATGGACAAGACACAGACTCCGGCTGAGACCTCTGGAACAGAAGCGCAGCCCCAAAGTCCCCCTGCGGGCACCAGGGGATGTCGGGGACTTGCTCAGTCAGGGGGACGGGGCCTGGCCTGGGGCGAGGCCTAGCCCCTCTGTGGGTCCGCGGGCTCCAGAAGGAAGGGTGGCTTCGGTCCAGGCGGATCTGGCTCCTCGCAGGGCCAGTGGGGAGCGCTCGGGCCCGAGCTGCCATGGAGAGCCGTGGGCGTGCTGGGGGCGTCTGGACCTGCAGACGGCAACAGGGTCCCCGCTGGTGCAGCCACAGTCACCTGCGTGCCCCACCCGTGACGCGGGGGTCGTCCTGCCCACCTCAGTTTCGCGGGGGGCCGACTACAGACAAGAGGACACCCTCCGGGTCTGCACTCACGAAGTCCTGGTCCCCAGAGAGGAGGGTGGGGTCTCACTGTCCCCTTGTCGCCCATCGTACTGCGCTGGGTGGGGGGCGCTCCGGGACTCATACCTGCGTCGTGAACTTTGTTGCTGCCGTAACCAGGTGGGCTGCTGTTTGCTCTCCTTGCCAAGGCTCCACCGAGGTCCCCGCAGATGAGACTAGAACCAGCTCCCGAGCAAAGACACCTGCTGTTCCCAGCCCCATACCTGGTTCCTGACCAAACCTCCTTCTGTCTGACTCCACCTTCCCTCCGGACGACTCTTGACTAAGAGACACCCTGGGGTCTCATGTGACCGGCGGGGAACCTTGGCCCCAGACGCGAAGTCCGCAGCAGGATGTGTCTGCCTGGGACACGGCGAGCGCCCAGGGAAGGGAAGGTCACTGTCCGCTGGGAAACAATGGTCGTGGGAATGAGGACCAGGGAAAACGCTCCCTTCTGAGCACTCCTCTGAGTCTCTTCTCAGCTGTCTGAACCCAGAAGGATGCAGAGATTGTGAGGATTGGCAGGACAAAAGGAAAAGGAGGTTCCTCCCCCCCCCCCAATATGTGGTTAGGAGTTGTGTGGGGGCTCTTGGATTCATTCTTGGCGTGTTTTAACTTTTCATTCCAGAATTGTGCTGTTTGGAATATTTTATTGAACATATCTTAGGAGAACAGACTGTTTAAAAAGCTTAACTTCAAAATCAGGGTTGTTAATAGACTAGGGAGTCAGCGTGCATTTCAGCCTCTGCAGGGATGACACAGGTGGAAATTCACATATTCCTTCTTCTCAGATAGCATCAGGAATAAGGAATAACTCACATCCCAGGTAGTCACCTGGAGCTCATGCTGCTGAGACTCCCCTCTGCATCCAGTCCAGCCCTCGTGAAGAATGTGCCAGACGAACCGCTACAAGGCTGAGCTCCCAGAGAACGGGGATTGATTGCATGAGGCAGTTACCCATTGGCCCATCTCAAGGGAGTACTCCATAAATGTCATCACTTGACCTTCAGTGTTTCTTTTGGGAGCTTGGAAGCTTGAGTTAGGCAGGGAACAGCACACACAAAAGGTCTCAGCTTGAGGCTGAGATACCTGGTAAAACACAAGATGGGAAAATGGCTCTGAAGAAATTTATCAAAAGTCTGTGCAGATCCTAGTGGTCTCGTGTAAGAGGACACTCAACTGTTACAGGACAGAGTTTCCCCAAAGAAATGCTTCCAATGCACTTGGACACCATTATCCATTTGTTGAAGACTCTTGTCCTATTTGTGAATGAACATCTAAGCAAGAAGAAAAGAAACAGACCGGTCATCATAAGCAAACAAAGGCGCAGGTTTCAGACCACATATCTAAGAATAAAACTGGTAGAAGTTTCTATTGTGTAGCTCAGGAAAGTGCTGCCTGGTAGATGATTTAGTATGTGTCTCTAGTCTATAAAGGGTCATTATCTGGTGGTTTATGACCATCTGTTCCTTACTTTCCCCAAGGATGGGGAAAAGGAAGTCAGCTTAAACTACAGGAAAATAAATTTGGGTTGGGCCAAAGGGGTTTCCAGACTGAGGTCTGTGTAACATTGCAAGCTTGGGTGGTTGTGGCATTTCTTCCTCTGACCTTGTCTGGGACGCGGACAGGCACTCACCCATCTGGGATGAATTCCATAGCCCAGCTGGGATAAGTGCTTGAATACTTCCATACTTAGAAATGTGACTAAATGTCACTTTGATATAACTTCCTCTCTTCTGCTATAAAGCTTTGCCTCAGATGGAAATCCTTCTTGTGTCTTGAGTGAAGAATTATCTGTTGATACTGCTGACCCACAATTAAGTAGGAATGAACTTTTCATTGATCACCCCTAAGATGGGGCTCATTCATTCACACCCTTCTGCCCTGTTGTCCCAGTGCCACAGAATGCTGTTTCTGTGCAAAGTCTAAAGCATCCCTTTGCTTGAGATCTTCCCATATCTTGAGTCCACTTTAAAATCCCAAAGTCTCAGTAGTGTGTACCTTCCATGACCTGACTCATTCAGCCGGCTGACACTCAACTCCTGTCTGCCTTGGATCCCAGCCCTGTGGAACTACTGACTCCTGTCTTCCTTGTTCTCAACTCTGTAGAGTCACTGACTTCTGACTTCATTGGGTTCAAGTTCTATAGAACCACAGTCCCCAAGTTCAAAATGGCACCCCAACACCCTGTGCCTTTCCACCGGCATCTCCTTTCACTAAAAAGGTGTTGCTTCCTTTGGGTGGCGAGCTAGAAACTCTTCAGTCCCCCACTCAAATGTTGCCTATCTGAAAGGTCTCTGGCTTTCCTGGAGAAATCTGTATTCTCTTTCCCCCATAAACTACAGTGCTTTGAGCATCCACACATCCCTAAGAATTTAACATGTATTGATGGTGAGCTTCAAGTCTGCCTTTTGTCCAACTTGAGTAGACTTAACAGCAAAAATGGAGATAATTTTTGATCCCTTATGTCCAGCTGCCCAATGACTATCTGTTGATGAAGAGGAAGAATGAACACTTTGTGACAATTGTTCCCTAGCCTTTGGGGTAGAAACCGTTAAGGTAAAAATTAAAATCCTAGCACATAGCAGAAAAACACTTGACAATTGCTTCAATTTTATTTGTTTATAGTTCTAACCCCAAATCAGTTATTGGTTTACCGTGGAGAGTCTGTTTGAATTAATGCCATTAACGAATGAGTATTTGTTGTTGCCATATTTGTAGATATTATGGAAACCGAGCTCTAACCAACTTTATATATGTGTATTCAAACACGATTATCTTCCATGGAAACTAAAAGATGTGATTTTCAACCCTGTAGGCAGCAATTTTTGAAGTAACATTTGAAAGCTGAATAAAAGAAAGGTGACACCATTAGAGAAAATAGAAATTTTCATCATTGCCTCCATTTTAATTCATTTCACTGCAATTAAATAAATACACTTTCCACTATAGTGAATTCTAGATCTGGTTGTCTAAGAAAATACGATTTTAAATTACATCTGTTGTCAAGAAACTTACAATCCAGAAGAAAGGGAAAGACCCCAGCACAAATGACTGTAGTCTGAGAGAAGTTAGAGGAAAACTGACAGACCAGGGCAAGGTTTCAAAGGAAGGTGTGGCATTTGGAACTGGTCCCCAAGGCTGGCATGGATGTTCATGGGAGCTGGGTGGTCGGGTTCAGTTAATTGACAAATAGGTCAGGAACCTGTAGGACCCAGAAGTGTGTTTTCAGAAATGTCAGCATTGCAGAAGGCTGGGGTAGGCCCAGTTCAGGGAGGGGTTAAGTCCACAGGTGATTGGAGAGGCACCGAGGGTCTCCCGCAGGGGAGTGATGGAATGGCATGCGGGTGGCCAGGAATGGCTGGAAAGAGGTTGACCTCCCATCCACAGGAGGTGCGGCTGAAGAAGGGCAGCACTGATGGGAGCAAACAGGGTAAGACAGTTTATGAAGAACAAATGCAGTCTGCAGGATTAGGCAACAAATGGGTAAAATGTGAGCAAGAACAGGCCGAGTCCAAGAAAAGGCTATGTCCCCATCAGGGTGTAGGAAGAAAAGTGCCACTGAGTGACACAGCGTGGAAACCAGAGGGGAAGGGAGCCTCTGAGGTTTAGGTACACGGGGCAAGTGTGGTGGAAACAGGACGATGGAGCTGCCTGGTGCACAGCTGTTTGTTTCTCTTTCTTTCTTTCTTTCTTTCTTTCTTTCTTTCTTTCTTTCTTTCTTTCTTTCTTTCTTTCTTTCTTTCTTTCTTTTTCTTTTTTTGAGGAAGAGGGAGAGCACATGAGTAGGGATGGGGAGGGGCAGAGGGAGAGAGAGACTCTCCAGAAGGCTCCATGCCCAATGTGGAGTCCCACACGGGGCTTGCTCTCATGACCCTGAGATCATGACCTGAGCTGAAATCAAGTCACTCAACCGACTGAGCCACCCTGGTGCCCCCACCCCCCGGCCAGGCACCTTTCTTAAGCTAAGCCTCTCCCAGAGCTCAGAAGCAAAGTGTAGAGTAGAGCCATAGCGTCATCTCTGTAGAGAAGAGTCTTAACACTTGCTTCCTCCTTTCATGGGCTCGACCCTTCAGAGGCCCCCACGTTTTGTGAGACTGTCGACTTCACTCCTCCTCTGCCGGCGCCCTGGAGTCAGCTCGGAATTCTCAGTCTGTAGAAGACACGGGCTCGAAACAAAAGCAGTCAGTAAAGGGCATTTATGGAGTCGCTAAGATGTTAGAGATGCTCTGCGAAGTGTAAAGGGGTGATTAGAGATCCGTTCTGGACTGTCAGCAAGTAGGGACCAGTGGCCTTGAGCATACCCTGGAGACCTACGAAGAGACTGAATTATCCCCAGGGTGGTGTGTGTGTTAGAGAGCGAGCAAGGGAATGAGGACTTCGCTTTCAGTGTTCAGTGTAAGAACGCACGGGTTTTCCTGCCGTTCTGGGGGTGTGGGGTGCGGGGGAAGTGCTCGCTTCCCGAAGGCTCAGCTGTAGTCCTTGTGGTTCCGGCAAGCGTGTGCAGGTCCTCGCCGTACACCAGCTCTTTTTTGAGAAGCTGCTTCTCTACGTTCTTCTCCCTCAGAGCTCTTCAGCTAATACCCAGGTGAGAAACGATAAAGCACTCTTTACAAGTTAAAGGAACACAAGAAAAAGACTTTTATTTCCATTACTTGTTGTGTCTTATTTGTGGGTTGTTTTTTTTTTTCTTATTTCTTCCAATTCGAGAAGCCTCAAGATCCACATTCATGACCATAGGCGACCTATGGCCGCGTTCAGTGTGCTTCCTGTCTCTGACCCTGTTGTCCTTCACTCTGGTGATAGAAAATAAGGGTGTTGTAGACTCCTTTTGACTATTAATGAGGTGTTGCTTTTATGACCCCTAGAAAGTAACTTACTTTTTGTTCATTGTAACTTCCTTACCATGTTCATAGTTACAATTTAAACAATTCCTGTACACAACCGACAAGAAAATTTCTTGACCATAAACTTACCTTCTGATAAGCTCTTTAAAAAATATTTACGTTGTAGTGAGAGGGACTAGCTGGCACTCTGAACTCAGTGTTTTCTTAAGAATTATGCCCCCTTACATGAACAAATGGGGTTTGTTCAACAATAGCTGGTGCGAGTAGGATTACTTGGCCTTTTAGGGATTTCTGGCATTGCAGTGAAGCCAAGCAGACTGTGAATTCTTCCATTAAGTGTTTGGTCATGAAGATGGTGGCAATGATAACTGGCCTGGAAAAAGCTATTTTAAAATGTGATTAATAAGGCTCCACCTTTGACTTTGAATGACCCAGAGTGAATTTCCTGCTCTCGCACAACTTAAGAACACTGTTCTAGCACCATCATCTGGACAACACACAGTCTTTCCAAAAACACAACTGGAAGCAAATCAACGATTGTGTTCATCTTCTTTAAAAACAGTTTAAAAACGTGTCATCTCATTTATCATTATTTCAGAATATCTGGCAATTAATTTTACCACAGTGTGATGTTGAGTATGAAAAGTCAAGAAAAATGAGATCGAGAATTCTTAAATAAAATGAGTCATTGCTCTAATTTTCCCCTCTATTTTTAGTAGAGTGAAGGCCAATTCGAATTGTAAATGGTGCACTGCAAAGTTTCATCTTGGCATTGGCTTGTTGCGTGGGATCCACAAAGAAGCCCCATCTCAAAGTAAAGCTCTATTTTTGCTGGAGGGAGGCAGAGGTAGGAAGGCAGAAGCGGATTAGCAATCATGGTGTCCTATAGGAGGTGGGCCAACATATCCCTATGTTAATATGGAGCTAAATACTTGTTTTATTAAACTTCTAATTTTGAGATAATTGTAGATTCACTTGCACTTATAAAGAATAATACAGAAAGATCCCACGTCCCCTTTACCTAGGTTCCTCCAGAGATAACATGTTGCACAACCACAGTACAATGTCACAAGTGGGATATTGATACTGGTAAGGTCAAGACATAGAACACTGATATCCCCACAAAGACCCTTTTACCCTTTTATGGCCACACCCACTTCTCCTCAACCCTGACAATCACTAACCTGGTCTCCAGATCTATATGTGGTCATTATTTTTATTATGTTCAATTAACCAGCATACAGTATGTCATTAGTTTCTGATGTAGTGTTCAATGACTCATCGGTTGCGTGTGACACCCGATGCTCATCACATGTGCCCTCCTCAAAACCCATCACCAGCTTCCCCAACCCCCTACCCCTCTCCCTTGTTTCCCAGAGTCCAGAGTCTCTCATGGTTTGTCCCCCTTCCTAGCCACCATGGAAATCTGTTTGGTCATTTTTAAGAACATTATCTAAATGGAATTAGAAATAATGTGATCTTCTGACATTGGCTTTTTTTTTGGTCAACATATTCTCTGGAGAAACAACCAGGTTGTTGTGTTGTATGTACCAATAGCTCACTCCTCTGCAGTGCTGAGTCATATGTCATCATGTGGACGGACTGTGCTTTGTTTAACCATTTGCCCATTCATGGACCTTTGGGTTGTTCCCAATTTGGGACCATTACTACAAAAAGGTGCTATGAACATTCATGCTTAGTTTTTTCTGTGTAAACATACATCTTTATTTCTCTGGGGTGAATGCCCAAGAGTGAACTTTCTGGGTCATAAAGTAGTACTTGCATTTTTAGGGTTTTTTTAAGAAATGCCAAATTGTTTTCCAGAGTGGCTGTCCCTTCACACTATCAGTGTAGGAGTGACCTGGTATCTCTGTGTCCTCACCAAAATTTAGTGTTTCCCTTAGTTTTTTTTTTTTTTTTTTTTTTTTTTTTAGTGTTAGCTGTTCTGATGGGTTTGAGTCAACATTGAGTTGTGATTTCAATTTGCATTTCTCTCATGGCTAATGATACTCTACATCTTTTCATGTGCTTATTGTCCATTTGTACATCCTCTCTGAGGAAACATCTCTATATTACTTTTGTCCACTTCCAGTTTGGCTGGTTTGTTCTTTCACAGAACAAAAGTCTTTAATTTTGATAAGATCCAATTTATTAATTTTTCTTTTTATGGATTGTACATTGAGTGTCAGGCTTAAGAACTCTTTGACTTGCTGTAGATTCCAAAGATTTCCCATGTTTTTATTCTAAAAGTTTTATAGTTTTACATTTTAACTGAAGTGTGTCATCTCTTTTGAACTAATTTTTTTATACCATACGACAAAGGGGTTTTGTTTTTCATTATTGTTTTTTTGCTTATACAAGTCCAGTTGCTTGAGCACCATTTCCTGAAAAGACCATCTTTCCTCTAGTGAATTGTCTTTGCATGTTTGTCAGAAATCATTTGGGTTCCATGGACCTTTGGATCTATCTTTCTGACAATATCGTGTGATTTTGATTACTGTAGTTATGTAATAAGTCTTGAAATTGGGTAATTCATCCTACTTTATCCTTAGCAAGATTGTTTTACCTCTTCTAGATCTTTTTGGCTTTCATAGAATTTTAAAAAATAATCTTGTCTAAGTCTACCAAAAAAAAACTTCCTCGAATTCCAGTAGGAGCTGTGTTAATTCTGTATGCCGTTTGGGGAGAATTGCCGTCTTCACTAGACTGAGTCTCCCAATCCAATGACATTGTCTGTATCTTCATTTACGTGGAACTTTTTAAAAAATTTCAATAGTGTTGGTTTTTTTTTCTTTCAATAAAGTTTTTATAATCTTTTTAGATTTACAGAAAAGTTATGGAGATAGTACAGAGAGTTCTCATATACACCTACCCACCACCCCACCCCCGCGAACAGTTTCCCCTACTGTTAACATCTTATATTAGTATGGTACTTTGGTCACAATTAATGAATCAACATAGGTACATTAGTATTAACTAAAGTCAATACAGTATTCATATACCTTTAATTCTTACCAAAGTCTTTGTATTGGTCCAGGATCTCATACAAGATGCCATACTATTTATTTGTCAGATTCCCCTTAAGCTTCTCTTGGCTATCATAATTCTTCAGACTTCCCTTGTTTTTAATGACTTGGACAGTTTTGAGGAATACTAATCAGGGATTTTGTGGAGTGTTTCTCAATATGGACTTGTCTGATAATATTCTGTTAGTGGGCTAGGGTTATTTTTTAAGAGATTGGGAAAAGTGTGAAGAAGACCAGAGGTAAAGTGCTATATCCCCATCTCATTACACGGTTTTCCTTTTCTGTTGTTGTTTTTGTTTGTTTGTTGTTTTGTTTTCCTTTTTTGTTTCTAAGTTCTTTTAGAAAACTTAAACTATACAATACAGTGTTATTAACTATAATTACCAAGTTATACAGTAGATCCTCAGACCTTTTTCATTTTATAACTGAAAGTTTGTATGAAGGGTAATTTTTGATTTGCTATTTTTTGTTTCATACATTAGAAGCCTAACATCAGTACAAGTCCAACTGATCATGGTAGAATGTGTTTTGTGTTTCCAGTGTAAAAGCCCTTTGTGTTCTTTTATTAGATATACACAAAAGTACTTCATTTTCTGAGAAATTGTAAATGTTATGTATTTTTAATTTTGGTCCTCCTGGGTTTATTGTTGGTTTATAGAAATCCATTTGATTTTTGTGTATCAACCTGCTATACTGTGACTTCAGTGGGCTCACTTTTTTAGTTCTTGGAGGTTTCTTTGGAGATTTCTGTTAAAGTTTGTTATGTGGACAATGGTGTCATCTGCCATCTTCCTTTCTGATCTGTACGTCTCTTATTTTCTCTTATTCTTTTCTGATCTGTATGGCATTTCTTTCTTTCTCATCCGTATACCTTTTATTTCCTTTTTGTGCACTGGCTAGAACTCCCAGCATTATGTTAAATAAAGTAATGAGGGCTATTTCCTCATTGTGTTCCTGATCCTAGGAGGCAAAGCATTCAATTTTGCAACTTTAAGTATAATGTTACCTGCAGCATTTTTGTATTTGCTTTTTATCAAATAGAGAAAGTTTCCCTTTTTTCTTAGTTTTCTAAGAGTTTGTTTGTTTTTACCATTAATGGTTGTTGAATTTTGTCAAATGCTTTTGCTGCATTGATTGATGTGATCATGTGATTTTCTTTTTTAACCTATTAGTATGGTTGATTACATTGGTTGATTTTTAAATATTTAACCCACCTTGCATCCCTGGACTAAACTCCACTTAAAAATGGTGTATAATTTTTTAATGTATTGCTAAATATATCTGTTTGTTAATATTTCATTAAGGTTTTCAGCATCCATATACATGCAGTTTGTGGTTTTCTTTCATTCTTTCTTGCCTTTTTTTTTTTTAGGAGGGTGAGTGATATGGTATGTCTTCAGTGAGTTTTGCTATCAGAGTAATAATAGCTTCATGCAGTAAATTGGGAAGTACTCCTTCCTCTTCTTTTTTTCCAGAAGAGATTGCATAGAACAGTTGTTAGTTCTTTTTTCAAACATTTGGGAGAATACTTCAGTGAAATCATCTGTGCCTAGAAATTTCTTTTATGGGAATTTCAAGGCTATGAATTCAATTTTCTTGTTATTTATAGAGCCATTCAAATTATCTATTTCCTGTTGGGTGAATTGTATTAGTCTATGTTTTTAAGGAATTAGTACACTGCAGGTATACTGTCAAATTTATGCCTATGGAGTTGTTCATAGTATTCCCTGGTCATCTTTTTGATATCTGTAGGGTCTGTAGTGATATTCCCCATTTCATTCCTGATATTGGTAAATATCTCCCCCCATGCCATTCTTTTTGCTGGAGAACTGTTGATTTTATTGACCTTTTCAAAGAACCAACTCTGTTTCATTGATTTTCTCTCTTGTTCTTCCATTTTTACATTCATTGATTTCTGCTCTTATATTTGTTATTCCTTCCTTCTGCTGACTTTGAGTTTATTTTTCATTTTTTTCTAGATACTTGACATGAGAATTTGTATTATTGAGACTCTTCTTATTTCTCAGGTATACTATCACTCTCCTTTGTTGCAGTGCTTTAGATGCATCCTGCAAATTGGGATGTCTTATATTTTCATGTTCATTGATTTTTTTTTTCCTTGAGACTTTTTCTTTGACCCATGGATTATTAAGCAATATGTTCTTTAGTTTCTGAGTGTTTGGAAATTTTCCTTTTATTTTTCTTGTATTGATTTGTAGTTTAATCCAACTGCAGACAGAGAATACCTTCTACATGATTTCAGTTAGCCTAGATGTGTTGAGGTTTGTTTTATCATGCAGGCTGTGGTTGATCTGGGTTTATATGTTATGAGCAATTGAAAAGACTGGGTTTTGCTGCCATTAGGTGGAACGCGCTGTATCTGTCAGTAAGATCTTGGTAGGTGATGTTAAGTTATTTTACATGCTTGGTGACGTTCTATCTAGTTGTTCTATCAGTTGTTGAGAGGGGGACACTGAAGTGTCCACAGATAACTGTGAATATGTCTATCTTTCTTTGTAGTCTGATACTTTTTGCTTCATATATTTTGGAGCTCTGTTGTTTGGTGCATACACATTTAGGATTTTATGTCTTTGTGGTAGATTTACCTTTAATTATTACACAATGTTCGTCTTTGTTGCTAGTAAATTTTGTGGGTTACAGTGTTTATTTCATCTGATATTAATGTAGCCATTTCTATTTTTCTTCGATTAGTGCTTGCAAGACATATCATTTCCCATCCTTTTACTAGCAGTCTATGTCATTTTATTTAAAGTGAGGTGTGCTTGTGTATGTGCATGTGTTTTTAGATAGCATGATTGTTGGGTCCTGTTTTTAATACCCTCTGTCAGTCTCTGTTTCCCCTTACCTTTTGGTCCTTTTCTGCTTTTGTTCTTGCCTTTCACTTATTCTGCCTCAGACGCACAAACCTCATGGCTCTTGCTTGAACTTAACAGGCGTGCATCCCCTCAAAGCTTTTGCTCTCTCTCAGCCCTCCACCAGGAAAGGTGTTCCCCAGGTATCATCTGCTCCTTCATCTTCCTCAGGTTTACCCAAATGTCAGTTTCTTTTCTCTAAGATGTTCAAGTGATGTTCAAGTCTGCTGAGTTGGGAATGGTGGTGTGGAGATGCTAGTGTTTCTCATCCACAGCTCTACTGACGTCCTGTTTGAGGTATTCCTTGTCATGGGGCTTCCTGTGTCTTGTATGATGTTCAGCATCATCTTTGGCCTGTACCTACTACATGCCCTAGCATAGATAGCCGCCACCATTTGGCCACTTGTGACAACCAAATTGTCTCCTGACAAATGTCCCTTGGAAGGCAAACCTGCCTCAGGGTGGGCACCACTGAAACAGATTTTAAGGTGTTGAGAGAGCTTGAACAAAAATTATGAGAAATGAGACAGGAAGAAAGAAAGCTCATATGTGAGACAGAAAATGAGCATGGCAGTAAATGAGCCGAGTCAGGCCTTCCTTGTATCATGACAGTTAGAAACATCGGAGGGCCCTGCCGACCTGAGACAGTACATCTGTACTGAATCAAGGATCAGGATATGCACCTGCGTTATTTTATCCTCAGGCGCACAGCAATGTGGTTAAAGAATCACCAGTGCAGCAGATGGGCTGATCCAAGCTCAGGGCTTCTGCCTGCAAATGCCAGTGAAACGAAAGGGTGAGGGAATGGGGACATTACAACTCCGCAGGATTTTGCTGGATGTTAGTCACGAGGAGAGGCAGAGAGAGGTATACCTTGTATACCAGGCCCCACACTTTGCTGTGCTTCAGAATCGCACAGGGAGCTTCGGAAAGCACTAAGCTCAGGTCACACCCCGTACCAGCGAAATCCGGATTTCTGGGGTTGGCGCCAGGCTTCAGTGGTTTGGCAGGTGTCTAGTGCAGAAGAGTTTGGAGACCTCTGGCCCTTCTCATGAATCTCTGCACCAACGGTCCTCAGAACGCAGTCCTCCAAACGACAGCCTCAGCACCCCGGGGGCCTGCCCCCAGGGCAGACCCTCCGGCCTCCCCCCACACAGGCTCAGTCAGAAACTGCGGATAAGGTTCAGCAGCTTTATTTTAGCAAGACCTTCAGGCTAACGTGCGCTCCATTTTGAGAATCACTGTTCTTTTTAAAAAGGGCTTTGAGGGATGTGTTGAAGAAATTGTTTAGAAGCAGTCCAGCCTCTTTCTGTCCCAGTGGCGTGTGGAACGAACATGGAAAAAAGCACATGCCCTTTGGACGCTGTCACTGATACCCACGTGAGCCTGCAGCCTACTGTACAGAACAGCCAGAGAGACAGGGGACGGGCTGGGCTGTCCCTTTGGTGCCACACACACAAGAGGCCATTCTTCAGTGTGTACGTCAGACATACAGTTTTTGTTTTCTGTTCCTGTACCAAAGACGGCTGTATTGTCCTTCCCAGGGACAGGAAACGCTAAGTAGGAAATGTTTCGCATTTTCTCTGTATCACCTCACAGAGCCCCCGTTCATTGTTCGGACTTTGTTGACAAATCCCACAGGCCTGTCAGCTGGCCCAGGTGAGGAGGGCACAACACTGAGCCTCCGTCCTCAGGCTTTGCGGTGATCATGTGTGCGTTGCCTGCTACCTTGTTTGGGGTGTCCTGGGCCTGTGTCTCTTTCTGGTCCACATTTGTGCTGGTGTATGTGTGTTGAGGGGCAGCAATGGTTTTCTTAGAGAATCCTGGGGTTCTCTAATTTGCATGAGATACAATACAGCCCGACTGTTTATCCTGCCTTTAATTATTTCTGTATTTGCCTGGGTTGAAACTCTTCTCCCGTTTCGCCGGCATCCTTCCTCCCTTTCCTGTGGGGGATTCCTCGCATAGCCTTTTCATCGGCAATCACCCAAGACTGCCAAGAAATGCCTTTCAGTAGACAGCAGCAGAATCTGTGAATACAAATAAATACAGGGGCTTATCAAACAGCATCCAGAGCACAGACCAGTTTCCGCCTGAGAAGAATAATATCAATTAATGAAGAATCTGAGTTTAAAATTCAGCTGATGAGAGAATTATTTACTTATGCAGATGTTTGGCCAGGAAGAGAAATAACATTATATGAACTGGGTTAAAAAAACAAGAAAAGGGGGGGGTGGGGGGAAAGAGGGAGAATGGTTCACTTCTCCAAACATAAAAATGAAAAAGTAGGGAAAGAAAAATGCATTTCCTTAAATTTCTTCTTTGTCCATTGTGTTTGGATTCTGGGCATCACGCGGCCTTTCCCTTAGAGGTGAATATCCGGAGATGGTTTGGTTTTGCACTGATTCGGCACCTACGTGTACCCTGCGAGCATGTCAACTGCTAACACATTGCAGAGGGGCATCTCTGAACAGAATATTTACCCAGGGCTCTGCGCCACCCACAACACAAGTAGGAACCCAGGATTTAAAAACCTTCTCTGAAACAACCACACAAGATATTTCAATCTATCTTTTCTAGAGCAACGCAGTTCTTAGCCTTTCTGGGTTGGTCTGAAAGAGTTGCAGACCTTCTTAGGGACAGTTTGTTATGTGTTTAGCATTTGGCACCCATGGAAACCATGGTGCTTACTATGGGAACTGGGAAGTGTTCTAAGTGTTATATAAATCTGATTCATTTTATCCTCGAGTAGGTCCTACGAGGGTGGGTGATTTTTTTAAGGGGGGGGGAGGGGCAGAGGGGAAGAGAGAATGTCAGGCAGGCTCCCTGCTGAGCACAGAACCCAACACAGGGCTTGATCTCAGGACCCCGAGATCATGACCTGAGCTGAAATCAAGAGTTGGGCCCTTAACTGACTGAGCCACCCAGGCACCCGGGTACTTACATGATTTTTAAACTCATTTTACATGTGAGGAATGTGAGTTACAGAGATGAGGTAGCCCAGGCCACCCAACTAGAGAATGAAAGAGCTGGGATTTGAACTCAGGAAATACGGCTTCGGGGTTTATGTGCTAGACCACACTGCTGTGTTGTCCTTTCCACTCATACACGAAACAGTCTGCAACTCTGTTAGCACATTTCAGTCACTACCTTTAAATACATACACCTGTGAGGGGCACCTGGGTGGCTCAGTGGGTTAAGTCTCATGCCTTCAGCTCCGGTCAAGATCTCAGGGTCCTGGGATCGAGCCCCACATTGGGCTCTCTGCTCAGCGGGGAGCCTGCTTCCCCCTCTCTCTCTGCCTCTCTGCCTACTTGTGATCTCTGCCTGTCAAATAAATAAACAAAATCTTTTTAAAAAATGAAAAAAAAAATACATACACCTGTGAATGGTGGTCGACCACGCGCAGCTCTGAGAGACAGAGAAGCAGCATCCCAAAGGGACTGAAGGAAAATATGTACGTGGTGAAAACTCGCAATGCCTGAGCTGTTTTGCGTAGCTTCGTACACCTCATGTCCTTGCCGTTCCCAACACTGGCTCGAGTCGACGCCCCCAAAGCCGGAGACACTATTATTAGAATTTCTTAAACAGAATGCAGCACTTACATATTTTGGCCTTTGGTACAGTTTTAATGAGTTTGGCCACCAGGTTTTTAATTCCACAGCACTGGTTAATAACCTTGATTTTGACCTCAAAATACCTCTGTTCCATCCCAGCCACAGCCAGCTGTTGACCTCTGTCATCTTACTCAGGTTAACTAACTTACCGGGATCTGATTTCTCATGTATAAAAGGTCCGTGGAGAACTTACTGCACGTATTCAGAGGATGAAATGAGATGTAACGTGTGCTGAGCTCCCTGGTCAGTTGACACGCGGAGGCCCCCCACCGTGGTGGCTGCGGGGGGTCCTGCAGGTGGTGGCACCAGTGGCAGCCATGAGGGGGCAGTGAAAATGCTCGATGACAGTAGCCAAGGAGCCTCACAGTCAGCTGTCAAGGTCAGTGATTACATTGGCTTGGAGCTTAGACATAGTCTCCAGAGACTCACACAGCTTTGGAAATATTAATAAAGGCTCTTTAATGGTGCCATTTTACAAACTGGCAAACAGGAGTTTGGGGGAGGTACAAGGATCAGTTTTTGACAAGTCACACGGAAGATGAAAATTTCTCTCTGTGCCCTCAAACACAGGGAGGACGCATATTGTTCTCATGCCCCATAGTTGCCAGAGCGACAGCTCCAACCACTGCTCGCTCTCCTCACATTATCCCCTCAGGTGCGGTGTCCGCCCGGTTCTTCCATCGTCTCCTGGCATGACTTTGTGGAACGCCGATCAAGGCCACGTAGAAAAGGCAGAGAGGACCGTATGAGGTTAGTCTGCAGGCTGGAAATGAAATGACCAGTACCATTTATTACCAGTCAAAAATGTATTTGCACAGAAGATAGACTGGCAGGAATTATTCAAGTACAAAAACCCCAGTCGAGTTAAGAATGGAATCATTGCTGATCAGACACATCAGTCACCTTTGCAATGATAGAGTTCCTTTAAAAATTCCCTCATCTTCATGATTATGTAAAAGACACGCTTTTCAGAAAGCAATCTTTATTAATGAGCCATAAATACAGTCTTCTCACTGCCTGCTGCGGAATTTGGTAAAGAGATTCTGGTGAAAAAAGATTCAGAAGCATGAATGGGCTCTTTAAAACCCTCATTATAGATGTTTTGTGGTTAAATCTTTATTAAGCCAGCATTTATGAGAGGGGCCCCTGCGTCAGCACCCACAAAATCTGCCCCCATGGCTTCCTTCCTTTTGCAATCATCGACACGATTGTTTACAGAGAAAGCTGCTGACATGAGCTGATCGTGGAGAACCCAACAATCCCATCCATTAGTGTGATGGGATTTTATTTTAAAGATTGTTTAATAGGCAGGGGAAGGAGACAATTTTGCAGTAAAGGCCAGGCACTTAGCAGAGTGGAAAGGATGATTTTCAGTCCTAAGAAGCGGTTGGGTAGACTTTGGCTGGAAACAATGAACATTTCCTCCCTGGAGCACGTGGGAAAGTGCATTCGTCAGGTTGGAAGGAGGGTCCCTTTGCTCCCAGATTCTTTATTTGTTCCATGGAAGACATAAAGTGTAATCCTTGTGCTCACACTTGAGCATTCTTCTCTCCTTACTCCCCGCTGCACACACGTACCTCGAACCTCATGCCAGGATCACCTCCTACTAGGCCAGGTGATGGCCTTGAACATCACAGGATGGGAGATTCTATTGGAGTGACAACTGGGCTGGGCCCGACGGTCTGGGTCCTCACCATGCCCTCTGCTTACTGCTGTCGGATGTAGGCAGGCTGGGAGGTACGAAGGCCGTCTCCACAGCTCATGTGTTATTACGGCGGACAGAGAGAGTATGGGCAGAAGAGGTCATGGAGCTGGTTCTAAAAAAGCTTCATGATGAGAAAAGAATTTGAGCTGAATCTGAGCAGTGGGTGTAACTTAGAGTCACTAAGTTGGAATTTGTGTTCAATGAGAATACTTTGGAATGAAAATCTCACGATGTGGGAAGAGCCTGGAGAAAGAGATGATCAGCGAGCATTGCTCGCGTCAGATGTTCTGCTTCCTGTCTCGGTTGTTGTTCCCAGTGTGCGTTAGCTGCTGAGGAAAACCCATTATTTACAGCCATTTTTATGGGCAAACTTGAACAAAATCAACTTGCCTTCAACTCCAGGCATTTCCCAAATATGGCTTATTGAAGGCCATCAAGAAGACATTCCTTAAGGCTGGGCTCCGAATGTCCCTTCTAGGAAGCCCAATAGTTCTTATTCATTTAGCTTTGGGTCTGTCTTTTCAGCAAGACGTAGGAGTAATGAAGTCTTGGATGGTCCCATGCCCACCTTTCTACATCTCAACCCCACCCGGGGCCATTCAGAAATCAGTTTCTTTGGAAATACATAGGCTGGGGAACAGGTAGGAATGTGGCATGTAGAGAGAGATAAATGATTTAAGATTAAGGCTTCAGGTAGCAAGAGGCTGTGGAAGGTCTTATATTTGACAGCATTCACTGTACGGTGAGGTCCAGAGTAGGAACTCAGGACACACGGCTCCCAGCACTCGTGGCTGCCTTGTCTGTCTGCGTGCCTGTGCACCGGTGGGCAGATCTATTTGTTCTTGGAGCATGGAGGTGTTTTCCAATGAACCGTAGTGGTCACCGTGTTTTATTTTTCTACTCTGTCTTCTGCTGCTGCACATATTTGCAACACTGGGTTAGCCCTGAAGCCACTTGAACTTGGAAGCTTCAGTTAAAGAGTCGGAGAACCCCAGATGGTTTCACCAGCAAGTTTCACAGACATTTAAGGAAGGAAGAAGTAAGAGCAACGTACACAAATTCTCCCGTGAAATCAAGAAAGAATGAATACTAAGCAGTTCATATTATGAATTGCCATAACTTCGTAAAGGAGAATCCAGGAAAGAGGAGATACAGGCCAGTCTCACCCATGAATGCAGACGCAAAAATGGAAATCAAAGTATTAGCAAGTTGAATTCAGCAGTGTGTAAGTACATTGAATCATGGTCAGGTTGGATTTATTCTAGAAAGGCAAAGTTGGTGTAATAGTCAAAAACCCATCGATGTGGTGAGTCCCATAAATTAAAAAAAAAAAAAAAGGAAAAGCATATGATCATCTTAATGGGCACCAAAAAGCAAGCATCTAATTAAATGCAACATCTCTTTAATGTAAAGCCTTTTAATGAATTAGTAGTAGGAGGGCTAGTCGTTAACCTGGTAGAAATGTTATCTACAAAAAAACCACAGCAGACTCATACTTAATGGGGAAGCACGGACACGTTTTCCTTCGCAATCAGGCCATTATATCCATGCTGCCTCTTACAGCTGGGTGCAGTGGCGTCGAGAGAAACCAACAAAATGATGAGTGAATCGAAAGATAGAAAAGAATGCACACTTCAAACATAAAGTTCGAAAATAGTTAAGGCAAAAATGTTTAAATATTTGAGTGGTGATTGACAAAGAAAACCTGGGAACCAAGTCAGAGGAGTGAGGAAAAAGGAGGTGTCCTCTCGGGTAAGGACCACGGGGACTTGGCGGGGGTGCAGTTCTCGGCTCTTGGCAGTTCTCCCCTTCGGGACCTGACTGGTGGTTGTGTGAGTATCCAGGGGCGGAGTAATTCATTAATCTGCACATTCCTATTGTATTCAATTTCTTTATAATATTGGGTTGCCCAGTCCTGTTAAAAGCAGAAAAATGTCTGTGAAGGACCTGGATAATACACCAGCAATTGTTCGCCCCAATGAGAAAACCACTGGGTTTGCAGAAATCACAAGTCATGGAAAGCAGGAGTTCTCCATCTTGGTACAACTGATATTTGGGGATAAATACGTGGCCAGTTCCCTGTGTGGAAGGCAGTGCTGCGTGTGACAAGATGCTGGGCACCGTCTCCGGCGTCCGCCCACCACATGCTGCATCACCCTCTCCCCGCCCTGTCGTGACAACCAGTGGAGAGCCACTGACTTGAAGGAACTCGCACGTGGAGGCATTGTGCTCTGGTAACACGTTTGTTAGAGTAGCCCTTGCTGAGTCCATTTTCCGGAGGTCTCTGTAACCTTACACATTCATCATTCTGCTCCAACTTTCCCTCATAGTTTATTCTAAAACCCCCTGAGATTAATTTCTCTGTAACTTGTTTTCCAGATATGTGGACCCGTGTGGCTTGAGGAGCAGTCCAATTTCTCTCATAATTATTTTAAGTATTATGTTGCAAGTTTTGCCCAAGAGGAGCTATTTTAGAATGGAATGCTGTGACAGCGCGAACCAACCGGTATCAGAGACTCTAATCTCAGTCTTTATGAAACGGGCAGATTGGCAGGAAACCCCAAGGGTTCACCCACCACGAATTATGGTGAGGAATGCAGAAGCAGGGCACCTTCTCCTCCATCGGTGGAAGGCTGCCCCCTCCCCCAGGCCCCTTTCTCACTGGTCCCACCAGCCCCCTACCGCCACACCTTCTCTTACTTCCACGTTAACAAAGACAGGTTTTGGCAGGCATAACTCAGCCAGTGATTTCAATTATACCTTCCAGTGAGCCACATCAAGAACTGAAAATATAGGGTCAAAACCACACTCTGCAGTGGCATTTTCATTGTTTTATTTTAAGTCATGACCAGTAACTGGAATCTATATACTTCACGGAACTTTTGAAAGCAAAGCTCATTTACAGCACAGTCTGCATTTTTGGGAAAACGAGTAACCAGTTTTTCTAACTCTGGTGGCTTTCAATTGGCTGGCAATCTCCAAGCCCATCTGTGGGACAAACAGTGATAAGCCACCCCCAGCTTTCCAAAGAGACAAACAGAATGTCAATTCGACTGAACGTATTTCTTGTTCTTTGAGATGAAACCAAACCAGTCCTCCCACACTTGTGGGTAGATTCTGCCTCGGGTTTACGCCCTCCCACGGGGTCTCTGTCATCCGCTCCTCTCTGCTTCTCCTTCCACAAGCACAGTCACTGGGGTCAGCATGAGCTGACTGGTGGCCCAGGCTGGGTGGTTCCAACAGCGGGGGCTTTCGTAGGCTTGAGGCGTCTTAATGGCCGGTCGCCTGTCCGGTCACTTCCAGGCCCACCTGCTCACGGGGCTAGCTGCCATCTTTGGGATATGCGGCCATCCTGCTCCTCTCCGGAGTGGCCAGACCCTGCTTCTCTAGCTGTTGAAGCCCCCACGTTCCTCCCAGCCTTCCTTCTCTTCTGTGTAGAGGTCAGGACCCAACGAGACTTCTAAATCACACGTCTGGGTCTTCCCTGGCATTCCCAGACCCTTGCCCTGTTTCTCAGTTCGCCACTTTTCCACCGCCGTATTCCAAGAGAGTGATTTAGGCCATAGTAATAACTGACCCTCGCAGAGCATACGTGTTCTACGCACTTCAATCTTTGCGACAACCCTGTGATGTACATTCTCTTGGGATCACCGTTTTACAGATGAGGAAACTGAGGCACAAATGAGTTCAGTACGTTGTCTAAGGACACACATCTGAGATGGGGTGGGGCCCCTTTCCAGCCCAGGTATCTAGCT
The DNA here is from genome assembly GCF_964662115.1 of Mustela nivalis. Classification (NCBI taxonomy): domain Eukaryota; kingdom Metazoa; phylum Chordata; class Mammalia; order Carnivora; family Mustelidae; genus Mustela; species Mustela nivalis. Next base: position 9,271,092 of record NC_139028.1, on the reverse strand, counting down.
GTAAGAGCAGTTTCTGAGAACCAGCAGCTGGTACAAGCCCCCCCCTCCTCTAAACTCCTGGGGTCGTCCATCTGCATTTCCATGCACCCCTGCTGCTACTGCTGTCTCTGTCCTTGTCTTTCAAGCCCTAATATCTTGTGATTCCCTGGAGGGTAGACAGTGTCCCCTGAATCTTGGTGTCCCTCCCTTAGGGACTCACAACATGATGAAAGGTGTTTTTGCCACTTACCAAAATCTTTTTTTAATTGCTTCAAAGTACTGGCATATTAAAAACTCAGTTTATGTCAAGATGGTCTCAAATCTGGGTAAGATTTGGCCAATGAATGTTTGGGGCCCTAATGAGTTCTTCTCTCCTCTTCCTGTGTTCAGGTCATTCGGGACACACCATTCTCTTTTCTCGGCTTCCTCCTCTACCTCCTCCTCTTTTTCTTTCCACTATTCCCCCTTTATTCCTCCCCCCAACCCCTGCTTTTTTCCTTTCTTTCTTTTTTGTCCTGCAGTATTTTCTCAGTTGATTTCAAATGCTGACGACATCAACACCAGGACATGAAGACTGGGTACGACGTTTCCTACAGTACATCTCCGAGGTTCTTTATGTGGGAGAGGGGGAGGGGGAGGGCTGGGGCGAGCCATAGGAAAACAGATGTAAGAAATGCAGCAGTGAGGAAATACAAGTAGATTCATAGACAGAAGCCACCGACAAGCCCGGAGCCGGAACTCGGCTGCTGTGCGCTCCAGGTCCTCAGGAGGGGGACACCGCCTGCAGAACCCCGAGCCTGCCTGACACCAGACCCCAGCAGCCGGCGCCAAAAGTCACTCCGTGAGGACTAAACATAGATTCAAACTAAAGGTTTCATTTCTGGAGCCACAGAGCCTGGGGTTTAAATTTTGCTTTTTTCATGAAATAACTGTGGGACGTTGGGCAAGTCTCCAACCTGTCTTAGAAATAATCACGCTTATGTCTTAGGATTTTTTAAATAGCTGTGTGCCCGAATGACCCAGGCAATGATTTTTAAATTTTTATTTTTTTGTCTTTAATGTTATTTGTTTTTACATGATTGTTTTTATTAACTGTGCAAGTATCCAAAACAGAGAGCTGTGTGTGCCCATGAAAACAAGGACTCAGAGGGAAAGGTGGGTTCCTCAATCGTCCTTGACACATCAGTTCTTACGATGACTGAGCTGGGAGAGAGCTGCCCTGTTATGGCTGGCTTAGGTCAACACGTCTGGGCCAGTCATGGTTGCTAAGAGCCAAGAACAACAGAGAACTCACCATCCAAGGCCCCACAGCCCTCGGTTCCAGACAAGCCCCCCCCGCCACAACCCAGAGATTATGCTGTTGACTAGTCTTGGCCTGGAGCCATTACAGAGAAAGAATCATTAAAACTGCTTTGTGGGCTTGGCTGTGATTCAAGACTTTTCATGAGTTGCTTTTGAAGGTGTTTTCAAGGTAAGCACCGTGTGGGAAGTAGCTGTCACTCCCCCGAAGACGGAAAAGGGACCACTGCGGTGTCTGCAGTCAGTTCTCTGTGAACTCACGAAGCTCATTTGCAGTAATGCTTCTCCAAGACTCTTGGAACAAGAGTCTTCCCATTTCCTCATTCACTGCATTTTATCCCTGAGTCATCCGAGTGTGCAATCTTCACTAAACGTACGAGATACCGAGATACTGGGGAGAGAGATGGGGAAAGCACACGTCATTTTCGACCATGGAGGAGGAGGACAGACTCCAGCGATGAGGAACCACGTCTCAGGGTCCCGCCAAAAGGCAGCAAACTCCCATCGTGACGGAAAGTCTCCATAGACACCCGGTCATTTTATTTTAAGGCCGGTGAGACTCATCTGTTTTTAGGTAGAAAGACAGATTGTAATGCCCTATTTTAAGACACTATTGATTAATAAAAATACTTGTTTGTTTTTAGAGCTGTAAACCAGAGTTTTCCTCTGTGCCTTAGACAAGTCCCATGTTTCGATGTTGTAAGAGTACATCTTAGTCCATTCAAGCGGCTCTAACAAAATGCCACAGACCCTCATTGCTCGTGGCCCTGGAGGCTGGCAGTCCGTGATCAGGGCGCCACACAGCCGAGCTCTAGGGAAGCCTCTCTTTTCAAGTGCAGACTGCTGACTTCTTGCCATGTCCTCACATAGTGGAAGGGACAAACTAGCTCTCTGGGGTCTCCATAAAAGGCGGGACCTTCATGATCTGATCACACTCCCTAAAGCCCCATCAGCTTTGCAGTTAGAATTTCAGCATAAGAATTTTGTAGACACACAAACAGTCAGGTCCTGGCATGGTGCTGAGCTGAACCAGGGCAAGCAGGAATGACTCAGCCTGGCCAGTTGTTCCCTGAGAAGAGCCACTGCGGAAACCCTGGCATTCCCTGCAGTGTAGACCTGCAGGGCCTCAAGAGGAGAGAAGGTCGTTCATATCTTTGAGTCTAATGGCAACAGGCAGAAGACGGATACTGTGAGATCCTAACAGCAATGAAAAAAATTGTAGAGGATAATTGACTCCATCATGAGTTCAAGTTACCCCCTAATCCACAGGTCAGCAAACTTTTTCTGCAAAGGGTCAGAGAGTAAGTATTTAAGTCTTTGAGGAGGATTTCATTTCTCTTGCAACAACTCCTCTTTACCATTATAGTGCAAAAGCAGCCAAACGCCAAAAAGGGAATGAAGGTTACTGTGTTTCAATGGAAATTTAATTATGGATACTGAAATTTAAAATGCATACAGTTTGCATGTGTCAAGAAATAACCTTACCACAAACAAAACTGAAAAAATCAATTATAAGAAATATTATGAGGGGTGCCTGGGTGGCTCAGTGGGTTAAGCCGCTGCCTTCGGCTCAGGTCATGATCCTGGGGTCCTGGGATCGAGTCCCGCATCGGGCTCTCTGCTAAGCAGGGAGCCTGCTTCCCTCTCTCTCTCTCTGCCTGCCTCTCCATCTACTTGTGATCTCTCTCTGTCAAATAAATAAATAAAATCTTAAAAAAAAAAAAGAAATATTATGAGCAACTATATGCCAATAAATCAGACAACTGGAAGAAATGGATGCATTTCTAGAAACACACAAACTACCAAAACTGAGACAGGAAGAAATAGAAAACCTGAATGGACCCATAACCAGCAAGGAAATTGATGCAGTCATCAAAAATCCTCCAACAAAAAAGAGTCCAGGGCTGGATGGATTCCCAGGGTAATTCTACCAAACATTTAAAGAAGATTTTGTACCTATTCTCCTGAAGCTGTTTCAAAATATAGAAATGGAAGGACAATCTCCAAACTCTTTTTATGAGGCCAGCATTACCTTGAGCCCAAAACCAGACAAAGACCCCACCAAAAAGGAGAATTACAGACCAATATTCCTGATGAACATGGATGCAAAAATTCTCACCAAGATACTAGCCAATAGGATCCAAGAGTACATTGAAAGGATTATTCACCACGTCCAGGTGGGATTTATCTTTGGGATGCAAGGGTGGTTCGGTATTCACAAATCAATCAATGTGATATACCACCTTAATGAAAGGAAGGACAGGAACATATGATCCCCTCAATTGATACAGAAAAATCATTTGACAAAATACAGCATCATTTCTTGATTAAAACTCTCTGCATTGTAGGGATAGAAGTAACATACCTCAACAATATAACATTCATCTATGAAAAACCTATAGCAAATACCATTCACAATGGGGAAAAATTGAGAGCTTTCCCCCTAAGGTCAGGAATACAGTGGGGATGTCCACTCTCACCACTGTGGCAGGATATAAAATAGAAATCAGTTGCATTTATTTATATACACTAACAATGAGACAGAAGAAAGAGAAATTAAGGAATTGATCCCATTTACAATTGAACCAAAAACCCAAGGTATCTAGGAATAAACCTAACCAAAGAGGTGAAGGACCCATAGTCTGAAAACTATAGATTACTCACGACAGAAATGGAGGAAGACATCAAGAAATGGGAAAACATTCCATGTTCATGGATTGGAAGAATGAATATTGTGAAGATGTCTATGCTCCCCAAATCAATCTACACATTCCCTGTAGTCCCTATCAAAATCCCATCAAAGCATAAGAGACTCGTAATCATAGGAAACAAACTGAGGGTTGCTGGGGGGAGGGAGTGGGGGCAGGGGTAGCTGGGGGATGGGCATGAAGGAGAGCACACGATGTGGTGCGCACTGGGTGTTACGTAAGACTGATGAATTGCTGACCTCTACCTCTGAAACTAATAATAATACTGTACGGTAATTAATTGAAATAAAATAAAATAAATAAAATGCAGCTGTCACTCATTCCTTCTTTAATCCACTGATGCCTCGTCAGTGAGACTGCTAGACGCGCCCGTGTCAACCCCCTGGTTTACAGACCAGAGAATGAAGAGATGCGACTGATGGCAACGCGTGGCGAACCTGTGTCTGGTGGCACTGAGGCTGTTGCTCTTCAGATCCAGAAGCCAGATGGCCTTGGGCACAGGGGTGGCTGGCGGAACCGAGGAGGGGAGTGGACGCTGATATTTACTGAGCAATGGTCGTAAGGCCAGGCGCTGTGCTAAGTGCTTTCCATGTAATGATCATATTTGATCCTTCCAAACACCCTGGGGGCCCATATGTATTATCCGTGTTAGAAGAAACCGAGCAGCAGATTGCGCACGGCTGCTAAGCTGACCCGCGGGTATGAGCAGAAGGGAAGACGAGTCTTACTAGTGCTGAGGCCTGTTTCTTGCCTGTTTGTTTCTGCTCATTGTAAAACATAACTCATGGGGCAAGACGGTCATGGCACTTGAATGCAAAATCTGGGTTTCTCTGCAGAGAATGCAGAAGTCATGGGTAATTTTAACACATTTATCAGTGCATCCGATGGTGAATACTATCTCTCTGATGAGACAAGTAGAAATATCCACGCCTAAATAGGGGTCTGACCCAACCGTCACGTGGTGAAATGATCGCCGCTTGTAAAATGTCTTCTGTGCTACACGCGGGCTGGCATAATTTTGTTGACCTTTTTCAGGCTTCCTGAGAAATAACAGGGAAAGGTGCACTCCCCAGTGGAGACGAGCGGTCCTGGAGGATGAGGATGCCGGTAAACACGAAATGCACCAGTATGGCTTGCTGCTGCCTCCACCGGGTAGAGCCTGGGAACGAGTAAAGCAAGTGATTCCTCCAGAAGCAGCCCGCCAGGCTCGGGAGACCACAGCGGGACAGCAGCACCCTGGTGTCTTATCCTTCCGCCTGCACCTGCCAGCCTGGTTTCCCGCCTGCTCCCTCCCTCTCCCCAACTCACCTTTCCCCAGCTAACCACCTTCTCCGAGGAACAACTAAATCTTCTCAGATAAACGTGCTTCATCGCTGTCCATTTCTGCACAAAGCATGACGAGACATGGCAAGTTCATCTACCAGATTCCTCCCTCCTGCACACACACACACGCATGCACACATGCACGCGTGCACATACACACACACACACCACCCAATGGACAGGAACCATGCTTGAAATTTGTGCCTCCAACAATTACCCATATAACCATCATATTCTAGAGTAACTGTAATAATAATTACTGCCCTTTATTGAAGGTCTGGTCTACATAGGTGCTATTGGGGGGGGGTAAAGCTGGGGGACAGGAACCCCCAGCCTGTGGCCTTAGGGCCATTCAGGGTCTCTCCAGAACTGCTCCCAGAGGCTGCTCGGAATCTGTCGCAGAGTATGAACTGAGGACCAAGCTGAGACCTGACCCACTCCACTCCCACCACCTGAGCATTTGCCGACAGAGTTCCAATGCCCCCGCTGGGCAGGCTGAGCACTGATTTACCAGCTCCCCAGGCGTCCCCGGGAGAAGAAGGGAAGAGAAGATTGGATTTCTCCACTTTGTACCGTCTGCTATTGGGTCTCTCTCCATCTAAAACCTTCCCCTGAGAATACCACCTTTCACTCATTCCTACTCAGCCATTGTGGTCAAACTCTTGCCCTGGGAGAGTCACTGTCCCTTGAGCAGTGAACATCGCAGGAGACCATTCACTGGAGAGAGAGAACACTGCTGGAGATGCAGCTCCAGCCGGGTTGAGTGGCTTTCCTCCAGTTCGTGAACGCGCACTTGTGGTGACTGCTACATGGCCTTCCCAGGGGCTCGCTTTGCCGCTCTCCTCGGTGGTCACCTGAACACAGAGATGGTCTGTGTATGCCTGCCTGCCTTCACTCAGTTGCTCCCCAGACTCGTAGTTTAAGGAGAACAAAGAGAACTGCTTTCTATCCGGGTCTTTGCAGGCTTTGAGAATATAGCTCCCAAACAAAATTTCCAAGGATAATTGCAAGGCTGGCATACATTATATTTTTTGATTCTGTAAACGAGAAAACAGACGTGGCCATAGTGACAGAATCAGAAAATTTTGTGCAGTTGGCTTTAAAACTATACTTTTACAATTATTTTATATGTGACTTTTAATTTATGTATGCTTGTCTAAATTCAAAAGTATGAGTAGACAAGTTGGCCAAAAATATCCTTTGAGGGTGGTGGTGGTTCTAACTGGAAAATGGAAATGCCATTGTGTATTTGGCATTGAGTTACATGTAAAGTTGCTTTGCCATCAGGCGTAAACTAGAGGTCTTAAAATTAGCATGTTTCGCATAGAGCTCTTGGTTTCTTTCCCTGTCAGGTTTCTTCCCAAGTCTTCTTAACTGGCCCCTCGGTGGCTGCCCTTGCTGTCCTAGAGTCTTTCCAGGGCATTCCTGTTTGGATGGACTTCTGCTCCCATCGGTCCTGGGGGCTCAGAGGCTGCCGTGGCATTCCATCCTACTTTGAGTAAAAGCCCAGTCTTCCTTGGACTGTCAGAGCTCTACAAGATTGGGCTGTTTCTACCCCTCTTGCCACTGATTACAACTCTCCCTTCACTGCTGCTCCTCAAACATGGCAAGTACACACTTGGCTTTGGGCCTTTGCTCCTGCTGCTCACTTGCTGGAGTGATTTCTCCCTAGACATGTGGAATTAATTCACTAAATTCTTTCTTTCTCTTTCTTCTTTGTAGTCTTTGTTGAAATGTCACCTTAGGAGCCAGTACCTTCTTGGGTATTTTTAACTAATAATAGCAACAAGAACAAACCCCTTCCCAGGACCCCCTGTCCCTCTTGTCTTGCTTTGGTTCACTTTCCTCACTGCATTTGTCTTCCTCTGACATTTTGTGTTAAGTATGCGCATATCTGATTATTGACTTTATCGACTGTGTTCACTGCCGTTTCCTGTAACCTAGATCAGTAGGCATTCAATAAATATTTGTTGAGTGAATTAATGTCACCACCATGCCCCTGGTTGATCAAGTACAAACTTTTTTTTTAGGATTTTATTTACAAATTTGACAGAGTGTCCATAAGTGGGGGAAACAGGAGAGAGATAGCGAGGGAGAGAGAATAAATCTCAAGCAGACTCCATGCTGAATGTGGCCCAACACAAGGCCCAAACCCATGACCCCCAGATTGCAACCTCCAGATCATGACCCCGAGATCATGACCTGAGCTGGTCGGATGCTTCACCAACTGAGCCACCCAGGTACCTCGATCACATACACACTTAAGAAAAAATCTTGAAGACTCCCTTTCCTTCAATTCCAAGACCAATTCATCTCCACCCGTGTAATGTTGGGCAGGTGTCCCTGGTGAAATAGATCTCAAAGCTTCTTCCGTCTTGCCAACTCCAGCACCATCTTACTCCAGGCCACTGCCATCACCTGCCTGGATTATGATACTACCCCATTCTGTCTCCTTGCTTGTCCTCTTGTCCTCCCTAAAACCCCTTCTCCACACAACGGCTGGGGAAGTCTTCCAGAAGATGTGTAGATCAGACCACATCGTCCTCTACTTAACATCTTTCACAGCCTTCCGTTGGTCTCAGAATAAAGCCCAAACTCCTTATCAGAGCCTTCAAGGTTCTGCACGAGATGCTTTGCCAGCTGCTGCATTTCACCCGATCCTCTTCCTTACCTACTCAGGACGTTCCAGCCTCGGTGGCCTTGTTGCTTTCCAAGGAGGCACAGGTCTTTTCTCACCTTTTAGACCATTGGCCTTGCTATCGCCTCTGCCTGGCGTGCTTTTCTTCCCACTGTCCACACGGCCGAAATGAGTCTATCCTTCTGGACTCAGTTCCAGTATTACCTCCTCCCAGCGGTCTTCCCTCTCACCCCATTCAAAGCAGGCGTGGGATTTCCTCACCCACTGTCTTCCCCTCAGAGCCCTCAGCACATCCCCAGCTTCTTGTTTCACTGATCACCTCCCCATAAACTTTTCATAACACAGTAGACGGCAACTACTTGGGCGTGGCAGGCCCTGCATTCTGTCCCAACTACTCCCTGTTGCCATTACTTTGAAAACACGGCCGTAGACAACATGTGAACAAATGAGCATGGCTGAATTCCAATAAAGCTTTATTTAGGATCACTGAAGTCTGAGTGTCCTCTAGTCTTCACCTCCCAAAGTACTGTGCTGCTCTTTTTTTTCTAAGCATTTAAAAACAGAAAAATCAGTGGCACCTGGGTGGCTCAGTTGGATGAGTAGCTAACCTTTGATTTTGGCTCAGGCCATGATCTCGGGGTCCTGGGATCGAGCCCTGTATCAGGCTCTGTGCTCAGCATGGAGTCTGCTGGAGATCTCTCTCCTCCTCTGCCCCTCCCCCCACATTCTATCCCTCTCTCTCTCTCAAAATGGATGGGTAAATCTTTTAAAAAGAAAGGGGGGGGGGAGGAAGAAAGAGACCATTCTTAGTTCTCAGACAGTACAAAAAACAGGCAGGAAGCCAAATTGGGCCCATCCGTTGGGACCTCATGTGCTGTATCTTCAGACCCCAAAGAGTGCCCTACACACAGTAGCTTCTCAGAAAGATACTAACAGGGTGACTCCAGCAATTTGTTCAGGCTCCCACATCATGAAGAAGTAAGTCTTCTGGGACTGTGAGCTCCAAGGGTTAAAACCAAGCTTCCATTATAAGTCAAAAGTTTTTGTTTATTCAAAGCTGGAACTACATGCCCCATTTGGCCTTACATTCTATTGTTCTCCAAGGGGCCTTAAAGACAATAGATTTTTGCCAGATGTAAACAAGAAAACTAAACTTACATAAAATAAGAGGCTAGAGGTTAAGCAAAATTAATACACTGGATAAAATCAAGATTCAAGTGGATTTTGTGGGTTATATGGAAACCAGTGGTAAACATCAGGCAGATGGAAGGCTAGAAAACAATCTGTTGAGGATATGACCTCTCAAAATAACTACAGAGGGAAAGCAAATCTTCGGAAGGAAGCCTAAAACACCTACATGCCTCCCCACTCATCCACCCAGAACACAGACTCTGCTCATTCTGACACGTCTCTTGCAGAGAATAGCTTTCTCTGGGAAAAGAAGATTTTTGAGAAATAACATTGGTTTTTTTCTTTTTCTTTTTTTTAAATCTATGTTGGGCTTGAGTAATGGGCTGTCTTCAATGGTTACGTCTTAGGTTGGGACATGAAGTCAGAAAGCAAAGGCAAGAGGGTATGTGAAGGTGAGGCGGCTCCTTTCTTATGCACACAGTGACACGAACTGAAGATTCCAAGGAGGAAACATTGACAATTGTGTCTTTGTTCTGCTACAAAATTGCATTTCCCTGTCAAGAATATTATATCTCCTAAGTTAATAAAAGTCACAGTGTTATTAATTTTAGAGTTACAAAGTAATTAGACATAATTTGTCCATCTGCATAATACATTTAAAGGCCTCCAAAGGCTAAAGAATTTGTAGAAGGATCCCTAACTGCAGGTGAAATGCTTATGCCCTGATTGCTTGTCTGGAAAGAGAACTTTCCACCAGACAAACCCTCAGCGTTGACACCATGGTTAATTCGGATTACAGTACGTTGCTTCAGATTTCTTAGTTAAAAAGACATAATATTTGGATTCAGTTTGGAGTGAGTGTGGATTAAGATGTCAAAGCCAGCCATAGGAGCCATTCTTTGAAATCTTAATAAAAAGGGTCAAACCAGTGGGATTTACACTGGGTACACAGCCTTTCCTATTACTAAACGTCCTAAAATCTGGATCAGACAAAATCTTTTGTGTTTCACGTAGGAGAGAATAAGATTCTGGCCATTAACAATTTATTTTTAACTGTACAATGACTCATTCTGACATACTTTTCACTCTTCTCTTTAAGCGTGTCCGGTGTCTGTGCTCAGGCATCTGACTATGAGGTCCACGTGAAGAAGCACTGCGTGCCCCAGAGCCAGCACAGCCCCCGCTATGTTTGTGTGTGGGGTGGGGGGGAGGACCCGGTAGTATTGTTGAGCGAGTGGCTCATGACTCATGGACAAAACTTATTTCCATCCCATCTTGGTACTTGCATTTCCTACTTTGGGTTCTGTGTGGCTTGCTCTGTAATGTATAAAATCCCAACGGAAGACACAGATGTATGACTCACTCACATGCCCATTCCTTTCCAGAATGTGACCACAGGGACACTGGCAGCCGATACATCCCCAGGGTTTGCAGATATGGGCTCTCTGCACCCACCCACATTTTAACACAGGAGGAAAAAGCAACGAAGCACCAGATATTTTCTAAACACAAAGGTCATTCATGATCCTTTCAGGATCTCCTCCATGAAATACCTAGTGGTACAGCACAACACTGTACTATGATTGGCACCGAAACGAAAAGAATAAAAAAGTAGAGCTTGGGGCACCTGGGTGGTTCAGTCATTAGGCGTCTGCCTTCGGCTCAGGTCATAATCCCCGGGGTCCTGGGATAGAGTCCTGCATCGGGCTCCCAGCTCGGCAGGGAGTCTGCTTCTCTCTCTCCCACTCCCCCTGCTTGTGTTCCATCTCTTGCTGTCTTTCTCTGTCAAATAAATAAAATCTTGGGGAAAAAAAAGTAGAGCTTGATTTTCCAAGATAGATGCGGAGAACAGAGACGGGCCGGACCGAGGGCCGGGAAGAGGCCGGGTGGGAGCACCATGAGGTGCTGGGAATCCCGCAAGGGCCACTTGCCACCTCCTGAAGCAGCAGGCCCCACAGTGACCCTGCTTCCCTAGCGACAGGCCTGGAGCCACCTGGCGGGGGGCAGGGGGGACACGTACACTTGCTGATAGACTGGTGCCCCTTGACCACAGGCTCCCCTCCAAGCACAGTGTGATGGCCCAAGTGCCACACACCTCCCATGGCAGGAAAAGAGGAGTAAGACAAGCCCACGAACCAGAGGAACTGAATAACCAGCCTTTCGGACAAAATGATTTTCATGAACATTTTTGGCTGAGACAGGAACAATAAATTGTCTTATCTTCTTGAAGGCCTATAATGGTGCTTACTCCATGGCCGGTCTGACCCTTGAATGGCCCCAGGAGAAGCACAGATGAGACACAACCTCAGGTTCGGTGGGACGCAGCTTACAGTGTGTCCCCAGACCTCTCCTTTTGGAGCACAGCTGTGTTTTTGTGTGGAGTGGTTCTGGGTTTGGGTGAAGGGCTCCTTCGTCCTTCAAGCTGCACATAACAGTAGCTGATTTGCAAATCTGCAGCACAAATTGAAGACACCCTTCAGTTGCTTTCCGACTGAATCGTGTTGCATATCAGCGAACAGGAACAATCCATCCTGCTGAGTGTCTTCTGTCCTCATTACTAGAGAAATAGTCGGTACGTGGTTAAAATAGTACCTGAGCTCAGGCCTTTAAAGTCACACGCAGCTCGTGTCGTGAGACTGGATGAACAGATCGATGTGGCTTTAACCTTATCATTTCTCATTTTAGCCAATTTTCCAAAATAACCTGATGTGAGTAATAAACTCGAATACTAAGATAGCATAAGGGGCTTATGGGGAACACGAAGCAGAATAACATCCACATTACAGGGGTCCCAGAAGGAGAAGAGAAACAGACAAAAAAGTTACTTGAAGAAATAATTGCTGGAAACTTCTTAACCTGGGGAAGGAAGCACATCCAGGGCCTGGAATCCCAGAGTTCCAAATAAGAAGAACCTATAGAGAACCACACAGACAAAAATTAACTGCAAACCAATTAAAGACCAGAATATAAGATCTGAAAGGCTAAAACTCCTGGAAGAAAGCAGGTCGTAAGCTCCCTGACATCAGTTTTGCCCCCTTTTTCTTTTGGGTCTGACTCCAGCATCAAAGTCAACAAAAGCAAAAATAAACAGGTGAGACTACATAAAATCAAAAAACTTCTGCAGAACAAAGGAAACCATCCATAAGATAAATAGGCAGTCTATTTAATGGGATAAAATATTTGCAAATCATATACCTGATAAGGGTTAGTACACAAAATAAAGAACTCGTAGGATTCAATAGCAAAACAAAACAATCCAATTTAAAAAGGGCCAAAGTACCTGAACAGACTTTCTTCCCCCCAAAAAAGATACACAGATGGCCAATAGGTTCATGAAAAGATGCTCAGCATCACTCAACACCAGGAAAATGTGAATCAAAACCACAATAAGATCCCACCTCGCACCTGCTAGAATGGCTATTACCAAGAAGACCCGAAATAACATATTGGGAGGGTGGGAGAAAGGGGAACCCTCTTACATTGTTGGTGGGAACGCACACTGGTGCAGTCACTCTGGAAAACCATGTGGAGGGTCCTCAGAATGTTGCAAATAGAACTACTCTATGACCCGGCGATTGCAATTCTGGGAGCTTATCTGAAGAACATGAAAACACTAATTCAAAAAGATACGTGCACCCTCACGTTCATAGCAGCATTATTTACAGAGGTTGAGACACAGAAACGACGTACACGTCCATCAATGGATGAACGGATGAAGGAAACGTGTCCATACGTTACCAAATACTACTCAGCCTTTCAGAAGAAAGAAAGAAATCTTGCCACTTGGACAACAGCAGGGATGGAACCTGAAGGCATGGTGCTAAGTGACGTAAGTCAGATCGAGGAATATAGATGCCGTAAGTTCCCACTTGTGTGTGGGATCGAAACCAACCAACCAAACTCATAAATACAGAGAACAGATGGGGGAGTTGCCAGATGTGGGGGCTGGGACGCGGGAGAATGGTGAGGAAAGTCAAAAGTAGGAACTTCAGGATGTAAGATAGTTCCCGGGGATATAATGTACAGCTTAATGACTATAGTTGGCAATATTGTATTGTGCACTGAAAAGGTACTAAGAGTAGCTCTCATCACAAGGGAAAAATTGTGTAATTATAGATGGTAGCCAGTACTAACTGGGCTAACTGTGGTGATCATTTCACAATGTATGCAAATATCAAACCATTACGTTGTACGCCTAGAATTAATAGAGCTCAATTATATCTCAAGAAAGAAAATCGACCTTCTGCTTTAAAGAAGCTTGAAGTGAATACAAATTCACTTATAAATCTATAAATTATGAGCTTTTATTAACTTTTTAAGTTTCAGTATGCAATTCTGTGTGCTTACACACTCTTCACGTTATCAAAGAGACCAGAGAGTGGCATGGAAAGATCCTTGCCCGTCCGTGTTTACTGGCATTATTTACAGTAGCCAACAGCTGTTAGCAGCTCAAATATCATTCCCAGGTAAATGGATAAGAAAAAAGTTATGTATCCACACAGTGGAATATCATTCAGTCGTAAAGAAAGAAATCCTGGGTGCCTGGGTGGCTCAGTGGGTTAAGCGTCTGCCTTCAGCTTAGGTCATGACCCCAGGGTGCTGGGATCGAGCCCGGAGTAGAACTCCCTACTCAGCGGGGAGCCTGCTTCTCCCTCGGCCTCTCTGTGTGTCTCTCATGAATAAATGAGTGGCATGGTGGCTGCGGGGGGGTGAAGGGGGTCCAGGAAATGGGGTGTTGTTCCCTTGGCATAGACTGTTTTGCATGATAAAAAGTTCTGGAGATCTGTCACACGACAATCTCAGCACACCAAAAGGCACTGAACCCAGTGTTTAAAAAGGATGACAAATTTTATGTTTTGATTTTTACCACCATTTTTAAAAAAGCACTGAAAAAAAATGACCACTGCCTCCATTTCTAGCCTTATCACCTGCCACTCTGATTAGCAAACCAGTGTTTTTTTTTAAGATTTTATTTACTAATTTAAGAGAAAGAGAGAGAGCACAGGAAGGGAGAGGGGCAGAGAGAGAAGCAGCCTCCCCTCCAAGCAAGGAGCTGGACACCGGGCTTGATCCCAGAACGCTGAGATCAGGACCTAAGCCAAATGCAGACACTTCACCGATGGAGCCCTCCAGGCGCCCTGCAAACCAGCATTCTTAAGATATAAGCAAACAGGGGTGCCTGCGGGGCTCAGTGGGTTGAGCCTCTGCCTTCCGCTCAGGTCATGATCTCAGGGTCCTGGGATCGAGCCCCGCATCGGGCTCTCTGCTCCGCGGGGAGCCTGCTTCCCCTTCTCTCTCTGCCTACCTCTCTGCCTACTTGTGATCTCTCTCTCTGACAAATAAATAAATAAAATCTTTTTTAAAAAAAGATACAAGCAAACAAACAAATGTGGATATTGTGACAGCATTCCCGCTCCTTGCCTAACGCGGCTTCTGTGGGGTGTGACAGTAACAGACACCTCCCGCTGTCCTCTCGAGAGTTCAGCAAGTCCCCGAACCTCGAACCTGAGCATGAGAAACATTCCAAGCCTAAAAAGTGGATGAGAGTTGGTAAAAAACAAATAGAAACAAAAACAAAAACAAAACACACACACAAACCCTAAAACAGGAGATGCTGGCAGGATTTTCTGCGCCTTTAGCAAGGGATGTGACTTGGGTTTTTCTCTAAACTATTTAAGAAGTATTTGTGATTTTTCCTATCGATTGGCATAACGTTCCTGTTTGTTGTTTACCATCAAGCTTTGGATTCCAGCCCCGTCTACACAGGTGCAGCCCTTTTCAGCCCGGGAGCCACGTGCAAGGGGGAGCGGGAACTAGCGGGCAACAGCGCGCGCTACAGCTGGACCCGCTCCTCGGAATGAAGCCCCGCGCCCCCGCCCCCAGCTGCCACCTGACCCCAGGTTGAGCCCATCCAGAAAGCTCTTTGGCTCGGGCCAATCCGAGCCTCCCCTCTGACCATCCTTCTGCTTACCTCCTATTTAGGGGAAAACCTGGCCCGTCCTCTGCTGCCGACCCTGCTGGCAGAGGGAGGAGGAGGCTGGGGTCGCGGGAGGCTGAGACTGCTGCTCACCTTCTGAGTCCGGCTTTTCTGTTTCTCTCTTCTCTCAGACTCTCAGGCTGCGCCCAGGGCGTCTGAGCCCTGGCACCCAACTCCGCTCTCTCTCCTGCTGCTGCAAAGAACGCTGAACTTGGTAGAAGTGAGAGCGGGCCTCGGGCCAAAGCCCTACGGATAGACGGCGGCCGGGGCAGCCCTTTCCTCAGTCTCCAGGCTCTTCACCGGCAGAATGAGGGCCGTTGGGACCGCCTCGGGCCAGGCCGGGCCTCCCGAAGACGCGGCTCAGGGCCTCAGCCATCCCCTCACCGCAGCAGTCTTGCTGAGAACCTCTACAAGCTACTCTCTCCTGCTCTGACTCCAACTATCTCCCCTCCTTTCTGCTTCCACATGACCTGAACGTCTCTTAAAGAAAAATTCAAGGTCTAGGTCGCTTTCCTAGGAAACTTAGCTCTGTTTCAGACAAAATTTTTCCCAAGATTGAAGGGGGTTGATTTAACTGAACATTCCTGATTGTTTCCTATAAGCTGTTTTTTTCTTTTCATAGTTTGAAGAATCTGGGAGCCCATCTGGGGTCATTTCGGGTCTGAGTCCAGGCATGCTGCAGTTTGGGGGTCAGGCCCAAGTCTAGCGAATGACTTTTCCTGGAGTTACGGACGTGGGGTCTCCCGTGTTCCATCTCCTGCTGGGCTCTCCCTCTTTCGTTTCAAGCTCTGGGCAAAGTGTTTCTTTTGCCCAGGAAAGCGCACACCTGTTTACTTCACTGACCTCCAGGTGTTCCTGTTCTTGAGCTATTTTTAGCGTCTTAATGACAAAGGCTCTTCCAGGTGAAGGGACGTGGTGGTTGAGCTGACCTCGCGGTCAGCTTCACGGAGGAGCACTGTGCCGTCCCGCCGGGTGTCTGAATCCGGCCCCGTGGCTAGTGGAATCCTGTATTCTGTCCTGTAAGCTTAGTTCCTGAACGCGTGGTCGCTGTTCTCCCTTGGCACTCGCCCCTGCGCGTGAGGCAGCCAGTGCCGAACTCACGTCCTCCTTCCTGGGGTTCCTAACTTGGTGCTCCGCTTCCCAGGCTAGAGTAAGGCCAGAAATGTTAAAAACCGTGTCTTCCAGGCATTCTTTCTGCTCCATCACCTGCCTCGGCCTGACAGGGACCCACGAACGAGGGCCGTCCTGCCTGCCCCCGTGGGGTTCCTGGGAGGCTGATCTAGACAGCCGCTGTAGGAGAAACGCTAGGCTAGGGCATCTCTTCTAGAACTTTGGTGTAGTTTGCTAAGTATTTTCGATGCATCTTGGCACTGAAGTCTCGACCATCCAGAAAGGCCAATCGCCCTTCCCTCTTTGAGGAGACGTGAAGTTCAGGGAGGTCAATAACTTCATGTAACAAAATCTGGATCCCCGGTGCAAGCTGAGCCTAACCTATGCCCTTAGCCACAGGGCCACGAGTATGAGCTAGAAATCGTACTCCTGGGGTAGACAGTATGAGGGTACAAATCATGCTTTTCTGCGGATGATCCTATGGGAAGAATGAGGCCAGGAGGAACCAGTGAAATGTCTTTCCTTGGGGAAAGGGGTCCTTAAAAAGTTGGGAGAAGCGCACCCCACTCCCTCAGGAAAAGTTGGCCCTAATAGCCTAGGAGCAGCGAAGGAAGGACAAGAGTGCGTCCAATTAACTCCTACCTTGTTGTGACTTGTCCCATGCTCCGTTATTTCTAGAATTTGCTAAGATTCTCCACAGGTGTGTGTACAATCCTACAAGGCATGGGGTTGTTGCCAGGCCAAACAGTTTGCTTTTTTTTTTTTTTAAAGATTTTATTTATTTGACAGAGATCACAAGTAGGCAGAGAGGCAGGCAGAAAGAGAGGGGGGAAGCAGGCTCCCCGCTGAGCAGAGAGCCCGATGCAGGGCTCGATCCCAGGACCCTGAGATCATGACTGGAGCCAAAGGCAGAGGCCTTAACCCACTGAGCCACCCAGGTGCCCCTGCTTTTTTAAGATTCTAGAACAGCTTTAAGCTCCCCCAAATAGGGATCTGGGATCCCCATTTCTGCCCCCACAGGTGCATACCCACCCCCATTATTCGCTTTAGTGCCCAGAATGGTACGGATAACCATGATGGAGCCCTGATCCCTGAAAGTCGACCTTGGTGTTCACTCTTGGTGTTGTACACTCAGAGTTGGGGTCCCACTGTACTGGTCCCATCACTGTAACTTCCTACAGAGGATCTTCACAATCCCCCCAAATCCTCTCTGCTAAGTTTCTCCTCTCTGGGAGGTATTCCAGCACCCTCTCCCCCTGAGTGTTTCCAGCTAGAGCACAGTAGGTTAAGGAGTGATGCAGCTCGCTCTTCCCATGTGATCCAGGTCCTCTGAAGTCTAGGGACGGTTCTTGGGTTTGGTTTTACAAGGATGAATAGTCTTGTCTCTCCCTTCCTTTGCAACAAACCTGGGGCATCTGAAAAAGCCATCTCCGTGCTAGTGAGTCATAAAAAATGAACTGTGGACACTACACGGGCAGGGCAGGGGAGAACCCAAAATCAGGAAAAACCTGCAAACGGGGTTCCCTAAGAGCAGTGCTCCAAGGCCTGAGCAGAGCAGATGAGATCTCTCCCGTGATCCTCCCTGCCCAGCCAGGCTTCCCCTCCTCTGGGCTGTGACTGCGGACCCCCACCCGCACCCTTACCTCGTAGCTTCCCTATCCATTTTTTTTTTTTCCTCCTTTCCTGAAGAAACTGTCCAAGTCGCCAGTCCTCTCCAAGCCTACTCCCCACGCTACTCCCACTCTCGTGCCCTGCCAGAAACTGGTTTTCCTTTGATCATGCCATTTGTTTGTTCAGTCTTTCTGGTGACCATGGTTAAAGTTGTTCCCCCTGTGTTTGGGGACCTGCCCTGGCATGTCACATGACTTCCAAACCGACAGCCACGTTGCCTCATGGTTGCACCCCCTCCAGGAGGAGCTGGGGCTGCCCCTCCCCACTTCCTGTTCCAAGTCCCCTGCTGGCACGCAGCTAACTCCCCGCACAGGCTCAAGAAGCGCCCCCGGGCTCAGTGCTGCTGTCCTCCGTAGCACTTTGGCTCAACCGGACAAGCTCTCCGGTGCTCAGACTCCTGCTTCTGGGCTGCAGATATGGGAGGTGCGAGCAGATGACCTTGAAAAGTTGATCTTGAACACCCTGTAAGAATCTCCTTGGAATACTTAAAAAGATTCCCGGGTTGTTCTGACCCGGCCTCCAGTGTGGCGAGCAGGCACGGCCCTGCCCAGCCCTGACTCCTCCTGGGGGCGCCATGCCCAGCTTAGCGGGGCGGAGGAGGGGCGGGGGCAGGCAAACGGATGACCCCGTCGGGGAGAAGCCCAGGCTCCCAGTCTGGATCCTGCCACACCCCTCGAACCGAGCACTGTGACCACACCTGTGTCTTCTCGGCTCCTAGAAATCCTCTGTGTCCAACTTCAACTAGAAAATCCCACTTACTCACACCTTTCTCCTTGACTTGGCTGAACAGGCCCGGTTGAGGCCCTTCAGCTGTAACGGGTTCAGACTTCCCACTCCTGACTCCATCCTGACCTCCTGTCCCCCGTCCTTCCACCTGTGAAAGGCGCAAGCGATGATCCTGGGGGCCCAGGGCTCTGTGCTTGCAGACGGGCCTGGGAAATCCTAAGGTCCCGGAAATCGTTCTGGTAGAAACCCCATAGGCTAAAAAGCAGGCTCTTGAAGTATCTTTATCTTGGTCCTTTCGCACAACACCCCTCCCTCAGTTTCCCCTTCTATTATCCTAAGACGTGCCCCAGACTCCTGCCTGCCCTTGTGGTTATTTTTGTCCTATGTCAGTCAGAATTGGAATTAGCTCACGGAAGTAGAATTACTTCAGAAGGCAGAAGCTGGGTGGGTAGAAATCCTAGCAGTATTTCCATTTAGAGCTCGGACGACTTGAATGACCCAGGAGGGAGCTGCGGCAAGGAAGAGCATTTTCTGTGCGAGGGTCAGTTCAGGGAGATGAGCACTGCATATTAGTGTAGATAAAATCAGCTGTATGGGTTCCTAGGAGGATTAAAAAAACCTTACACAGTAATGTATACCTCTGAGCATTCTGCTACCTCCATCACTGAAGACCAGGTCGGGGGGCAGGGTGCTTCTTAGCCCTTAAAATGCTAATATCTTCAGAGCTGGTTCTATTAGCGGAAGAGATAAATTTATAATTCTATTTCAAGGGCCCATTAAAATGCCTAGGTAAAAATTTGTCCTTGTTAGGAGTAATCCCAACCTCCGGGTGGGGCAGGGAGGACCACAGTGGCTACAGTCTGAGCCGAGGGGGCCAAGCACAAGGGACCCCTGGAGACCGTAGTGGTGGAGGTAGCTGGTGTGGACCACGACGGGCTTCATGTTCTCCTCTGCTTGGCTAAGTTTCAGATGGTTTCTTCCTGACTAGAGGTCCTTGACCTCCCTTTCCTTGAAGCATTTCCTTCAGAAAGTCAGCAAACCTAATTTTGACTAAGATGTGACTCTTCACCCTTGGGTCACTTCTACGAGCCAGAAATGCCTGTCCGGGGCCTGGGGGCCATCCCTTTGGACATGCAGGCATCAGGGGTTCTCTCTCCCAGCCTCCGTGGAAGCCTAACTTAATAAACATGGGTTAGCGAAGAGAACCTAATCCCATCCGTCAGCCTCTATCAACTCTGATAGTTGTCTCGTATCTCCCTCTGCACCCCCGCCCTGGTGTTAAAAACTCCCACCTTCTGTGACTCAACGGGGTTGAGTTCATGTTTCACCCCTACGGAAACCGTCCGGCTCTGTTGCGATAGCCTTCCTTGAACTCCCTCTGGTCCATCGAGGCTTGTTACAGCAAAATCCTCCTTGCTACTCCCTGCTTCCACCCTGGATCTCCCCCTCCTGTAGTGACAGAGTGCTAGACCCCTCTTCTCTGATCATACACACCTGAACACCCCTAAGCTTCCAGTTGCGCAGAAAGGTGCCTGCCTGAGCCCACTTTTCACAGGGCTGTTGAAGGTCCCCATGGGTCTACCTCCTTGTCCCTGCATTGTCCGTTCTCTCCTTGTGGGATCCGGCCCTGGCTTTGGTCCCTAGCGGCCCCCGTCCGTCCTGCCCTGAAAACGTGCTCTGGAGTTAGGAGCTATAGAACGCCATCTCTCTATGCACCTGGTTGTCCCACACAACGCCATGTACTCATCTGTTTAAAAGTAGACTTAGACAGGCTTGCCAGTGCTGCCGTGTGGCTCAGGGAAGTGTTGGAGAGATTCTCTGTAAACAGGAGGCTGGCCTGGCCTCTGAGAACTTTTACCTCCTCCCTTAGCCTCCATTAGCGTGATGCCTAGTACCTGAGAGTGTTACTTGGTAGAAATGGAAACTTCAAAAAGATCTCATTCTTTAGTTTGGTGGAAAATTGCAATTTTTTTAATATAAAAAAAAAGTATTTTGTGGTTTCTTTGCCTCTAATGGCACTTTTCTCTCCAGTGATTCTAGGGAGGCTTGAGAAGGGCAGGAACCGGAGGTTCCGGTTCTGCTTTTATGTAATTCCTCCCTAGGGGCATTTTTCAAATTCATCCAAACATAATTCAGCAAGTGTCCTGTCTGCTTGGAATATTGTTTTAAGTTGGAATTTCCTGGAAGGAATAACATCTTCCTTGGTTTAACTGTCCCTCTTCCATGAAGGAACAACTCACCATCCCAAGAACTATTCTAGTTCCCAGGAACCTCCGGTTCCTGCCCTTCTCAAGCCTCCCTAGAATCACTGGAGAGAAAAGTGCCATTAGAGGCAAAGAAACCACAAAATACTTTTTTTTTTATATTAAAAAAATTGCAATTTTCCACCAAACTAAAGAATGAGATCTTTTTGAAGTTTCGGTTGTTTGCCTGGCTCTGTGGATAAATGTGACCCGTAGTGCAACCACCGTGAAATTCTGAAACCTCAGAGGGATTCTCAAGCTACCCAAGAGCAAAAAGTAGACTCTATACAGTAAAGACCCAGCATGAGCGAGACTTCAGACTGTTGAATCCCAGGTACCAGAAGGCCCCGAGAGCAGTGCCCTCAAAATTCTGAAGGAAAACCACTTCTAAAGTAGAAAGTATGGGCCAGACAAGTGAATCACGTTGGAGAGTAGAATACAGACCTTGGGGAGATAAACTCTCAAACTGCCTGTCCACACCTTTTCTCAGAAAGCTCAGAGAATATGCTCCAGCCCCCAGAATAGACCCTAGGTAGGTGGGGTCGGGGGGCTGTCACAGGATACTGGGAACCAACCTGACAGAAGGCAGAGAATCTTCTGGTTTATTAGGGAGAAACCACAGAATGACCACTGAATCCCAAGCCAAGGGAAAAAGCAGGTGAATTCGGAGCAAGGTCAAGGAGGCGTTTCGGGGAAGGGGATTTCACCGAACATCTCCAGGGGAGAGCTGGACACGTGGCAGAGAGTTTGGTGTTGGGTGGGGGAGTCGTGTGTGGAAGAATAAACCAAAACAAAATCAGGAATTCAAGGGGGAATGAAGCGGTACAGACGTGTTAAGAGTATAAGGAGTTTTAAAGATGTGCTCTTCATATGGGTGTGACAGATACCTTTGATAAGAACTTATATGTAACTGTTGGTGGGTATGCAAGCTGGTGCAACCGCTCTGGAAAACAGCATGGAGGTTCCTCAAAATGTTGAAAATCGAACTGCCCTATGACCCAGCAATTGCACGACTGGGTATTTACCCTAAAGATACAAACGTAGCGATCCGAAGAGGCACGTGCACCCGAATGTTTATAGCAGCAATGTCTACAATAGCCAAACTATGGAAAGAACCTAGATGTCCATCAACAAATGAATGGATCAAGAAGATGTGGTATATATACACAATAGAATACTATGCAGCCATCAAAAGAAATGAAATCTTGCCATTTGCGACAACATGGAACTAAAGCGTATCATGCTTAGCGAAATAAGTCAAGCAGAGAAAGACAACTATCATATGATCTCCCTGATATGAGGAACTGGTGATGCAACATGGGGGCTTAAGTGGGTAGGAGAAGAATCAATGAAACAAGATGGGGTCGGGAGGGAGACAAACCATAAGTGACTCTTAATCTCACAAAACAAACTGAGGGTTTCTGGGGGGAGGGGGGTTGGGAGAAGGGGGGTGGGATTATGGACATTGGGGAGGGTATGTGCTTTGGTGAGTGCTGTGAAGTGTGTAAACCTGGTGATCCACAGACCTGTACCCCTGGGGATAAAAATACATGTTTATAAAAAATAATTTAAACTTAGAACAGAAAAGTTCTTTGTAAATAAATGTCTGAGAGCAGAAATAAAAAACTAGAACTACCATGCTGTCCAGCAATCCCACTGCTGGGTCTGTCTCCAAAGGAGATGAAAACAGGGAACCAAGAGACCTATGGGTTCCCATACCCATCACCACACTATTAAAAAAAAAAAAAAATTTATATGTAAAAATGTAGAAAATCGTTGAGTAACAAAGCAGGCTCTCCCAGGAAGAGTGTTGTCTGGGGAATGAAGGAGAGAACGACTTACTGCACATCGTTTGAGTTTCTAACTTTAATTCCGGGGTAGTTAACATGCGTGTTAGATTTAGGCGTGCGATGATCCAGCAGTTCTCCACAACCCCCAGAGCTCCTCACGACAGGTGCCCTTCCTCGTCTGTCACCTGTTCCCCCACCCCCATGCCAGCGACCCTCCGTGTGGTCTCTATGTAACTGAATTTTCTTGAACCTGGTTCATGAGTTGACTGTCGCAAAACAAAAATGGGAGAATTTCTAGAGCCTTAACTGAGAATCAACTGTAGATGGAATCCCACCCATCCATGGGGTGGGTGTCTAGCCACTGTGGGGCAGAGGGGACGGTCATGGGCCTCGAATCCGGAGACCTTGATCTCCATACTGTCCAGGCTGGGGCACTGGGAGAGTTGGGGCGCTCTGCTCCGCTCCTTTACACTGGAGTTCGTGTTAGGACAAAATGGAAAAACTTAAAGCAAAACCAGCGAAGCATGTTCACTAGAGAATCCTATTTTGCACCCTGACCCATGATCGTAGGCCATGGAAGTCACGGACGTACACTAGCAACTTCCTGTAGGACCACATTCAGGAATGCTGAAGGTAGCTTCGTCTACCCATGGCTTGTTTCTCACTTCCGAACCTGAAACCATAGCTGTGATTCCTGAGGAAACCTGTCAGCTGTGAGCCTAACCCACATGGGGTCAAGACCGATCTCCGCAATTCTCTTACAAAGGATGCCGTGGTGTTAACGTGGCAGTGCACAGCCCATGGTCTCCCCAGCGGAGCACCAGCCCAGCTCCTGTCTGCCCCCTTCGTGTGCTGGGCAGGCACCGAAGGAAACAAGAAGCCGTGTAGGAACCCCTAGGGTTTGTGTGACGGTTGGAAGCCGTTTGACACTTAATTAAAAGTCAATTATGAGTTCTAAGAACATCTAAAACCAATTAATAATAACTGAAATCTGAAATGGGTGAGAAAGGCCTGATAAGCTTTTCTGTTGAGATGAATCCTCGGAGATGCAGTTGTAAGATGGGACTCGGAGACCAGTAATCGGGAAAAGCCGAGGGGGGCGGCCCCGGTGTCCTTCGCACTGTCCTGGGAATCCGTCTTAGAATTACACATCTGACCTCCGGTCTGCTCCCAGGGTGGGGTCTCAAGGTGGTCACAGAGCCCACGCCCCACCTCTGTGTCCCCGGGGCTCTCCGTCAGGAGCTGTGGAGAGAGCCGCAGTGACTGTCCCCTGTCCTCCCCATGCCCACTTGTCTGCTCTCTGCCACTCTCGGGCCTGGCTGGGGGTACTTGGAAGCTAAACCTTGACTCCCCTTCCCCCGCCCCACCCCCGCCCAGCTCCCAGAAAGTCAACTGTGCGGCCCCAGGCTCCTGGCTCCGGCCCGTCCCATCGGTGGCGCACGGTCTACACGCAGCACCGCGCGGCTGCTGTAAACCTGCCTCCAGCCTCCAGGGACTTCTGCGGATCCGTGAAGCTCTCCTCTCACTTGGGCGTCTGAAGCCATGTTGGCTAAACAGACTGTTTTCTCTGCACATTTTCTCCTCGGTCTGTAAGTCCCCTTGTCAGCCGGAAGGCCTCCCAACCTGCCCTCCAAGCGCGAGAGCCCTGCCAGCGGCGTTCGCGGTGTCTGCCCGCCTGGCTCTCTGCGCACCGCCGGGCTTGGAGCTGCTCACGGGCATTGCCACGAGGCCGGCCCGGTGACTGTGGAAAACGGGCTCTAAGAAGAGCATCACAGAGCTCCTCCCTGGCATTGGACCTTGAACTCTGGGGGCAGAAGCTGTACTGAGCTTGACCCTCCTGACCTGTGGTGCGTCCTGGTGTCTGGCAGTTGGCCGGCAGCTCGTGGCGTCTGCACTGCTCAAGTGCTGGATGAGTGCGTTAGGGCCAAATACAAGAAACAAGAGTGTACCAGAAAAGCCCCAGGAGAAAGGAGTCTTTGTGGCTCCAAGGATGGGGACAGTCTCCCAAATGTCTCCAGCCTCCAAGGTTTTGTCCCTCTCCCGCTCGCCGTGGAGGTCACGGAGAACCTTCAGTGCTCTAAGCGTGCCCGCTGGCTGGCGTGGACAGAAAGCACCTGCGGAAGCTCTTCCCGTGCAGCCAGCTTGTGGGGTCTGCAGAAGGCTGTGGCCTCGGGTGCAGGATCCCTCCAATGCTGTGAGCGGTGCTTCCGGCCCCACGGGAGCCCTCACTCGGCTTCCCACGGCTCTTGCTCTCCCGGAGGCAGAGCCAAGAGCCAGAAGCGCAGCAGACCGAGGGGCCGAGCCACCTCCGCTGGCGGCCCCGGTGACCTGGGGGCGCCCCTTGTCCTCCAGACTCCTACATTTAAAAGGATGAGATGGAACCGTATCCGGAAGGAAGGAGTATGGGCTCCCTGGGGGGTGCCCACGGGGAGGGGTCATGTGTTCTGTTGCAGGGCTAATTAGGGGGACACAGGTCACACCGTTGGACTTGAATGTAGCTTCTGAGTCACACGTCTCAGCCACGTCTCCAGCGAAGCGGCTAGCGGGGCCACGGGGACAGCCAGGGTCGGCCCGGCCCTCCCCAAAGGCAGCACGACCTCGTCTAATTCTTCACCATTTCAGAGCAGACGTCTGAGGAAAACAAGGGGCCTGTCACTTGTCAAGATGCCGTGTAACCGCTCCGAGGCGCCTGAGGAAGAAAGCGCCGTCCTCTTCCCTTAGATGCGCATGAAAGTGTGGTGTCAGAGCGCAGCCCTGAAGGGCTCGAGGCAAAACCAGGAGAGCAACCAGCCGGGAGATGGTTCTGGGCCCCGGGCTCATTTACATTCTGCTAATTGATGGAGACCTAGCGGCGCCTGGCAGCTAACAAGACAGCTCCCGCCGCCGGAGGATTCACTTAAACGAAAACCTGCCAGTCTGGTTTCTGAGGGGGAAAGAGGCGTCTGAAGACAGAATTATTTAATATTGTAGGTGTTTAAATTCCTACATTTAAAAGTTTAAAGTGGGTATAAAACATCTTAATGAAATCGGTTTCCCTGCAGAGGCCTGAGCCGTGGCTCTTGGCTCCTGAAAGGCTGGACTGAAATTCCGGGCGTCTTGCGGAGCTGACCTCTTTATGACCCACGCCGCGACATCCCAGGCTCCGGCTGCGAACGGGAATGATTTGTGCAGCGGGGTTCATTGTGCAGGAAGGGCAGAGTGTGGCTGGCTGGGCCGTGGGCTCTGATCTCCATCACGGCTTGGGCCGCATCCTGTGCCCAGGCGCAGGGACGTGAGGGCTGCCTCTGCGGGGAGGGGCAGGGGGAGGGCGTGTGAGAAGAGCGGGCTCCTGAGTACCTCCTGCCCGCAGGCACCGGCAAGTGCTTCGAGTCCGAATCTCCAGTCCATCAACCTCTGTGCCTTGTCTCCTGAACATCCTCAGGAAGAAACCAAGTGACAGAGCTAACTTCCCCTGGAGTGACAGCAGATGCACAGTGGGGATCAGATCCGACCCCACGTACCAGACCCCAGAACCTTCCGAGCCCCGTGCATAGAGGACCACCCCCGGTCTGTGCACATCCAGGCAGCAAGGAGCCCAGGAGCCTCTGGAGAGGAGGAGGATCCCCGTGGAGGTCCCAGCTCGGGGCACACAAGGCTGGGGCGCCCGGGGGCTCAGCCCATGAAGCGTCAGACTCTTGATTTCAGTGCAGGTCATGATCTCAAGGTCGTGAGGTCGAGCCTCATGGTGGGCTCTGCACTGGGAAGAGAGGCTGCCTAACTGCTCCACCCCCCGTCGGACTTTCCCCACTCCTCTTTTCTCTCAATCTGTAAACACACAAGGCTGGAATCAAGGGACAGATCGCAGAAGCCTGTTTGCAAACCATGTAAACGCTTGACAGGATGGCACCTTACCTCGGTCACGCGGTCTTTCCGAGTTGGCTTCTTGAGGATAGAACACCCGTGACCCACACGGAGGACCAGTGTCCTCGAAGAGGGAGAGGTGGGCTATGCCACAGACCTTTGGAGCCCCCGGGGCAGTGATCTCCCCGGGCCCTCTTCTTCCTCTTCTCCAGGACGCAAATAGTGCAGATGCCCCAGGCAGGAGGACAAATGCCCAGGTCATGTGCACCGTCTGTGAAAAGATGGCAGCAGACCGCGATCTCCGATGCCTCGGGGCACTTAGATTAAACCTCCTCCTAAGGTGAGAAGCGCCAGTTCTGTCCGTTGAGTGTGGTCGCACATCGTGAAGCTGACCGGGTGCCCTGAGCTGCCGATCTTATTTCTGGATGACTGGAACTAAGGTCCCTGTGGCAATTAAAATACTGTTGATGCCAATGAGCTAGGATTTAAGATTCTATCGACCATACTGTTGGGTCCCCAAACTCTCACACATCCTGTGTTTTGACCTACAAGGCTGGGCGGTCCTATATTCACTTTCATTCTTTCTCCCCTCCTTAACGAGCAGGAATACGGCACTGGTGGCCTCCCCGGCGATGGTGCTGGACGGAGACTCCCTGCGCGGGCTCCACCAGCTCTTCCACGTCCTTCCTCTGCAGTGAGGCTCTGGGGCTTAGCACCGTGCCGGGCCCTGAGCGCCGCCTCCGTGCGTTCTGTTGGTGAACGACAACTAGAGTCCGTGAAGATCTCAGACTTTGGATCTTCAGAATCTTTCTGGGGGTTAGGCTACTGACAAAAAAAGCCATTTCACCACCTAACTAATTTCTACCTACCTAACTACCTGAAGCCCCACAAAATCCAGAAACCCCAAAGCCCAAGGTCCTGGGGTCACTGTGAGTCCACCAAGGGTGTGTTTGTGCATTTACCGTCGTCATCAGCCCTGCTCTTGGATAAGTCTGCTTTTCTGAGTTTGCCTCAAAGTGAGCACACAGGGTGCATTTAAACTGAAAAACAGATGATTAGACTCTAAAATATGCAGCGTGGTTTTATTCTCATTAAATGAATATTTCACGACAAAGCATCTTTAATCAAGCTACTTTGGCTGCCCTAAAAGGGATGTTCAACAGATTTTGGTCTTAACTGAAGTTCAGTAACCGTTTTCCTCACATTTCTTGGATGGGGAGGGATCTGTAAGGGAGTGTTTGTCAAAAGTTGCTTACACAGAACTGAACGTAACTTTTTTTTTTTTTTTAAGATTTTATTAGTTGAGAGAGACACAACATGAGAGCAGAGAGAGCAGCAGGCTCCCCGCCGAGCAGGGAGCCCCATGCAGGACTCAATCCCACGACCCTGGGAACATGACCTGAGCCAAAGGCAGACACTAAGTGTCTAACTAAGACCCCCCCAGGTGTCCCTGAACAGAGCACTTTTACATAGTAACCTATATACAGCCCGTTAGACAGTGAGCACATCGAGGGTGAGAACTAGTCTATCTTTATTGGAACAATGCAGGTTAATTGTTTAAACAGACAAAGTTTTATACCAACTTCCAATCTCCTTTGCGCCTTTGTTACATTGAAAATGTACATCCCAGGTCACTTCCAGGTCTAAGCACGGGCCGCATGCTGACATTTCCTGTAAGGGAGGAAACAAGACGGCACGGCCCCAAAACCCAGCCCTGGCCCACCTGAGTCATGAACCGTTCTGCAGGGACTACGGCTTCATCAAGAGCCCGCAGATCCGGCAGCCCATGGGCAACCAAAACTCATTTCTCACATTCCTGGAGGCTGAGAAGTCCAGTGTGGAGGTGCTGGCAGGTCCGGTGTCGCTGAGGATCTCTTCGTGCTTGTAGGTGGCTGTTTTGTCCTTGCCCCTCCCGTAGTGGAGCAGGAAGGAAAGGCTCTTACGAAAGCCGCGAATCCTGTTTCCCAGGCTCCCTCGTCCTCTGATTACCTCCCAAGGATCCCACCTCCAAAAACCACAGTAGGGATGAGGGTTTCCCCTACAGATTTGGGGGTGATGCCACAGTGAGCCCACGGCCACCTCCCGTGAGGCCTAGAACCTGTTCTACACCATTTCGCCCTGATCCAGTTTCCAATGCCTCTGAGTGAATATTTTCGCTCTGCAAATACTCAGCATTCACCTACTGTTAGCTTGAAATCGTGAATTTAACTTGGTCTCACAGGCAGACTGTCGGCTGAGGTGTGCTGGGAACATGAAGATGATTTTTCTTGCCTTCACTCCCCTGAATATTGAAAATCTGAGAAAGACATTGTAGAGTCCTTGGTCTGTTTTAGAAGGAAGAAAAAAGGAGCAAGCCTGATTAACTTGCCAGGATCTATATCCTTGAACTTAGCCTGATCAAAGCCTGCATCCTGTAAGTAGAGATTATACTCCGTGCCTTTCTTCATAAATATATTGTGCCAAAGAAAATGTTCACCTGTCTTCTGCTTGTGTAAATGCTATTCGCTTCGTGTAGGAGGACACACGTAGGATGCACAAATGATTTAACTACAAGTTTATTAAGTTGCTTTCATAAAGGAAAATCCTTAAATCCAAGTGATCTTTAGGGAGCTGCCGCAAATGCCTCTGACTGTGGAACAGTGGCCCTTGTGGCACACAATACAAAGGACTCACTAATCATCTCAAGGATAAAGGAGATGAAAGAACTAGTTCTGGAACTGACCACAGATCAGACTGATTGTTGACCATTCATGGTGTGACTGTCCTTCTACTTCCTTCCCTGCCCTTGGTCGGGATCTAGGTAGTGTCCTTTGACAAGTGCTAAAGGCCACAGGCTCCACTGGCTCCGGAAGCAAGTCTCTGAGCCGGAAAGCAGCGGTGCCGTGAGCGTCGCTCTTCCCCTGAAGGGCAAGCGTGACTGACGTGCTGCCAGCTGGCAGGGAAGCAGGGCAGATGCTGACCTCGTCTCCCTTCCAGTGAGGGAAACAT
This sequence comes from Mustela nivalis, assembly GCF_964662115.1. Taxonomy (NCBI): domain Eukaryota; kingdom Metazoa; phylum Chordata; class Mammalia; order Carnivora; family Mustelidae; genus Mustela; species Mustela nivalis. The sequence continues at coordinate 9,241,669 of NC_139028.1, read as the reverse complement.
TCTTCTGCTACATCCCAGGATTTAGCAACTCTTGGGAATCTGGTGAGACCTGGAGAATCCATGCAAGTTATTAAGGAACAAATGTTGGGGGACTCCCCGCACCCCAACCCCACCAAGTTCTTATGTTAAAGCCCAACCCCCAATGGGATGCTCCTTGGAGATGGGGCCGTGGGAGGTAATTAGGGTTAGGTTGTGGGGGAGGGGCTCTTAGGATGGAATGAGGGCCTTATGAGAAGAAAAGACCCTCAACCCCAATCTGCCCGAGGCAAAGCAGTTTTTGGACTGCTAGGGCTCCAGAACAAGGGAAATGAATTTAACCACCCATCCACGTTATTCTGTTAGCAGGTCAATCAGAAAAGGATGCAATTTGGATTCTTGGCAAAATTCAGATTCTTGGGCCCGAAGGCTCACATTATGGGGAAGACACTAGCAAGTTCAGTTCATGCTTCATTTTTACCATCTTTTCCCAGAAGCTCCAGGACTGTGCTTCCCGACTCTGCGTGTCGTAAAACATGGCATTACATAGATTTCCATCTCCAGAGGAAACAAACTAAAGATACTGCATTGTATTTGCCGCAGAACTTACCTCCTTATTAAACTTCTACTTCAGTGTGAAGTTTGAAGCCAGAGGAATAGCCCTGCCTAACCCTTCCTGAGACCGATGGAGATACTATATCTATAGCATATATAAATGTAGTTCGAATTGTGTGGGCACCCTTTGACCTAGCCTTTGACCTGAGTGTTCATTTTCCATCACTGGGAAGAATCCTGGGGCTGTAGTCCCTTACCTTGAAGTTATGAAAAAGAGAAAGCTGTACTTCGTAATGACTGGTCTCTGTAGACCGGTCATCACCTGGGTCCTTAAACAGTGGAAGAGTGACGAGATATCCTCCAAGTGGGTTCAGGTCCCCTGTCTTATCTGCCTTTTTCTATCATCTCACATATTTTTAACTTTATCCTGAAGAGAGGAGTCTATTGGACCTCAGGTCAGTGTGTACACAGATCTGACATCTCTCCTTTCAGGAAGTCCTCTTGAAACGAGAAACAACATGCCCTCTATTTTGGGGGCGGGGGGTCTCATTTGAAATTAGGTGAGTCCCAGAAAAATTAGATTTTCTTAAAGGATCCTCCCATTCTCCCTGGAGCAATTGGGTGCGCTTGTACAACAAGATTCATAATTCTAGTGCTGAAGATGTGGAGATGACTTATGACAGGTTAAGAGGTCTGAGTTATGTGAAATACAAATCTGAAAAATGGGATTTTAAAAAGCAATGCAATGTTTGAAGGCTTTATCTCTTTACACTATTAATCTTTGTGCGACCGAGCCAGGAAACACCGTGCTCACTCCTAGATCATAGACCCTCGCGTGGCTGGTAGCCCCATGGACGATGGGAGCCCGGAAGTGACGTGGACACCCCCAGCTCTGGGGTCTACCAGGTCTACCCAACCAGCTGCTGTAAAGCATCTGGAAAAGCTGTTGAGCCTACATGTTAACCTCCCAGTAACTGGAGAGGAAAATGCATGTTGCATAGCTATGAGTCATCAAAGGTGAGCGAGGGCCACTGAAGAGTGTCCGGGTACTGGGAATGGGGGACAGGAATGCCTGCCAGGAGGGACTTCACCCAATCTTGATGTCCATCCACCTGAGGGGAAGACCGTCTCCTCATGGTGCGGACAGGAAAGTGTGTCCCAGGAGAGAACTCCAGCTCCATCAGGGAGTCAGCAGTCCTGGATTCTGCCGGATTCCACAGCCTGAGCTCAGCAAAAGGCAGGAACTGGGCAGACTTCTTCTATCGGTGACCTCAGTGAATTAACCTTTTTGAGATCTGGTTTGTTCAGTGAGATGACAAATACGGGCTCATCTGAAAGATGTCCTCATTCGTGTAGGATGAGTGTGTGTTGGTGTATTGCTTCGTAATATGTCCTTCTACATAAATATATAGAATAAAGAAAAAGTCTGTAAAACACTTAAAACAGTGGGTGCCTGGGTGGCTCAGTGGGTTAAGCCTCTGCCTTCAGCTCCGGTCATGATCCCAGGGTCCCGGGATCGAGTCCCACAGCGGGCTCCCTGCTTAGTAGGAATTTGATTTCCTTCTCTGTCTGCCACTCTCTCTGCTTGTACACAGACTCTGCCTCTCAAATTAAGATCTTTAAAAAAACATTTAAAACAAGGAACAAATACATTTCTATGAAAAGCGTACGTGTCCATCACATGCATGTAGGTCTGTGAGGTTAAGAACCGAAGCCCTAATTCCAGAGCTGGCACGTCGGCTGGCTGGAACCATCCAGCCGCCCCATCCCGTCCTTGCTCTGGGCCACTGCTGGACGGCGGAACAGGGCCCAGCTCCATCTGGAGGGTAGATTTGATGCTGGCCGTGCGAGACCAGCATTGCAATCCATACCCGAGTCCAGCCACTGTGGCCTCAACAAGGCAGCACGCTGGGGGCGGGGGGGGGGGGGGGGGGGCTTCCCTGGCTTGCTCCGTCCTCCTGCCAGGCTTCTCAGGAAGAGATCTGCTTGTGTTTCTGGTTTCCGTTCTCGCTTTCACTGAACCATGCCCAGCGGCCCCCAGCAGCTTTGTCACGGGCCTGTTGGGGTCCCTTGATCCTCACTTTGTGGCCCCCTCCTGGAAGTGCAGTGATGTTGGGGTTCAAGGGAGCAGGAGCCCCCCATGCTACCGGGGGACCCACAACCAGGATTCTTAAAGGTTCCAGCTTGGGGCTTGGGAAAGGAAGCTTAAAAACGTGCGCTAGGGGGTCTGGAGTCTACAAGAACACTGACGCCAGCTGACTTGGCTCCGTTTTCATAGAGGGAAACTGAGGCCAGCCTAGGAAGGGAGCCTGTGGACCCACATGCCTCCGTGGTCCGGGCTGGTGTGACGTGATGAGCAAAGCGGCAGCCAGGGTGCGTGGGAGGGAGGCCGCGGAGCCCGGCCCTCGGGGACCGGTTGCCCACCCACCTCTCTTCGGAGCTCCATGGCCTGAGGTGAGGTCCTCTAGCTCCACTCGACCTTCAGAGGGAGGACGCTTGGCCCTACTGGACGCGGCGGCCGGGACACTCCCATGTCCTAACACGCCGTGACAGTACGAGGAGCTCCCGTGCGACCTGCAGCTACGAACCCGTGGTGCTGAAAATGCACCCATCCCAGACCCGCTTCGCCCGCAGCACCGGGTCCCGTCTTGGAGACATCTGGTGTGACTGGGACGCGGAAATTTTACATCAAGTGTTCGGCTTCGCTCTAAAATTGCTCCCACGAGCCTGTGTGTATTATCTTTTAAAAATGGGAAGCTGCAACGTTCCACATAGTCATTTCTTTGGGTTCAATCCTCAAAGTAAGCTGGAGAAGAAGGAATTGCTCTGAGTGAAAAACAAGACTGCATAAAGGTTGTCACAGCACATGGTTCACAATAACCCCTTGCGATAGCTTTTTTTTTTTTTTTTTCTTAGCATTTTTGGCCAGCCTACCTGTGGCATGTCACTGTCCTCACAGGTGTCTAGGCCTCACCCAGATCCTGTTCAGACAACCCCCAAGGCTACCAAGTGTTTCCTTAGTTGACAAATGCACAGATTCTAGTAAGAGGACAAACTTGCCCCAACCTCCTGCCTAAGCAAAGCGTCTTTTTCTACCATAATACAGCTATGAGATAAAAATAACTTTATGTGTACTGCTGCTTCCAATTAGTAACCTACCTTATGTGGTTACGATATGCTGATCGATACAGGGTGCCCTGGACGCAGCGTCAAAGAGGAGTGTGGTGAACAGCCATGGTAGCATCACAGTGAAGCTGTGTGGTCCCTCTTAACCAGAGCAGAAATTTGGATGTTTTCTACCACAGGGTCACTGGATCATTTTACTTAATCCACAGGAAATAAATCCCGTAGTGCTATGGTCCAGACATTTTTATCCTATAAAAATCCTGTGTTGAAACCTGGTGACCAAAAGGGGCTATGAGGAGGTGGGGGTTAGGGAGGGAACGCGTGGAGGCCAACGCTTGCTGGTAAGAGACCCCCACGACTCGGGGAGAGAGGGCTGTCTGTGACCCAGAAAACCAGTTCTCCCCACACACCAAATACACTGGCTTGAGCTTCCCAGCCTCTAGACTGGGAGAAACTCATCTCTGCTCAGAAGCCGCCCACTGGACCATGTTCTCTGACCGCCGCCCAGATGGCCTGGGATGCTGAGGCCGCGTACACGGGCGGTCAACAGGTGACGGGCGAGAGCACAATGCGGAGAAACCGTCTGGGAACTCAAACTCCACAACCTGGGTTGGACCACACTGTATGAGCCCTTGGGAAGAGTTGCTGTAACCCTCAGCCGCCATCTCTGCAGAATGGAGGTAGAAACTGTCCCTCCCACGGTTACTGGACGTGGAGGCATTAAGTCATGAGAAATCGTCAGTGGAACAGGAAGCCCCGCAAACAGGTTATTTATATGCTCAAGATTTCGGGAGGCAAGCATAGGAGGTCTCCTCCTGACAGAAGTCTGAACTTTAGAGCCATTCCTGCCGAGGTTCTGAGCCTGGGAAAATCCCCGGGGATTCTAAAGGAGCTTCGTGTCACTACTAAAGGCAGTTTTAAAAAGGAATGCTTGTGGAGTCGGGTGGGTAGGTCCTAAGTGGCCGTAAGGAGGGTCTCCCAGTTGAATACTGGCACTGCTTTTCCTCACACGTTTTAAGCGATCGCCAGTGTTTGTGCTTGGTTTCTTTTTTTACACCATCTTCATTATTTGGTTGTTTCCAGTCACTGCCATAAGTGGAAACGTCCATATAGAAATGCTTCCGAAATGCACATCTCAGCCTTGACCTATCATTGCCCAGAGCACCTGCAATGCACCTCAGGGGGCCCTCAGGTCCGCACAGCAAACACGGTCCCAACCGAACTCGCGACCTTCTGATCCCCTGTCCCGAGCGATCTCTCCCGTCGGGCCTCGGTCTCCCTCCCCTCCGTCTCGGGATCTTCCGTCCCGCCATCTCCACTGTAAAATCACTCCTCCTCGACGGAGTTGCGGAAGCCACACCACATGGCCGGGGTGTCCACAGAGCAGGGCGTTCTGACCCTGTGTCTCCTGTCCTGGCACACACCCTGCACGCCCGCTGCACTCGACGGGCTCCTACACGAGCTGCCGGAGCTGCTTCTCCTGCACGTTGTCTAGGCCTCAGGCAGCCTTCCAAGTCCGCCCCTCACATGGTGCTCTCCGGCCCCCCCAATACCTGTGTCCTCATTCTACGTAGACTGTGCGTGCTTGACAACATAGGGCCAAGGTCCTGTCCCCATTGGTTACCAACTAAACTCTTCACTTGGCTCTCCTGTCGTTCCATTCCATGTTCTCGGTGGTCCAGCGGGTGAGGCTACGGACCGTTTCTCAGAACATCACTGGTCTTGAGGGAGAAACAAAATCTCTGCACTCTGTCTTTGAGGCGCTATGTCCTTGGCCTGGGATGTGCCCTCTATCCTCGGACATGCCCTCGTCCAAGACCCGAACCTTGTTGGTGAGACTTCCAGTCCACCATCCGTACCAGCTGGCCCCAAGGAACGTTCTAAACTCATTTCAGCACTGCTTGGCCACTTCTCTGCCTGCGCTTTAAGTGGGGGCCTCGTTAACCGTGCAGGTTCTCCTCTAGAATGCTTGGACTGAGCCTCTGCCCCACTCACGGCTGAAGCTCGAACACAGCTTGTATGTGAACAATGTAAAACTCAGGGACTCCAGTGGAAACAGACACAGGGCAGAGAACGTATCCTTCCAGAAACCGATCTGAAAGGAGTCCTGTAAACGGTTCAGGAAGCAGAGAGCAGTGAGTTTCCATGAGGTCCAAGTTAGAGGCACACAAGCAATGGTCTGACGTTAGCTTCTTCAGTAGAAATGAAACAAAACATGATCCAAAGTCTGATCTAAATGAACTTCAAACTTTATAAAATTGAAGTTTGGTTTTTATTTTCTGCTCCTCATGCTTTTAGATGAAGCTGTTTTGTTTCCTAACCGCTTCCTCCACAATAAAGGGATAGAACACAAAGAGTATTTCCAGGCAGACATTTGAGAAAAGTGTGCTCATTAAAAAAGATGAATAGAGCTTCCAGTATCACTTCAATCACTAAACTCCCATTTTTTTTTTTTTTTGTTTCTTTTGGAAAGAATGAACTTCAGCGTATGCTCTGATTCCTTAATCTCATCATGCTGTATGAAAACTTTCTCGTTCTGAAATTCAATAAATGCTTCCAGATTCTATTTACTATAGTAAGGATTCAGATTTCATTTAAAAGCTGAAGTTCTATTTTGAAAACTCAAGCTCTGGGTATGACTGAGAATTCATATCTCATGACCCTGCATTTCAAATTACACCTTCTGTTTCTAAAAGCATTTCCCACACCAGTCCAACATCTAGAAAAGCCCCCTTGATGCAGATCATGTCTCTTAAGCGCCTGCCGTTAGGGACGTCACACCATGAGCTACAGTGTATATCCTGTTTTCCTTTGCTCTTTCCAGAAGCGGGAATTAAAAAAAAAAAAAATTGTAAAGAATTTTATTGTTCTAGACGGTCTCCAGCAGGCTGCACACTGAGCAAGGAGCCTGACCTGGGGCTGGATCCCAGGACCCTGAGATCCCAGCCTGAGCCGAAACCAAGCATTGGATGGTAAACTGACTGCACCACCAAAGGTCCCATTTGTACATACGGAGAAAACCAAGGTCCTTCATGTAGGTAAAAAGCATACCCTATATTCCGAGTGACATTCTTGCCACTGAAAGTTTTCCTCTCACCCTGGAAATAACACGACAAACTAAAAGATAGTTGTGTGCTTTGTGATAATTGAACATACTCAGCATCTTAAGGATCTTCTGATTGATGAATAGATCTGGTATGCTGTTATAAACCAGTTTCTCTATATTTCGTCTAACCAACTACGCAGTAGACTCCTTAAATCTTCCCATTCACTGGGGCGCCTGGGTGGCTCAGTGGGTTAAGCTGCTGCCTTCGGCTCAGGTCATGATCTCAGAGTCCTGGGATCGAGTCCCGCATCGGGCTCTCTGCTCAGCAGAGAGCCTGCTTCCCTCTCTCTCTCTCTGGCTGCCTCTCCGTCTACTTGTGATTTCTCTCTGTCAAATTAATAAATAAAATCTTTAAAAAAAAAAATCTTCCCATTCACCTAATAAACACTCACCTGATACATAATATTCCAAGACGACTTCCAGATGCAGAGAACAAGTCAGATTTACACAGCAGAAAATTACTGTCTATGATGTTAGTATAGTTCTGTAAATACATTAAAATCATACTTGAAATGGTGAATCTAGGGTATCAAAATTGTACCACAAAGCAGTCTAAAAATCACCATTATGAGACCCACTCACTAGTAAATCTGTTCTTTCAATTTTTGCCTTTTTTTTTTTCTGTAGTTAGCACAGTATGGGTATAAAATTAAAGTTGAGCAACCAGTTAATTGACCAATTCAATGAAGATGCTGGGAGATGGTCCGTGATTGATGGGCATATATGGCATGTTTGCTGAGAGGCAGTGCAGGCTCAGACTCTGACGGGAGTCCGAGGTCTACTCAGCTTCTGGCTTGGCCAGCTCTTACCCTGTACGACCTGGATAGCCTTTAATCTCTTGCAATCTCATTTCTCCCAGTGTAGACAGGGCTAGGATTGCCCCCTCTCAGGGTGCCAAAGAATGTGGACAGTAGGGAGTGGGACAGGGATATCAATGAAGCTGAACTGACCGTATTCTGCTAATTGCTGAGGCTGATTGATGGGAATATGGCAGCTCTAAGATTCTCTCTGCTTGTATTTGGTAACCCAGGAAAAGTCACGTTGTCCTCCATGTGGTTTCTTTTAAATTAGGTACTTGTTCATCCAAGGCATAGGACAGCAGACAAGCATTATTATTGGCCTAAATGTATGTAGAGTAAGACCACCCTGGTTTTCCTACTGAAAATAAAGCCCTGGATGTTGCTTATTTCTTTCCCCCCTCCCCACCCCCGACGACGCCGTGCAGACATTACAAATACTTTCACGTGATTTTCCTCTAAGATAAAAGCATCAGTGGAATCCAGCGGATATTTGTGCTCCCAATACCATGCTGACAACTGTTAGGACCATTGTAGAGTGAGTTCAGGAAAAACAGGTCAGTCTTTCATACTCTTCATGTCACCAAAGACTGTCTGACAGTCCGCAGCAGCGCAGACGCCTTTTAATTTTCATGTGTAAGAGGAAAAGTCAACATAACTCCTGAGGTTAGATTTTTTTTTTTTCTAATAAGTCTTCAACTTTTTCATGTGAGCTACATGGGGGAAAATGCTGGTATTGGCGAAATGATCAAAGAACTTCCAGGTCCCTGGGATCTGAGCCTTGTTGACCCCATTAGTTTGACCCTTGAGAGCAAACACACATAGGACTTTTGTCTGTCTCCTATGTCGAAGCTACCTCAGAAGCAAGAAACTCGACCTTTGCCGCGACCCCGTGTGGGGGGCCGGCGAAGCAGCAGGTGCAGCTGAAGTGGGTGGCACAGGCACGGCGGGGCGCACAGTCCAAGGCCGCAAGGCTGATCCCAGGCCCTGGGAAAGGCCGGCGGCGAGCAAGCCAACAGCGGGAAAGCGAGATGGTTGAGGTGGGCGGGGAGGAGGGAGGGGAAGAGCCGGCCTCTTCGCACGGGCTAGAACCCCCCGGGGTGGGCCCAGGAGGGCAAGGCATGCTGCCCGAGTGGGCCGGAGACCAGAGCCTGGCCCCGGAGGGGAGGGCAGCCTCGGTGGTTCGACGCACCCACAGCAGCGCGTCAAACAGCAAGTCCAGGGACCCGGACTCTAGTGTTGACTGGAAAATGACACTTAACCTCCATCTTGACGTCTTTGTAGGACCCGGAGGAGAGGACGCAGGGTTAGGGCTGTACTCGCTGAGACGCCTTCAGCTACGAAGAACGGAAAACCAGAACTGGCCTGAACAGCGAGCACAGTTGTTAGCGGACACAGCGATCCTGGAAGGAGAGGGAGCCTCAGAGCTGACGGGGCCACAGGCGAGGGGGTGTCATGGAGGGCGTCTGTCCTCTGTGCTCCACTGGCCATAGCATTGGCTTTAACCCGTGTCCGGCTCCTCTTAAGGCTGCAGGATGGTGGCCAAGGCATGTGTCTGGGCTTCCTTGCTCAAATAACCCCATCACCGCCTCGAGAGCAGCAGACCTTTCCCAGCAGCTTCTAGGCAGCCTCCACATCCCGTGACCAGAACTGAGCCGTGGGAACCGGCTACAGGAGGTACACGGAGGTACATGTAGGTACACGTACAAAGAGGTACAGACCCTTAAGACTTGGGGTTTAGCCCTAGGACATTATTTGACCAAATGAGGACAGGTGGACGTGACCTAAACCATTTCTGAGCAGAAGCTTTGAGAAAGACCAGAATTCTTACCTGCTCGTTGGGTGTTTACCTTTGCTGCAACATTGGCTTATTAGGGACTTGTCCTTAATCCTCAGGAATGTTCCCCAAATAACAGACCCACAGCCACCAGCAGCAACAGAGAAAATGATGTTTAGAACTGAAGGTCACGAAAGTTTAGTCCCTGTATGGTCACAGGGAAATCTGCAGACATGAAGAATGGTTTCTAAGAAAAAAGACATCTTGTGAATATATGAATGAACAGAACAGTGGTTTTCCTAAACCACGAGGACTAGAGGCTTTTCTACTTCTATTATTTCCTCCATTGAACAATTGATTTTTCATTTCTAAAGAATTTCATTCCATCCTTCATTCTGGGGGTGTCAGTGGGAGCCTAACCCTTGTATAACTCAGACATAACTTCTTTCTGGTGCACCTACAGTTACCTCACTCAACACTCTGTAGGTCCCTCCCGGACCCTGCATTAACCATGAGCTGTTAGGCGAAGCGGCTGGTTGACATGAATGATAACTCAGATCATGTGAGAGTCAACATCTTGCCAGTGTAAGAAGTCCTGTTTATCAGGACCATCCTCTAAAAACAATTTTTAGAAATTTTAGAAACAAAATATGCTTCTAACCATTGTTCCTCGACTGCCAGTATCTTTTTTTTTTTTTTTTAAAGAGGGGAATATAGATTTTTTTTTTAAAGATTTTATTTATTTATTTGACAGAGAGAGATCACAGTTAGGCAGAGAGGCAGGCAGAGAGAGAGAGGAGGAAGCAGGCTCCCTGCTGAGCAGAGAGCCTGATGCGGGACTCGATCCCAGGACCCTGAGATCATGACCCGAGCCGAAGGCAGCGGCTTAACCCATTGAGCCACCCAGGTGCCCCTCGACTGCCAGTATCTTATATTTTTTTCTTGGCATCTCATCATGGACATGATGGTCACCATTTCCTCCTGCAGCCCGCTTCTAGGGGTCTGGCTGCCCTAGTACCCAGATCAATATTAGGTATTTCCTGATCCCAGCAGATTAGATACCATTATTCGCTCGAGCTCTGAATAGGCCTCCGTGACGCCTGTCCCATAATTGTGCAATCTTGACCGTTGACCTCACTGGTCAAAAGCCTGTCTTTTCACCTGGGAATGACCACGGCCCACCTTTGTCTACACTAGAGCCCTTTGTACACCTGCAGAAAGAGGAGGGGGAGAAAATCATGGGAACATTTTGGTCCCTTGGATCAGCACTGTCTCTGCAGTTCCTCCTGGCACGTTGCTGAGGCTGCGCCTGCTGAGCCTTGCCAGCAAGGAAAGGTCATCCCCAGCCTGGGAGTTCACTCCCTGCGCTGTGCAGTTTGCAGCTCATGGTGCCAATTAAAATTCCAGAGGAGCCTGTCGGCCGGCCGGGTTGGAGCTGCCATCGGATAGGAATGATTAAACTCAACATTCAGGGCTCAGCTGGAAGGTACGCACCTCTCCAGCACAACAGCAGTGGAGACGCTGCCCCGAGAATCGAGCAAGGGACGCAGTTTCCGGGTGCGCAGCTATTGGGAAGGCGTCCTTAACCGGGTGGGGAGGTGTAGACCTCCTGCTTGACCTCGCGTGTGGGATTTAACCTTCCAAACTCGTGGAATTAGAGTGGAATGGTGATTGCTCGTGGATGGGGAGGAGGGTGGGTAATGAGATGTGGTTCAAAGGGTACCCACTTAGAGAAGGCAAAAAGTCCTGGAATCCAGTAGAGAGCATGCTGACTATAATCAACGAGATGTATCCTATACTTAAACTGCTAAGAGAGCAATTAAGTTCTCTCCACAATAAGTAATTACGTAACATGATGGGTGTGTTAATCGACCTTATGGAGGTAATCATTTCATAATACACGTGTATACTGAATCATCACGTTGTACACTGTCAAGTTACTCAGTGCAATTATATCTCATTTCAGTTATATCTAATCAAATATTTATACAATGTCAATTACATTTCAAAGCTAAGAAAAAGGCTCCTACCAGAGAGAACTTTCTGATCTCTTCTGTAAATGATCACCTGCAGACCTCATCCCTGTTCCTCTTGATCCTTGTTATCTTGCAATTTCTGTTTGGGTTTTTTTTTTTTTTTTTAAACCCTTTCCCCTTATCCTGTATTATTTGTTGATGATCCAAATCCTTGCCCCTGGAATGTGAGCTCCTTAAAGGCAGGGACTTTGCTCTATTCACGGCTGCTCCTCTACCGCCTACGAGACTGGTTCCCATAGCGGTCCCACAGTGTTTAACTCCTGGGGAGCAGACATGGGGCCATGAAAAGCCCCTTCTGTCTCTTTGGAAATTTTAAGTAGGAAAGCAATGTGCCAAATAGTGCATTATCGAGAAAAACCCATTATTTACTAAGGTCCTCAAATAGGACAAGTACTCAGGTTTTCATAAAATAATCCTAAGTATTGTTACTGTTTTTTTTTTAAATTTTATTTTCACTCCAGTTAGCAGTGTATCACTAGCCTCAGAGGTAGTTCCGTGATTCCTCAGTTGCACAGAACACCCAGTGGTCATCACGTCATGCGCCCTGCTTAACGCACACCCCCAGGTAGCCCAACCCCCCACCTCCCCTCCAGCAACCCTCAGTTTGTTCCCTGTCATTATGTACCGCTTATGATTCATCTGTTTGACTCCATCTTATTTTCCTTCCCTTCCCTGATACTCCTCTGTTTGGTTTCTTAAATTCTACATGAGCGAAATTGTATGAAAGTTGTCTTTCTCCAACGGACTTATTTCGCTCAGCACAATACCCTCTAGTTCCATCCACATGGTTGCAAATGGCAAGATCTCGTTTCTTTGGATGGCTGCATAGTATCCCTGTGTGTGTGTGTGTGTGTGTGTGTGTGTGTGTGTGTGTATCGCATCTTCTTTATCCATCCATCTGTTGACGGACATCTGGGTTCTTTCCATAGTTTGGCTCTTGCAGGCACTGGTGTTACGAACACGTTACCCATACTTTATAAAGTAGCAAACCAAACCTGTTAGAGATGAGAGTAAATCCCTCAAGTACACAGAGCAAGAAAAGTGCAAATTTATGAATCTTTTTGCCTTCGTTTGGGTTTCCTCAGAAGCAGACCCAGGGTCACGTATTTGGGGCCAAGTGTCTGGAGAAGACGACCTGACGGAGGGGGTGGGGGGCTGGAGGAAGACCAGCCGTGAAGGAAGGACCCGTGGATGCCTGGGTCCCTGCTTTGGGTGACTGGTGCCCCAGCCCGCTGGGAATGGTCAAGTGTGGGCCAAGTCTGAGAACTGGGCCCTGACAGACGAGGAAGTTGGAACTTGTCCACCAACGATGTCTCTCATGGGTTAGAGATTGTTCCTGGAATTTTAACTTGCCCCCAGCCCCAACCTGCCCCCTGTGGGGAAGGAGACCCTCAGGTGTCTAGGAAGTACCCTGAAGAGAGACCCACCACCCCCCGCCAAGCCTTCAGCCTGCCGGGACCTGGCTGCAGCTCCCCGGGGTCGGCTGAGGGCTACTGACCCGACCGAGCCTCCACACACAGCAGGTGCACCCCACGGCAAGGCCCGGCGCTGCGGACCGTGTCCTACTGGTCTGACTCGCTCCACCGTGACCCTCGCACGGATGCCTCCTTCGGGGACCTCCGCCCCGCCTCCTACAGCCCCGTCAGGCTTCTCCGCGGGCTTATTTCGCGGACCTAGCTCCATTCCCTCATTTCTACATGTTGCGTTTGCAAAACTGGACCGTGTCGGGAGTCCCCTGCGGCTGGCCTGAGGGGCTGTCGCACTGGAGGGGGGGGGGGTCACAAGCCCCGAGCCGGTGCCGGGGCTGCCCCCGTCGCCCCCACGCCGCGGGCCGGACACGCAGGGCGGCTCCGGTTCGGGTCCTGCCGGCAGACGGTGCCGGCGCGGCGACCCCCGGGCCCGGCCCCTGCTGAGGTTCAGAGCCGCCCCCTGGGTCCGGCCCTGCCCCGCCCCGGGCCAGGCTTGGTCTCCGGCGGAGGGAGCAGAGGAGGGCTCCGCCGCGAGCAGCCGGACTGGTGGGCCTCGCTCGCCCCCTGGTGCCGGTTCTGTGGAACGGCAGGGGCGTCCGACCTTGGGGTCCCCGAGGCAAACCCTGCGAGCCGGTGTAGCTGGTGTAGCTAGCGTCACCTCCACACCTCCCTCAGGACTGATGTCCACAGCCAGGGAGGGAGGCAGCGGGAGAAGCAGCTGAGACCAGCCAGGCCTTCTGCGGGGCCTGCCCTGCGGTCGTTCCTGGGGTCTACAGGCCGAAGTGCGATGTGCTACACTACGAAGTGCTCCGTGCAGAGATGCAGGGCGGGGCGGGCTGGGGACCCAGCGACAGCTGCGGGGACTGTCCCCCTGCCGCGGGCCTCACGCTGTGCGGGAAGGATGTGAGGACAGGGCTGAATCTCGTGTGCGACACCCTCAGAAGACCAGTCACTGAAAGTGACGGGGTCACATCCCCGAGTCCAGTTACAGGGACGCAGGGGTAGATTGGACTCGAGCTGCCCGATTGCCTGGGCTGAGGGCCGCTGGCCCAGGAATGTCTGGTCACGTCGTCAGCCTGCGATGCTTCCAGAATGTTTTCGCTAACTTCTATCTTGAGTCAAGTTTCCTTTTTTCCATCGTTATTCAGTCTGTTTTCAGGCCTCATTAGACAAATCAAAATCCATCTCTGCTTTCAGCCTTCACTTTAGTGAAGAGCGAAAAAGCTTCTTCCCGTTTTCTGTTGTTACTGCTGCCTGTTTTCGGTTGCAGCTGCACAGAGACCCGCAGCGTGTGAGGGGCAAACAGCTGCTGACCTGAGCTGGGACTCTCAGGCCCAGGCCGATCTTCCCCCCAGCGTCACCTCCTCCACTGCACCACCACACCCGCTACACCGGCTGCTTTCTGTTCCTTAATGTACCCAGCTACCTCCTGCCACAGGGCCTTTACACATGCTGTTGCTCTAACTACCACCCTCTCGCCCATAGATTCCATAGAGTTAATTCTGAGTGGTGAGAGAATGCATCCTGAAGTCAGACTGTCTCAGTCCTGGTCTCCCAGGGACTGGCTGGGTACTGTTGCCAGTTACATTTACCAGGCCTGCTTCCTTGCACATGAAACGTGCTCCCATGACCACCTTAAGGGGCCATGTGAGGATTTCACAACCGCCCCTGTGCAGGTTATAGGGTGCTGGCTATCTGGTGTAGAGTCAAACTGAGTGTCAGTCACTATTCAGTCTTCACCCGCACATACGCCACTTCCTCCTTCCCAAGGGAAGGCCCCTTGGGTCCTTACTGAGGACACTTTCCTTTGTTACCTGCTCTCCAAAGATTTTTTTTTTTTTTTTTGGTGGTGTTAAGGGGTGGGGACTAGTAAGATTTTTTTTTACTTGAACTAGAATCTGTGTAGCCTCCATGCAGCCTGCCTGGAGCACCAGTGTCTCTACTACACAGGACAGTGTCCGTGCCCTAAATGTCACGTGCTGGGAACAGCAGAACAAGGAGGCACAGCTCTGTCTTGTGGTCTCCTGGTTCTGACGGTGGAGTTTCCCCATGCACGTAGATGAGCTGTGTCACTGTGACCGTGATTCTCTGGAACTACTCTTAGGGAAAGAGTTTGATGTGATCGTAAACTGAGATTTGGGGGCCCCTGGGTGGCTCAGGTGGTGAGGCATCTACCTTTGGCTCAGATCATGATCTCGGGGTCCTGGGATCGAGCCCCGCATCAGGCTCCCTGCTCATCTGAGAGCCTGCTTCTCCCTCTCTCTCCCCCTGCTTGTGTTCCCTGTCTCGCTGCGTCTCTGTCAAACAAATAAAATCTTTAAAAAATAGAATAAAAATAAAAGTCGGATTTGTATTTCCTCTGCCGGGAATGCCCCTCTGTGAATGTGGCGTCTGCGTCTTTCTGTCCTTGTTTCTGTATCTTCAGGGCTCACGTGGCATGTGGTCCCTACAGTTAGCAGTGCAGCAGGAATCTCCGAATCCCCCGGAAAGCCCTCCACTTAGACCCGTCTCCCCCCCTCCCTCCATTCACTGCTAACTAGAGGCTGAGAAGACTGTCCGGACTCAACTCCCTTCCTTTCTGGTTCTCTCCAGGCTTCCAGTCAGGAGCCCCCAGGCTCCAGAGCCGCCATCATGGAACTGAACTGTGCTTTGTTTGGGGCTGGGCAGCCTTTGCTGTCCACCTGTTTGGGGGTCAGAATGCATGAGTTACAAATGTCCTCCAGCAGCCTGGTTTGTGGGGAGCTTGACTCTTGACCTGTGGGATGAGGCTGGAATCCCACAGGGTATGGATTTGGCCCTTGGGTCCCCTTTTAGAATCCTTTCTTCCCCTTAAACCATAAGTGATGATTGTCTTTTCCTCTAAAATCCTGTCATTGGGTTCTACCTCCCCACATGCCTCAAACCATCCAGAACAAGGGGTTTAAAGTCACAAAGCACTTTAGCAACTATTTGGGTTGAGTTTGGACTTGGGATTTTTCATCCTCTTGATTCATTCATTCCTGGAGACTGGCCCAGCTTGGGTATGAAAAGTGCTTCCAGAATATGGTGCGTACCGATGAAGTTCAGTTTTGAAACAAACGTCTGGTGGCCATTCACACAATGGTAAAGTGCTATATTAAACTGAGGACCTAGGTATGACCTAGGTATGTGCCATCAACAGCGGTTTTTCTAGACGTGTCTATGGTGTGCTAAAGGCTGGACGGTAGAACAGAAAGGGTTAAAGGCGCTCTCTATCCTTGGGTTATCTTCTGTGTTTTAGATGGCCCCAGGTCTGCACAGTGAAGTGGCCAGGCACCGAAGCCAGATCCAGGGAGAGTGGTTTGGAGGTCAGGGGGCTCAGAATCTGCCCCAGACGCATGCCATCAGCTCTCATATGCCCCTTCTAGAAAGTCCGACCCAGATCTCCGTTGGGGACCTGCTGTGTGTAGCACTGAGGCCCCTTCAAACTTTTTAATGGTGGGAATTACCTTACTCATTCTTGTCCCCAAAAGCTCTACTCCAAGTAACTTCAACGAGGGTTTGTAAAATTATTTTTAATAAAACTGTGCCTGCTTTCTACCAGAAAAACCCACAACTCTTGTATCCTGATGGGGGGATTCACTGAACACACAGCAGATGGAGAAGCCTGTGGTTGTCCCATTTGGAGAGGAGGAAAATAGGACGGGTGCAGCTTTAAGCCAGACAGCCCATCCAGACTTGCAGATGACCCCACAGAGTGACATGGATAAATAAATAGCTGAACAGCTAAAAACAGTGACAGAATTCCTAACTGCAAGGTTTGGAAATGGAAGCCATTTCTCTTTCTGCAACAGAGCTTCCAAATTAATAAGACCAGCTAGGAACTAGCAGATAATAAAATCTGCATCACTGATAACAAAGCCTGTTGGTTGCAAATTTAACACCCCTGCTATTTTATAGTCTCTCTAATGAATACACAGTTATCACTTGCTTTCAAACGTTTGCGCAGAGACCAATTCAGGAATTCAAGTCACTCATGCCACAAAGCTGCTTCCTATTCATACTTGCTTAAAATTACCCAGGAGAATAATTGGTGTGTTTCTTTCCTCCTGTGGTTAAACATAACCCTGTTATAAGTTAATAAAAGTGACGATACCTTATTCATATTCAAAAGGCAGGCTCCTGCCGCTGCTACCACAAATCACAATAGGTTAATCTAACATCAAATATGCATCACCAGGGCTGCTTAAAAGGAGCATCTGGCCCAAAACTCTACCTTGTAACCCAGTAGCAGACATTGCAAAAAGCCAAAGGGACTTCAGATTCGTATCTCCAGACGAGTAAGTGAAGAACCAGGTGAGGACAGAGCCGTCCGAGACTTCAAGGAGTTTTCGTGATGGGGTGGGGGGACGCTCCAGGTCTGACTCAAGGATAGAATAAACCACTTGAGAGGTCCTCATGTCCATCCACTCAATAGTAGTGGAGGACCTCCAGCGTACTGAGTGCCGGGCCAGGGACTGGGGGTGGGGGGTAGAGAGGGACACGTGCCTTCGCTTCCTGCCTGGAAGTTACATTTAACTTAGAGAAATGAGCCAACGAATCACAGAAGAAACCTGCTGCTTGAAACTCTTGATGTTCCTGGATCTCCTGGAGATCGTAGGGACCCCGTCCTCCCCAGGGAACACCATGGAAGCAGAGTGAGTGAGTCTGGATCCCAGAGAGGGAGCTGTGCAGACGGGAGTTAGACCTGGAAATTACCACGACCTGGAACCCAGGGAGGGCTTCCATGAGGGGCTCACCACTGGGCCGAATGCCGTGGAGAGATGAGGAAAAGACCGGATTCGGATCCGATCGGCAATGTGGGGGTCATTGGGGAGAAATGAAGGCCGTGAAGATGATGGTTGTGAAAATTGGGGGAGAATAACAAAAAAGGGGAGGAAAAATGAAAGGGGAAGTAGGTTGGATTTAGGAAAGAGCTTTAAGATGAGAAACACGGTGTTGCCCCGTGGGAGTGACCCAGAGCGGGGCAGTGAGTGCCGGAGACCGAGGTGCGCGGGGAGCACGGACACGCGGGGAGCACAGACGCCCGGGGAGCGCTCCATCTTCCGTTGAGGGGTGTGCGAGGGAGGGAACAAAACCCACCCACCCCCTTCCTCTCCTGCCCAGCTGGTTGAAAGGTCTGCCCCAGTCCCTGTCTCTGAACGACTGAGCGTGGACAGCCTCGCCCTCTCCCCGCCCCGAGGGAACGAGCTGGCCAAGCGCGTGGGTTCGGGACCTTCCCTGCTTGTTCTGTACCAGCCCCCAGAACAACCCGCAGAGCCAAGGAGGAAAATCTGATTCCGGTGCCGGGTCATCCCTACTCCAAACATTAAATTGCCCTAAATTTCTTTCACTGATGTCCTGCCTTTGCGAAGTCGGCTTCTGGCAGTTTCTGTGGTAAAAAGCAATTACTTCGTGAAAATCCGTGCGGGACCGAAATGAGGGCCGCCGCGCGGAACCGGATTCCAAGTACGGGGAAGGGCTGCGGGGCCGACAGGCACACTTCATCCAGTAGAATGCAATTACGGCTGTTTAAGAACGAGACACATTTTCTTCAAATAAGGGAATAGGATCATCCAAAAGACCTGGTCTGTCTGGGGCACAAAGACGTGAAGGTCCGTGGGTAAATACCGGGTCTCCTTCTGGATGGGATACAAGAAGTCTGTCCAATTAATCCCGATGTCTGGTACAGCCCTAGGGTAGAGCTGAGCATCAGCTTAGACAGAATTAGTCACAGGATCCACACTCCGTACGGGGAACTCACCTGCCCCCCACGAATCAGCCTCTCATGCCCGTGTGTCTGCAGAAGGTAGCGCTGTGGTCAGCGTGAGCTAGAACTCTCCACCTCCGGCGTCGCGAGT
This sequence comes from Mustela nivalis, assembly GCF_964662115.1. Lineage (NCBI taxonomy): Eukaryota > Metazoa > Chordata > Mammalia > Carnivora > Mustelidae > Mustela > Mustela nivalis. Next base: position 9,222,969 of record NC_139028.1, on the reverse strand, counting down.
CAACACGGTCTCACTGATCTGAGCACTGTCCCTGAGCTGGTGGACGGGGATGTTTGCGCTGAGGGATGGGCTCACCCCAGCACCCATGCCTGATCAACCGCCTACGGGTTCAGAATCTAGGACAGACCCTGGGGCTCGACGAAGCCCCACTTACGTCAGACATAATATGTACGTACAGTTGTGGACGGAGTTTCCTGAACCCTCTGGGCCGTGGGAGACTTGTTCCATCCCAGGCGAATCTGTGTCTGTGCCTTTCCTGACCACCTATTCCTTGCCCAGTAGTTCCCCACCTTCTGGAAAGTGCACGTCACCACCTGTCACGCTGTGTGGATATGACAAGATGAGGCCATAGGCCTACAGAAGGCTTGTCAACGCTGTATGCTCGAGGTCTCCCACGTTCTCAGACTACCTCCCGTTGCCTTTCTCTGTAGACTGCATAAATCCTTTAGCCCAAAGGGGATCCACGTTCAGAATTGTGCTGCACGGAAACACACACTAGCAAATAAAAATAATTAAATATAATCTCAGCCTCTATTCACTCGAGTATTAAAGGGAATAGAGTATCTCACCCACGGAGCCATCACTGAAATTCAAAAGGGTCTCCTCATCTTGCTGGCTTTCTGCCCTAGAGTTTGCCTGTACCTCTCACTTGTCTGGACAGTCTGCACTCATAGGCTTTGCTTTTTCTGCTCCCCCAACCCCCCGGTCTGTAGCCCCCTCCCACTGCTTGCAGCTCACCCCCTCCCTGCTGCAGCCCTGCTGGGTCTCTCTGAAAGCCCCCAGCCCTGCTGCCTGCTCCCCCTCCCCAGGGAGCCTGGACAGCTTAGTTCTCCTGCTCTGATTGCTTTTCTGCCAGAAATCCTCATGGAGAAGTTCTGACAAATAAAAATGCCAAGATTTGAGCCAAATCTGCAGAGAAAATGCTTCGAGAAAGAGGGAGCTGGTTTGTTTTTTCTTTTTTCTTTTTTTTTTTTTTACTTTATTTACTTATTTGAGAGAGTCTGAGCACAAGCTGGGGGAGCAGCAGAGGGGGAAGCAGGCTCCCCGCTGAGCAGGGATCTCCATGCGGGACTCAACCTCAGGACCCTGGGATCACAACCTGAGCCAAAGGCAGATGCTTACCTGACTGAGCCCCTCCGGGGTCCCAAGAGGGAACCAGTTCAACATGAAAGCCGCATGAAACCGTTGCGCCTGTTCAGGCCCAGGGCTTGGACAGCGGTGTCCTTGAGGGGACACAGCCCAACCTCAGGGCTGACCACTCGCACACCATCATCAGAGGACTTGGGTTGGAATTCTGTCTCTATCGCTTGGGCTAGATGAGTGACCTTAGAAAACTCACCTCTGCTAAACTGCCATCATGTTCTCATGTGCCGGATAAGATGCAGGACCTGCTCACGGCATCAGGATAGGACGCAGGACCTGCTCACGGCATTGGGATAGGACGCAGGACCTGCTCACGGCATCGGGAGGGAGAACTAAGGTCCTCGGTGAGAGACGGCTGGCGTTGTACCCGGCCCCATGGTCCATGCACAGGCGCTGTCAGCTCCCGTTCCTCGGAACAGATTCCTGAGAATGTTGTCAAGGCTCTTCTGATGCCTTGCCTCTCCCCTCACGTGGGTCGCTAACTCTACCTACAGCAGTTGCCCGAGGAGGAAATGGGGCGTCCGGTCCTTTCCTACATTCGGAGATCAGTTAGTGATGAGGGAAGGTGCGAGCTGGCTGGGAGACCCCAGGGGAAGTTTCCATAGCCCAGGGGATAAATAGAAAAGGGGTTCTCCCCTCTCCTCGGCAGAAGGCGCTGGCTCATCACTCTGAAGTAGATGTGAGGGCTTTGAGGGACACAATAGCCTGTTCTCTGTCCCTGGATATGGACACATCCTTCCCCTGAGGTCACTCTAGCCAGACTAGACTGCTGCTTCCTGGAAGGAATGAACAGAAAAACCAGCATGTCCACATTCTCCCCCTTCTAGTCCCTGCAAGTCTCCAGAAAAGGGCCCGGGGCCTTCCCATGACCATGATTTTATGTGATCTGTGACCAAGCATTGGCCAAAAAAGGAAATAAAATAACGAGAGTACGTTTGGAAGGGCACAGAGGACCGAGGAGGTCAGTCTTGTATTTAGTGAAGGCCAAAGGGTGAGACTTTACCACAGGTCATCCCTCAAGTCCTCTAGAAGACCAGATTAAGGCCCTAATGCTTGGTGTGGACGGTCCCTAAGCCCCGTAGGAGGCAAGGAAGCATGCAGAGCTGACCAGCGGGGCCCAGCGTCTAACATACGGGTCCTGCCCAGGGAGCAGCAGAGGCCCAGCTGCCACTCAGCCGGTGTCTTCTAGAAATAGCAGATTCCTCTGTGGGAGAGAAAAAGGAAGAGCCACAAGCGCCTGCCCGGTGGGGAGCTATCCAGTTCGGGAGGGCCGAGTTCTGACCCTGCACCACTTCCCATTCTCACCCAGGCTTGGAAACTCTGCTGAAGTAGCTTTTGAAAATAGCTAGTTATTCACATACCAAAAAATGACCTCCTCTAAACCATCCCTTCGGCCCAGCACACCCTCCCCACGCCATGTCTGCTGCATGTGTGCGTGTGTACAAACACACGTGTGCATGCACACATGCACACCCCTCTACAAAGCTGAGCCTGGACGAAGCTCTGCTCCCTCAGACGTGCTCTAGGGGTCAGGACTTCCCTGCAGTCATTCTGACTTTTGCTGGGGACATCAGGGTAGCTGGGTCTGTAAGGGTCCTTCCTTGGGATCACAAGATCTTACAAGACTGTGGTCCCCAGATTTTCCCTGATGCCTCCTGTTCTAGGCGAGACGGCTGAGCCCCTGGGAGGTTCCGTGACTGTCCCCTCCTTCACAGAAGCAGTTCGTGTCCACACCTGGTCCTGATCCTCTGCCCAGGGGCCACACAGTGTGTGCCCTTTTTATCCGATCACACTAGGAAAAAAAATCTGGCTCATTCCTTGCCCGTGCGGTGGGCCCGAGCTCCTGCAGACAGCAGGGCCGGCGGCGGCATTCCTTCTCTGATACCTCATGCACTTTCTCACTGAAAGCCGACTCCTCGCCTTCAAGTACATTAAATGCCATAATCTTCCCATAAATTGGATTTAGGAATAGATTCTCGATGAGCAACATTCCATCGGAATCCCTTCCTCCACGATGAGAAACTGAAGTTTACTTTGGATGTGTTGTCTGTTGATGACGACTGACTGTAAATGTAGGCCCATTAGTGAGCAAATAAAGCACCGTGTTAGGAGAGAACCTAATACACGGCCGTCTTCATAAATCTCCTTTCATCTTGCCCCGACACTGGTTTGGAAGAATTAAAGAGGGCATTGAAAATGCATTAGGTAAATGGCGATATTAACGTTTAAGTTGTTGCCGGCCTTTGTGAAAACATGAAAAACAGAAACCTACCTTGGGAAGCAGGTACCAGCTGAAGGGGGGGGTGCTTTCCTCTCAGGCCTCCCTGGAACGTAAGGATCCATGACCAGCCTCGTGACGGGGGAGCTCCGGCCGGCCCCTGCCCAGCCCGAACAGCTTCATTTGTCATGTCTGCCTGTGCGAGCGCCGTTGAAAATGTTAAATTGAAGTGTTTGCAGTCAGGGAAGGTAGAAGGGAGGGAGGAAAAACTCGAAAAGCCTTGTCTTTTTGCCTATTTTAGGTCAAGAACCATGACCTCTGCCTAGGCTCATTGTTATTTCATTGCAGTGGTATGAAAAAAACAATGAAATGCTGAACATTTATCAAGCAACCCTGAAAAACCTGTGTTCCCAAAGAAGGTACAGCTAGACACAGATTAGTGGAACAGAATCTAAACATGTAAATAGGTCAAATTGTGTATAAATGTGTAAAGTCAGATTGAAAGGGTTTTCATGAGGTTGAGACAATGGACTAAATCATGGGGGGGGTTGCAGAACACAGATTTTTTAAGTTGTTGGATTAGTTGGCTTCTCCAGAAAAAAACAGTAGCGAGATATGTGGGGGTATATATATATGGATTATAAAGAATTAACTCCTACAGTCATGTAAGCAGCCAAATCTCAAGACCCAGTTGACAAGATGGTGACTCACGATGACCAGTGGTATCCTTCTAGTCTCAAGGCCAGAACTCAAGACCCAAAAGAGCCCATGTTTGAGTTGGAGGGAGGAGGTGGCAGAAAACCAACATCCTGATCAGAAGCAGTCAGGCAGGAGGACTTAATTACTTAATTCCCTTTTACTAGAGAAAGAGTTGGCATCTTTGTTGTATTCAGGCTTTCAACTGATTGGATGAGGCCCACCCACGTTGGAAGAGGGCCATGTTCTTGACTGTTTTAAATGTAAAACCCATCCAAAAACACTCTCCTAGAAATACCCAGAACAATGTTAAACCAAATATGTGGGCACTCCGTAGCCTAGGTGAGTTGGCACATAAAATTAACCATCACCATTGTCAACATTGATCCCAAACTAATGAAAGATTAAAGTAAAAAGAGGAAGCACAAAATAACTAATAAGATGAATATTGTTCTCTTTCCTGGCATGGGGAAGGCCTTTGAAGATCATGGATGACTACAAAACCCTCTTTAAAAAAAAAAAAACAAAACAGGAAATTTAGTTATATAAGTGCTCAGTTACAACAATAATCTGTGCCTTTTACTTTGCTTTACTGGTACTCAAACTTTTTAATGACCGCAAATTCTGGAGAAGAAAGGATTACATTTAGTTTCCAGGAATTACTTCAACTTTCCTGTCCAGTATGAGCCAACGAATTCCAATCCTCATTTCTGTTCCGAAAAGATTGCCTGGGGGAGAATGCATCGGGGGGTCCAAGGAATCCTCCCCGCTCTTAGGGTAAATAATCAAATGCTTAGCTAAGTCGAAGTGCACAAAAAGAGCAATACTGAGTTTCTAGAACTTGCCCCAAACTCCACCTGTTGGAGCTCTGTTTCATTTTTGTTGTCCACGGTAACATATGGTATGTCACTGTTTCCCACTCAGCATATAAATTTTAAGGTCATCCCAAAGTCTACAGATTCTTTCCAGGAAGTTAATCCATAAACAAGGTGTTATTGGCATATGCAAAAGGAGTCAAAGTTGGGGACAGGTTTAATGACAAACCTGCTTGGACTGCTTTGCTCCTAATGCTGGAATGTAATTTGCATTTTATCTCAAATGGGGGGACCATTTCTGCCTGCAAATAACTGGGATTTTTGACCTAGTCCATAGAAGCTTGTTTCTATTGAGTGTTTCTCTGCAGTGATACAATGTGCAATGTAGCTTGATGGCCATTTTAGGAGCCGTATGAATTGGACTGCCATCAAGATTCGCAACACTGGAACCGAAAGCTGAGCGGCATTCCTCTTCAGTTTCAATGCTGCGCTTTGATAAGGGAAGAAAATGATTGTTTTTCCCTTTTGTCCTTCTGGAATTTGATGCAGCCTCATTGTCCCCTGTGAGACAGGTCCATATAAACGGCACATCTGCCAAGAGCTCGGCCTTGCTGACGGGTGGTGTGACCCGTAGGGAGAAAACTGGGAAAGGTGGTAAGAGCCCAGATCTGCCCGGTGCCCACTGGCAGAGGGAAAGACTACTTGGTGGTGTGTGGGAGCCACCCCGGGGTGGGACGGATCCAAATGTGCACACGTGTTCTGTAACAACATGTTAGCAGTGTGAAATAGGCCACTGGAGAGATGTTGACAGCACGGAGATCGGAGAAGGCTCCAGGTCAGGAGTGACGTAGCAAAACCACCCCCTGACTGTGCAGTAAAGGCCTCAGAGATGGGAGAGTTGTACTGGGAAATCTAGTAATGTAGGATCCTACCCCAGGCCTGGAAAAGGAGCATTTGAATGCTGGTCCCAGCTATCTGCTTAATGGACAAACGGACTTACAGCCTTGAAAAAGTCACATACCAGTCACACATTAAAGAAGGTGAAAATTAACCCCTGTTGTCTTAAGTCCAAACTCCCAGGTGCTTCTTTGGAATAACCTGTCATTATTGCTTGTTGAGTATTCCTCTCTTTCTCTCGTGGATTTTGAAAAATAACAAATGATTTGATCCATTTTGTTAAAATCATTAGTGTAAGAAGCAATTCAAAGAAGTGTTGGATAAAATCAAAGCTGCAATGGTCTTTAAAGCAAACTCCGTGTTAAGACTGATTGCACCTCAAGGACTGCTCCCTAGACCCCAAAGCCTAAGGGAAAGATCAATGCAGATACGTTCAACCCTTACATTCTGATGCTTGCAAATCACGTTTCTTTATTTTGCATTTGGTATATTTTGCTATGACTCATCTAGCTGTATTTAAGTTCTTAAATTTTAGAAGAGTTACACATACTCAAAGAAATTAGAAATTTAGTATGAGGGTTTCTACATACCGTCTGCCGAGTGTCCCCTATTGTTACCATGTTGTACCCCCATGGTCTATAGTTGACAACTAAGAAGCCAGGGTTGGTTCATTGTTCAACTCAACAGTTCATGCAGATCTCCCCAGGTTCTTCTCAACACCTTTTCTCTGTTCCAGGATCTTCTCCAGGATTCTGTATTACACTGAGTCATTAGATCTCCGTAGCTCGCTCTCTCTGTCAAAATTGCCCTGTCATTGATGACCTGAAAATTTTCAGAGGCACTAATGAATGTTTTTCTAGAATGTCCTTCAATTTGGGTTTATCCATGGTCTCTCTCATGTTTATACTAGAGTCCTGGGTGTGGGGTAGGAAGACTGTAAAATTAAAATGACATTCTCGGGCACCTGGGTGGCTCAGTGGGTTAAGCTGCTGCCTTCAGCTCAGGTCATGATCTCGGGGTCCTGGGATCGAGTCCCACTTCGGGGGTCTCTGCTCAGCAGGGAGCCTGCTTCCTCCTCTCTCTCTCTGCCTGCCTCTCTGCCTACTTGTGATCTCTCTCTGTCAAATAAATAAATAAAATGACATTCTCGTCCTATCATGTCAAGGGGACATGAGATCAATATGACTTCTTCCTGATGACGTGGCCCTCCATCTCCTGGATGGGGCGAGTTTTGCCAGGAATCTACTATGAAGGTACACCACTCCCCAACCTGCTCTTTGGAAGAAGATCAGCAAGTGTAGCTCCCAGTCACTGGGGCTAGAGTAGGGTGGGGAGGGGAGAGAGGAAAAGCTAAGTTCCATCTTCTGGAGGGAGCAAATATATACATAAGCTTTCTGGATTCTTCTACATGGGCGTGTAATCTCTTCACTTTTCTATTCAATCATTTAGATACGGTAAGAGGGGTCCATGGGAAATTACATATTTTTTTGTGTTATAAAATTCATAGTTTATGCACATGCCCTCCTTAATACCCACTACCAGGCTCACCCAACCCCTACCCCCTCTCCTCCAAAACTGCTGGTTTCTCAGAGTCCACAGTCTCTCATTGTTCGACTCCCCCTCCAGTTTCCCCCAACATTGGTATTTACATTATACCTTAAGTTATAATCCAATATATCTTCTTTACTTTATTTCTAAAGTTTTTCCAACTTTGGCCATTGGCAGTACTCCTTCTACTTTTGCAAAGTACTCTTCACTCTTAAAGGCTAAAAAAATTCTGAAGTTTCATTTTTATAAGGAACAGAAAATGAAAAATTTGTTTCCTCAGAAACAAGGCAACTCAATGGAATCAGGGTGGCCAACTGATGAAATGAGTGATTTTTTTTTAAAGCATCCACATTTATTAAAAAGGACAAGTTTTTAAAAATATTTTGTCTCCAGTAATTATTCCAATTGGAGGGAGCAAAGTTACATTAAAATTTCTGAAAGTAGTGTAACGAAAATTTTTCTGGAGTGATTTTTGTCCAAAGGTGGTGAATCCAAGGTGTATATTAGGTCATGAAGAGAACGCAGCAGATTTGCGAAGGGAGTTTAGATATAGTATTTAAAAGAGAAAGTGTCATTTTTCCAATGTATCTCTCAATCGAGTCTCACCAGTATGTCATGAACCAATTCCGTGTAGATGCGTGTGTATCTAGCTAGAGATGTACTGTGTATTCATATCTATATGTGTTTCTGAGGGTGTGGGGGGAGTGAGATCTACAGAAGGGGTGACTGCAAGCCAGCTGATCCAGAGCCCAAAGGGTCGGCCACAGGCTGCATACCCGATGCTTCCAAAGGCACTTCCTGGTTGACGGACTTCCTCGTCCTCAGCAGAGGTCACCCTTGCTTCAGTTAAGGCCTTCAGCTTCTTAGAAGGACCTGCCACGTCACGCAGGGTAGTTAGCTTCAATCAAAGTCACCAACGGGAATGATGACTTGAAAAATGATGTCAGTTTCACAGAAACCTCCAGGAGAAGACCGGGCCAAGACTCGGTGCTGTGACCTAGCCAAGTGGACACCTAAAATAAATTAACCGTGTTGTGGTAGGAAAAAGTGTTCTTTGTGAAAATTCTAATTCTCGAGGCCATGGATAGAGGGATTCTATTTCGTCTTATGATCCCAGCTTCCGTGTCTAGCCGGGTGCTTTGTCCTGGGAGAACACCTGATGAATATTTGTTCAACTGAATTGCTTTCATATTCGAGAGCAGTGATGGCTGCTATTTTTGAGTGAGTCCTGTGGGTGCCATTATCTGTACAGTTTCTCCCATTCTCAAAACGCCTGCGAAGCAAGAGGGGTCTACCCCTGGTAAGCTGTAGAGATTCGAATTCAAGGTGGCCTGTCTTCAAGGCCTGTTTTCTCTGCTTTAGGGTTGGCAAGTGGGTCCAGCCCCTTTTGTGGCATCTGGTCCATTGTGTTGCAAGCGGATTGTCCATTCCCTCTTGCCCTCCCACAACAAGAAGCCTGGGTCACACACACAGTGAGAGGCGAAGAAGTGAATCAGCTTCACTCGACCAGAAGGACAACGGCTCTGAGAGGCTGTGGGGCCGTGTGCTGGGCCAGACCTCTGCCCGGTCTCTGCTGGTTCGCTACCCAACTTCAGCACCTATGAAACTCCACCTGCTTTCCATGTCCACCATCTGTAGAAAGAAGACTTTGGGAGGAGATCTTCAGGCTCTCGGCACTTGACTAACCCCTCTAGATCCCTGGTTTGGTTTCAAGCATTTACAAACACAAAGCATTCACAAGCAGGGGCTTGGAAGGCCAAGGTCAAATTACCGACATTCCAATGAGCATGTTCTTTGTCTTCTTATGGCTCTTCCAACAGCTCCATCCCAGACTTTCTGGTGCTTCCATCCTTGTTGATTCCTCTTGGCTGTTCTGTCCTTGCGTCCTGTCCGTACATCTATCTGCAGCTCCCTCAAGCACAATGTAGATACTACTATGCCTGTAGAGCGCACACTCCTTTAAAAAAAGAGCATTAAACTTCCATCCCAAGAGCGCCAGCACTTCACAGGATACCGGATATAATCATAAGAAACGCTCATGGGATGAATCAGGACTGAACGGATGAACGCCTGCTATCCCCTGTAGCTCCTGACACATTTTGGAGATAATGCAAGTTAATTAAGTTTGTAATGGATTATTTTGTTCAAGACCTTCCAGAATCGTTTAAAGGCATTAGATGTAATCAGAAGGCAGAGCAAAGCCGCGCTTGGGTGTGGAGAAGGGAGTGTTTTCACCTCCAGATGGAGACTGTGGAGAGCGCTCACTGGCGATACTTCTAGGGCTTTAATTTTATACGGGCTTTAAATTCCTAAATTGCAGGCAGGTCAAAGACGTGTTATTCTGAAGTTCCCTCTCTCTGTCAAGATACACTAGAGGGAGGCAGTGATTGGACTTGATTCCCAGGGTTATTGCTATCATCAAGCTTTACTAAGAACAGAGTGTAAGTCAAACCTTTGCTCGGGGTTAGAGAAAATACACAGAAAACAGGGTTCTTGCCATCAAAGTGAGGCCACTCGAGTGGAAAACTAGACTTCAGGTCCAGATGGTGCACACACAAGCACCCTCAGAGTGACTGTAGACGTGGCCTTTATCACAACCCCGGGAGCACCGTTGGAGCAAATCTTGGAGCCAGAGAACCTTGGGCACAGCCTGACTCAGATTTGGCAGCAGGAAAGGAGACAGAAGACCCTGCGGGATAGAAGTGGGCAGGTTCTCAGGGTCAGAAACTCTCAAAAGGGCTACATCTCCAGAAGGATTAGAATTTGAAAAATAGGTTGATTTGGGGGGGGGGGGTCCATTTTCCAAAGCATCCCAGTAGAGAGAAGAATTGGATGTGAAATTAGATGATTTTTATGTAGAAATCCCTTAGTTCTTATTGTGAAATATTTTAGCTACTGATCTAGGGGAAGTCATCAGAGACAGACATATCAGACTTGTAGATGACAGGCAGTTGACATCTGTCAGCATCTCCTAAGACAGAATCGGGATTCATCTTGACAAGTTAGTATTAGGAGCCTTAATCAACTACCTGACATTTAAACCCAAAGGACAAAAAATAAAAAATAAATAAATGGGACTACATCAAACTTAAATTTTTTGCACAGCAAAGGAAACCATTAAAAAAAAGGACAACCTACTGAAGGGGAGAAGATGTTGCAAGTAACCATTAGAAGGTTCTAGCCAACACACATAAAGAAATCACACAACTCCATACCAAATAATTGAATTAAAAAATGGGCAGAAACCCCTGAATAGACCCTTTTCCAAAGATCTACAGATGGCCAACAGACACATGAGAAGGTGCTCAATGTCACTCATCACCAGGGAGATGCAAATCAGAAGCACAGTTTATCCCCTCACTTCTGTCAGAATGGCCAGTATCGAAAAGACAAACAGCAAGTCTTGGCAAGGACACGAAGAAAACGGAGCCCTCCTGCGCTGTTGGTGGGAATGCAAACTGGTGCAGCCCCTGTGGGAAACAGCAGGGAGGATCCTCAAAAATTAAAATTAGAAACACCACATGGTCTAGAAATTCCACTTTCAGGTATCTAAAGATAATTGAAACACCATTTTGAAAGATAAGTACACCCCTATGCTTACCGCAGCGTTATCCACAAGAGCCCCCACATGGAAACCACCTACGTGCCCATCCGTAGACGGATAAAGGAGACCGGTGCTGTACAGTGGAAACCGGCTCAACCATAAACAAATGAAATCTTGCCATATGTGACAAGATGATAGACCTAGAGGGCATTATGCTAAGTGCAGTAAGTCAGAGAAAGACCCATATCCTATGATTTCAGTTAGATGTAGAATGTAAAAACCAAAATAAATGAACAAAACAGAAGCTGACTTGCAGTTTCAGAGATGATCTGGTGGTTGGCTAAGGCACAGATGATACAGAGCAAGGGGAGGAAAAGATACGAACTACTTGTTGTAAAACAAGACCCAGAGAGGCAACATGTAGCAAAGGGCAGAGAGTTAATAATAATGTAACAATTCTGTCTGGGGATTGATCACCCAGATCACTTCATACCATATATAAAGTCGAATTCCTGTGTTGTATCCCCGAATAGTAACATTTTGTGATTTAGAAAATATTTTGATTTCTACTTCAGAGCCAAGAAAATTAGGTTCATGATTGTCACCAAAGTAAAAGTAACCGTAAAGTGTGTGGTTTCCAAGAATTGGCCTTTTGGTGTAAGAAATATTAGAGGAAGTATGGGTGATTGAAGATGCGGTTTTGGAAGATAAGCAGAACACCTGAGAATCTGAGTGCTTTTCAACCCTGAAAGTTCCATTCCACTCCATTCCTGATTGCATGGTTTCTGGCAAAAAGCCTGCAGTGATTCTCTGTCCTTCCAAGTATCCCCCTCACTCTACTCTGCACCCCTAAATCATCGATAGGATTTTTCTTCATCTTTGATTTTCTGCAGTGGGACTGTGATACACCTAACTGTGATAGGTGTGGGTTTATTGTTGGCCAGTTGGCTATTTTTGTGGGTGCTTTGCTCTGGTAGTTGTTCTTGGAGGTTCCCAGGTCTGTAGGTGGTCGCGTGTTAAGACTGGGAAAGCTCCCGGCCCTTATGACATCCAGCATTTGCCCTGTTCTGTCCTTTATTTCTTCCTACTATCAAAACCACACGTGTGTTCTAGCTTTGATATTGTCCCACTGTACTTCCCCCTCGCCCCCTTTGCATTTCAGTAGAGGAACTTGGGTTGATCTCTGGCCCAGCTCAGACTCTTTCCTCAGCAATGCTGACTCAGCCAATGAGCCCATTAGAGACGGTCTTCCTCCGCTGTACTCTTGATTGCTGATGGGTCCTTTTAATTCTTTTTTGAAGTTTTCTTCTCTCTGCCTCTGTTACCCACATGTTTGTGCACATGGGTACTTTTTCCCTTAAAACCTTGGACATATTAGGGACTCCTGGGTGGCTCAGTCAGTTAAGCAGTTGCCTTCGGCTCAGGTCATGAGATCTCTTGGGATCGAGTCTCAAATCAGGCTCCTGATTCAGCAGAGAACCTGCTTCTCCCTCTGCATGCTGCTCTCTCACTCTCTCTCTGACAAATAAATAGAATCTTTAAAAACATAAATTTAAAAAAACTGTTGACCTATCAATCATTAAGTCCGTGATCTATCAAATTTTGTCAGTCATGTCTGATAATTCTGCTAAGTATCTGATAAATCTCCTAATTACTTTCCTGAGTCTGGTTCTAGCAACTTGGTGGTCCTGGCTAGGGACAGGAAATGAAATGCTGAGAACACACGTCACCCGGGGCTTCTTGGGGACAACCAGACACGTCACTGTCCCTGCCAGCTGCCTTCACTCTAACTGACCCCACGCCAGGACTCAGCTGGACCCGGGTGTAAGGTCTCCCATCAGCCTCCAAAGAGATTTAAATAACTTCTACAAGGATTCCCAAGATGCTGTAAAATACGCTTCAAGAGGGTCGAACCGTATTACACCGGCTACACCAGATCAGCAAACGAGCTTTTGCACACATTATCTCTTACTTATGCATTTCATTACTTTTTTTAATATTCAAAACTGCCTGAGTGCAAGCAAGTGGCTGGTAAATAATACAACCTCTTCCCCTGTTACGGCTCAGTAGGAATTCCTCCGACGCACCGCACGGGTAATGCTGGGCCATGCACCGTGCGGGAGCTCATTAAAGGTGAACTCTCAGAAGCCACGTCAGAAAGGAAAACCATGTTTAATGAAATAAACATGGAGAGTTCAGGGCTCAAAATTTAGGAGGAAAAAAAAAAGAATCATAGGCTTATAGGAACTTTCCAGGGATCTCTCATGTTGACGTTTGTGACAGCCTCGGGCCTAAGAAAAACTGTTCAGTGTCTTACTCTGGCTCAAACAACAGGAGTTCATGTGTGAAACTGGGATGTCTGTTACAAAGGTATGCAGACGCCCGCCGAGGAGCCGGTGCTCACTGGTCGGCCTGCCAAGTGCTCCATGCCACTGCAGATGCCGAGCATGAGCTTCCGAGGGGAGGCAGCCACCTCTGCCGGTGGTCCGCAGCCACTCTGGGCCATGTGAGCTCGGAAACGAGGCAGCAAGTAGACCCGGGTCTGGTATGGCTCTGGCTTTGTGCAGTCTCATTTGCTGCTGCTCTCTAACTCAGCCACAGATGGGACGTGTGCCCCCCGGGGGTGGGTGGAAAGGCTGCTTCTTGAGCCCTGGCTTTGGACGGCTCGCTTGTCAGCTAGAAAAGAAGGTGCGCTGGAAAAGGCAGGTGGAGAGAGATACATGGTCCTGCTTCTCAGAGCATGGGGTTGGTTGGTTGGTTTGTTTGTTTTTAAGATGTTATGTGTCTGATAGAGGCAGCGGAGGGAACAAGCAGGGGGAGTGGGAGAGGGAGAAATAGGCTCCTCGCTGAGCAGGCAGCCGGACGTGGGGCTCCATCCCAGGGCCCTGGGATCATGACCTGAGCTAAAGGCAGATGCCTAATGACGGAGCTCCCCAGGCGCCCCTCGGAGTGTCTGTTAATGCACTGGCCTCCACAGAACAGTGGCCTTCTCTTGGCACTCCCCGCGGGCTGATGGGGAATAGCGTGGTGCTATGGAACATCTTTGTGCCCGTGATCTCTGTTTGATCCTCCCTTGAAGGTGCAGGATGTCTTGAAATCACCCTACTGGTAGCAGGACAAGGTCTGAATGCCGAAGGAATCCTGGCCGGGATCCCCCGGGAGGTCGGGTGGTGAGGAGGAGACCAGGCCCCCTCCCCTTGTGTTGACAGATCCTAAATTCATTTCCTAGCTGTGAGACCTTGGATGTTCCTGAAATGATACGAGCCTTCATTTTCAATGGGAATAAGAGGACACACCTTTCCAGGTGGCCGTGACACTTGGTGGATGTTCTGTAATGATCGCCTTCAACTTGTCCTGGGCCTCATCAGCACCAACAGCTCCGCTCTAGAACGCCCTCTGGGGGGTGACTTTGGTCCAGGGCTCCCAAGGCAGGGTGAGTCAGCTGCGGCCCACGTGACCCATTCTGGGTCCATGCCCAGAAGAGTCCTAGTGAGTGTGTAAGTGACCTCCCTGGGTGTTCCCTAGAACTGTCCTGAATCCTGGGAAATCTTTAATGCATTTCCAGGTCCCCCTCTTGGACGTCATATAATCTTCAGACAATATACAGATGTACTTGCTGGGATCCTCCTCCTCTGGGTCCTAGAAGTCCAGAGGTGCAGGGGGGCTTGGAGGGGAAGCCTTCTATTGCTTTGCAACCTGGGTAAAATCCAAAAGGGTTCCTGTACGGAGTACAGAGAGCGGCTGAAGGCAGGTGGCTGCAGACCGGCAGGCTTCAGGCTTCATAAGCAAGGGAACTTTCAAAGGAGGCTTGTCTTGGGCGGCTGCCAAGAAGAGTAGATCTGTGCACATACCTGCCGGAATCTAGAGGGTTTCTGCTGAGGCTTTAATGGGGTCCAGTCATGTATATAGTCCGGGTGGTCTCAATAACACCTTGCTTTCTCAAGGCTGCCTTTTAAAGAGCTTCCAGAATGAGAACAGTAGACAGAATGTGCCTTCCAAGGACGGGGAGGGAGTCAGGAGCCTCTCATCACCGAGGTCCAGGTCCTGGGTTTACCAGTGGTCATGTCCTGTCTGTGACCTCCCCGACACCTTCCAGTCCACCAACCAAGCTCTCATTTATGAGAACAGCAAATCCATCACTGCAGGGTTTTTTCTTCTCTTTGAAAGGTAGCAAGAGGTCTTCTTGGGTTTAACATTCGTATAGCTCTGTTAGAAAAATTCTAGAAATAGTCGCTCAGCACTGAGCCCTGATGAATGGTGCCTGGAGCCGTAGGCAAGTTGGTCAGTGCCATTGAATCGGGTGTCCTGTGACGATGGACTGTCCTAGTGTCGGTACTGCCAGCATGGGGGACCCTCGCCACACGGAGGTGATGTCCGCCATGCTGGACGGTGCAGGTCTGGGCTGCGGATTCCCTTTCCCTCGATATGAAGCCTGAAGCGGAGGAAGACTACTGACACCACGGGGAAATCTATGTATTACTTTTATTTTTATCTATTAAACTTCTCTGGCCCTCAAGGTTTTCCAAAGAAACTAGGGTCCCCATTCAGTACAAAGGCCACATTAATAAGCCATAATCCCCCAAGCAGGATCCCTTCACTGTGCTGTGTTTGGGGAATTTGCCATCAAATATTTCAAAACCAAGCTTCTTAGAATAATGTGTGAATAGAGTCCATCCCATATAGGGTGTTCGACAGTAGGAGTAATTTATGTCGAAATCACTGGGCCTGAGGGGCCTAATCAGAGGGACGGGGACGTCTTCTATGCCTTTGACCTTCCTGCTGCTCTGAATGTACTGCACCTGCCATTGTCTTGTCCTAAACTGTAACTCCCCACTGTCACATCTTTAAAGCTTACACATCAATAGTACTTACTAGGTCAGGCACTATTTTAGGACAACTCTCTTGCCTACCCATCCATCTTCCCAGTATAAAACAGCCCACACAGCAATGCACTGAAACTTTTATTGCTCATGGAGGATTGACTTTTGCTGCCCCCGAGGCATGGCTATGGAAGGGTCACCTGGGAGCGGAGCATCGGGCGGAGTGTGGAGCAAGGCAGGCAGAGCAAAGTGCCACCAGACATGAAGACGGTATTGGTCTGTCCAGGTGCCCTACAGATGTTCCCGAAATATGCCAGAGCATATAATGCAGCATGCTCTGGGCAGCATACAGTAGGTTACAGTGTATATGCTTTTGCCAGACGGTAGTGCTGCCGAACTGTCTTTCTTGATGCTGCTTGCATTGTGCAGTTCAATAATTTGATTTCTTGAGCGTAACCCACTGAAGTTGTAATGTTTGAAAATGTGCATACAGGGGGCCTGGGTCGCTCAGAGGGTTAACCTCTGCCTTCGGCTCAGCTCATGATCTCCGGGTTCTAGGATTGAGCCTTGCATTGGGCTTTCTGCTCAGCGGGGAGCCTGCTTCCCTCTCTCTCTCTCCCTGCCTCTCTGCCTACTTGTGATCTCTCTTTATGTCATATAAATAAATAAAATCTTTTTATAAAAATGTGCACAAAAATGTATGCATATCATTACTCTCTCATGTCTGTATTCTCCCCCTCCCCAAAATCATTCTGTCGTCCTCTGAACCCAATCCATTCTTTAAATGTTCCTTCTCAAACACACACAAAAAAACAAGAAGCAAAACAAGGGCTCCTTGTGGTTCAGTGGTTAAGCATCTGCCTTTGGCTCAGGTCATGATCCAGGGTCCTGGACCTGAGACCCACGTTTGGCTCCCTGCTCCACGGGGAGCCTGCTTCTCCCTCTGCCTATGTCTCTCCCTACTTAACTTCTCTCTCTGACAAAATCTTAAACAACAAGCAAAACAAAACCCTTCCCTACTATTCCCCATTCATTCCCAAAACCACACATCTCTCTCTGCCTAAAAAAGGCAGCCAGAGCTGGAACCATGACCAATTTCCCAGTCGATCCTGAGCTCTGTTCATTCTGAGCTCTGTTTCCCCATCATCACTCTTGCCACAGTGTCCGTGGGCCAAACACGATGAATGAACCCACGAGTCCGAAGGCACATTTGAACGGGCCCCACTTCCCCCATGAAGATCTCTGGATCCGGAAGGCACCAAGGAAGGGTATCCTAAATGTCTCTGTGGGTGTTAGGGTAACTGGCTATCATCCTACAATTATGAGAAGTGACAGGGGCTGCCGCATCAACACGTCCAGAAAGACTCCCCCTGCCCCCCTTCCTTCCCCACTCAGCAGAAAACATTTCCTTATAGAACCATGCAGGAGTCTGCATCAGGCACTGGAGCAGGGTTCTGAAGACAACAGAAGCCAAGGACCCTCCGTTGGTCTCTCACCCGTCCTAGTTACTAAACTGTTGCCTCTTGTTGGGAACTTGGCCTTGAAGACTGCAGTTGCTGCTGCTGGAGCTGGGGCTCTAGTCCCCCATTTCTGCTCTGCCCGCCAGTCAGTGCCAGGTTCTGCCACTCGGGGCACTGGCGGGACGCTGCCTTCCTGGGGAGAGAGAGGCACCTGCTGTCGGCTTTGCTGCCTGTGGGGTTCCCCTGTGGCCACAGGGGTGCTGGCAGAGAACCCCCCCCCCCCGGGACAGTGCTCCGTCCCAGTAGCACCAGTTCCCAGTAACAGGTGACTCCATTCTTGGTTTTTCCAACACTCATGGGCACCACGTCATCACTCCTCACCGGCCAGCCAGAGCTCAGAGCCCCAGCCAAGCTGTGCTCCCTCCGTGGACATCTGGCACCCAGGGCCAGGGGGCCCTCCTCTGAATTTCGAGGTCTTCACAATTTCAACCTTTCACTTCTGTGCCTTCAGTCCTAGGGAGTGGTGGCTGCTTAGGGAGTCACGTGTTGACCCCTATCGTTAGGATTAATGACTTCAATCTAATGATCCATTCTTACATATCAAGTTCTCATTCTATCAAATTCAAGTGTCAGGTGCGGTTTCTGTCTCTTGACGGATGACTGACTTATGCAGTGGTCATTTCAGCGAATGACCAGGGATCCAGGATGTGCCCAAACTTAAGGATCCATTTCCCCAAGCAGCAAACTGAACATTTGACGAGCCCCTGCGGTGCCTGGGGGGGGGGGGGGGGGTTCCTCCCCCGCCCCAGCAACGGGAGAGTGCGGTCTCGTGGAAAAGTCCACAACAGGCACCCAAGGCACAGTCCTTGGACCATTGCTTTCCTCGTCCTCCAGACGCAAGCTCTGTGAGGGCAGTGATCGGTCTCCTCCCTGGCTCTCCCCACAGGGCTGTTGTTTATCTGATGGACAGGCGGACAGGTGGATGGATGAGTGAATTAAAAAAAAAAAAGTGAGCACTTTGTGCAATTTTAGCTGACAGCACAATTAACAGTACCAAGGGTTTCCCTATAAAATGAAAATTCAAAAATCTAAAGTGGAAAATAATCCCTTTAAAAATGTAGAGGTGGAGGGGCACCTGGGTGGCTCAGTGGGTTAAGCCGCTGCCTTCGGCTCAGGTCATGATCTCAGAGTCCTGGGATCGAGCCCCGCATCGGGCTTTCTGCTCAGCAGGGTGCCTGCTTCCTCCTCTCTCTCTGCCTGCCTCTCTGCCTGCTTGTGATCTCTGTCAAATAAATAAAATCTTTAAAAAAAAAAATGTAGAGGTGGATTCCCCATATCCCCTCTTCTGTCCCCTGAATTTCTGCCTCATCTGTTTTCATGCATCCTTGCAAGATCTTTAGGGCCCTGGTTCTGGTAACATTATTAATTACCTTAAAACATCATTCAACTGTAGCAGTTTTGGCAATCTTATTATCTCGGAAGGACAAGGAGCAAAGATTAGTTGTTTTATCATTTAAGTAATGAGATTTTTACACTTCTCTAAAGAGATTTATGAGAGTAATTAGTCTAAGCAGGAGTTTCCAGCAGGAGCGTTATTAGGTGTAATAATTAACCTTAGTGGGGCGAGGTACTGACTAGTGACTTAGTGATCACTGAGGAGGGCATGAAATTTCAGTTTCAGGCAGATAAATGTATTACTAATAACTATTTAATAAAACACTACATTATAAAATTGCCAATACAGAGCAGGAAGTATCAACAAGTTACATGTATCTAAGCATTAGCTGATGTTTTTTCTTGTTCTTCAAATGCAGCTGGGGGCAGCATGAAACACTGGGGGAGCCCAGGGCTTGCAGTTAGCTCCCGCCACTGCCACTGACCCGCTCTGTCACTGTGGGTGAGTCATCCAGACGAGGAAACCCGGGGTGTCATCAGCTGCAAAAGAAGCAATAGAACAGGCTCCTTCCAGCTCTGGCCATCTGCAGATACAGAAGACGGAGACATTGTTTCAATCAGACAGTAACAGTTACTGCCTAGTGACCCAGAAATGAACTGAGCCTGATAGAAAGTAAAATGTAGGCTGTGCTAAGTACCTGCTAAGTGCTGTGTTTTTGTTTTGTTTTGTTTAAGATTTTGTTTGTTTATTTGTCAGAGAGAATGAGTACAGGCAGACAGTGACAGGCAGAGGGAGAAGCAGGCTCCCCGCTGAGCAAGGAGCCCGATACGGGACTTGATCCCAGGCCGCCGGGATCATGACCTGAGGCGAAGGCAGCTGCTTAACCAACAGAGCCACCCAGGTGCCCCAGTGCTGTGGTTTTTCATAGATGCCATCTTATTTTAATTCCTTCAAATGGGAATTGATGTCCCTATTCTGTAGCTTAGGACACTTGGGAAATTTCAGAAACTTGTATAGTAGGTAAGGGTTTGAGCCCAACTGAGTATGTTCAAACACTAGTTCCATTACTTAGTGTGTGACACCTGTCATTGGGTGTAGGTGACCCTATCCCTTCGGATCACTGAGAAAAAGGAGCTCACAAACACAAAGTTC
Source organism: Mustela nivalis (assembly GCF_964662115.1). Taxonomy (NCBI): domain Eukaryota; kingdom Metazoa; phylum Chordata; class Mammalia; order Carnivora; family Mustelidae; genus Mustela; species Mustela nivalis. Next base: position 9,203,280 of record NC_139028.1, on the reverse strand, counting down.
TTAGCCAAATACCTAGCTTACAACAAATCCTCTATAACTGTTAATGATTATCACTACCATTATTGTGATTATTTTTGAGATCGTAGCTATGAAAGTCCAGACAAGGTTTGAACTTAGGTCATCTTGACTATAAACCCCATGTAGACTCAGTCATCCCATCCTGATAAACTCTGAGAATTTGGGAAAGTTCTTATTTTAATTGCTATTTTTTCCTATTTTGAAACCATATTTTATGCTATAGTATGCCAACAAGCATTGGCTTTGTGATTCGTTATAAAATACAAGAACATGTCTCCACACCGCCTCACGTTCCATTAAAACAGACTGTGTAGTCGGTCGTCTGTTGTTCCTATTTCCCAGACATAATATGGTCAGTCCTTTAAATGGCATTTTTAAAACTCAATCTAGAATAGAACTAAAATTCAGTTCTTTGGTTTAACAAACCATTGATAACAGCCTTGAAATGAGAAGCCTCGTTGGGGGTGTGCAGAGGGGAGGAATCTGAATGCTTCCATTGTTACCGCTCTTAGCACTTAGCCAGTGTCCAAACATTGGCTCTAGTCTTTGCTATTTTAGATTTTCACACAAGCAACAAAACACAAAATTATTAGAGTATTTATATTCTTCATCTTCCCAAAAGTGATACTAAAGCAGATTGTATTATTTTTTTCCAAAGATGAAAAATCTCTCCCATCTATACACTTTTTTTTTTTCTTACAATGTGACCTTGACCTTTCTCCTTCAAGAGATGGGTTTTATCTTTCCTCCTTGTGAATCCAAGGGAGCATGTGTCCATAGCAGAAGTGATGCTATGTGACTTCCAAGGATGAGTCGTAAATTCTCCAACCTTGCCTAACTCCCTAGTCTTCATGGAAACTTTCCCTTGGAACTCTACTATCAGGCCGCAAAGAGGCCAGGCCATCAGGGAAAGATCATGTGTAGGTGTGTAGGTGTTCTGGTCATGACCCCAGTCAACCTCGAGGGCCAGACACAGGTCTTGAGACCAATGGGCTGGGCTCGGTCAGGTCCATGTTAACCAAGAAGCCAGTCACAGAACACTTCGGATTTCTTTGGTGTCCTTTACTGGTGGGTTGCGATTATGTTACCGTACAGTCCAGCCAGGAAGAAAGTTAATTACGCCCTTAAAAAAAAAAAGAACAGGACATTGTATTTACCATTTGTCAGAGCTCTGGGTCCACCTTTGCAAGAGTCGGGCGAAGATGTTTGAGTTCTAGCACTGTCCTAGACAGGTGCTTCTCCATCAAGACCATTTCATGTCCGGAGCGGCATAAACAAAGGAATTAGAGTAGTAAAATGCTATTTATTTTCACTGCCCTGAACTTTCTCCTCTGATCTTTGCCTCTCACATACTCAGGGCCCTCCTGTTAGCGTCTATTAAGCCTCAAGGGAGAGTTCAAGCAAAGAACGGAAAGGGGGGGACCCCCAGCTTTAATCTCTATAAATTCCATCCAGTAAAAGGACTTTCTCATGGACATTTTAATAGTAGGTTAATAAACTATGGTTACAGGGGGAGGAGTCAAGATGGCAGAGAAGTAGCAGGCTGAGACTACATCAGCTAGCAGGAGATCAGCTAGATAGCTTATCTAAAGATTGCAAACACCTGCAAATTCATCGGCAGATCGAAGAGAAGAACAGCAATTCTGGAAACAGAAAAACAACCACTTTCTGAAAGGTAGGACCAGCGGAGACGTGAATCCAAAGTGACGGGAAGATAGACCCCAGAGGGAGGGGCCGGCTCCCGGCAAGCAGCCGAGCAAGGGAGCACAAAATTGGGACTTTTAAAAGTCTGTTCCGCTGAGAGACATCACTCCAGAGGCTAAACCGGGGCGAAGCCCATGCAGGGTCAGCGTGGCCTCAGGTCCCGCAGGGTCACAGAAGGATCGGGGGTGTCTGAGTGTCGCAGAGCTTGCGGGTATTGGAACGGGAAAGCCGGCTATAGAGACAGAGCCACAGTAAGCTTGCAGCTCGGGGTTACCTTGAACGGTCGCAGGCTCGGTGAGCTCGGAGCACGGCCGGAGGTCAGGCAGACGGGAGTTACTGGGTGCTGTTCTCTGAGGGCGCATGGAGGAGTAGGGCCCCGGGCACTCGGCTCCTCTGGGCCGGAGACCAGGAGGCCGCCATTTGTATTCCTGTCCTCCGGAACTACGGAAAACGCTCAGGGAACAAAAGCTCCTGAAAGCAAACCCGAGCGGATTACTCAGACGGGCCCCTGGTAAGGGTGGTGCAATTCCACCTGGGGCAAAGACACATGAGAATCAATACACCAGGCCCCTCCCCCAGAAGATCAACAAGAAATCCAGCCAAGACCAAGTTCACCTACCAAGCAGTGCGGTTTCAATACCAAGGAGAGCAGCAGAATTCCAGAAGAAGAGAAAGCAAAGCACGGAACTCATGGCTTTCTCCCTGTGATTTTTTTTTTAGTCTAGCAGTTAAATTAATTTTTTTCTTTTTCATTTTTTTTTCCCTCACCTTCTGGGAAAATTTTTTTTTTAACTTATACCCTTTTCTTTTTTAACGTTTTTTAACTAGTTTATCTAATATATATATTTTTTCTTTTTTATATTTTTCTTTGTTCGTTTTTTTTAAATTCTTTTCTTTTTTTTTCTTCTTTTTTTTTCTTTCTTCCATTTTGAACCTCTTTTTATCGCCTTTCTCCCCCCTCACGATTTGGTTAAAGCATATTTTCCTGGGGTTGTTGCCACCCTTTTAGGATTTTACTTGCTCCTTCATATACTCTTATCTGGACAAAATGAAAAGACAGAAAAATTCACCACAAAAAAAAGAACAAGAGGCAGTACCGAAGGCTAGGGACCTAATCAATACAGACATTGGTAGTATGTCAGATCTAGAGTTCAGAATGACAATTCTCAAGGTTCTAGCTGGGCTCGAAAAAGGCATGGAAGATATTAGAGAAACCCTCTCGGGAGATATAAAAGCCCTTTCTGGAGAAATAAAAGAACTAAAATCTAACCAAGTTGAAATTAAAAAAGCTATTAATGAGGTGCAATCTAAAATGGAGGCTCTCACTGCTAGGATAAATGAGGCAGAAGAAAGAATTAGTGAAATAGAAGACCAAATGACAGAGAATAAAGAAGCTGAGCAAAAGAGGGACAAACAGCTACTGGACCATGAGGGGAGAATTCGAGAGATAAGTGACACCATAAGACGAAACAACATTAGAATAATTGGGATTCCAGAAGAAGAAGAGAGAGGGGAGCAGAAGGAATAGTGGAGAGAATTATTGGGGAGAATTTCCCCAATGTGGCAAAGGGAACGAGCACCAAAATTCAGGAGGTTCCGAGAACGTCCCTCAAAATCATTAAGAATAGGCCCACACCCTGTCACCTAATAGTAAAATTTACAAGTCTCAGTGACAAAGAGAAAATCCTGAAAGCAGCCCCGGAAAAGAAGTCTGTAACATACAATGGTAAAAATATTAGATTGGCAGCTGACTTATCCACAGAGACCTGGCAGGCCAGAAAGAGCTGGCATGATATTTTCAGAACACTAAACGAGAAAAACATGCAGCCAAGAATACTATATCCAGCTAGGCTATCATTGAAAATAGAAGGAGAGATTAAAAGCTTCCAGGACAAACAAAAACTGAAAGAATTTGCAAACACCAAACCAGCTCTACAGGAAATATTGAAAGGGGTCCTCTAAGCAAAGAGAGAGCCTATAAGTGGTAGATCAGAGACAATATACAGTAATAATCACCTTACAGGCAATACAATGGCACTAAATTCATATCTCTCAATAGTTATCCTGAATGTTAATGGGCTAAATGCCCCAATCAAAAGACACAGGGCATCAGAATGGAAAAAAAAAAAAAAAACCATCTATAAGTTGCCTCCAAGAAACTCATTTTAAGCCCAAAGACACCTCCAGATTTAAAGTGAGGGGGTGGAAAAGAATTTACCATGCTAATGGACATCAGAAGAAAGCAGGAGTGGCAATCTTTATATCAGATCAATTAGATTTTAATCCAAAGACTATAATAAGAGATGAGGAAGGACACTATATCATACTCAAAGGGTCTGTCCAACAAGAAGATCTAACAATTTTAAATATCTATGCCCCCAACGTGGGAGCAGCCAACTATATAAACCAATTAATAACAAAATCAAAGAAACACATCAACAATAATACCATAATAGTAGAGGACTTTAACACTCCCCTCACTGAAATGGACAGATCATCCAAGGAAAAGATCAGCAAGGAAATAAAGGCCTTAAACGACACACTGGACCAGATGGACATCACAGATATATTCAGAACATTTCATCCCAAAGCAACAGAATACACATTCTTCTCTAGTGCACATGGAACATTCTCCAGAATAGATCACATCCTCGGTCCTAAATCAGGACTCAACCGGTATCAAAAGATTGGGATCATTCCCTGCATATTTTCAGACCACAATGCTCTAAATCTAGAACTCAACCACAAGAGGAAGTTTGGAAAGAACCCAAATACATGGAGACTAAACAGCATCCTTCTAAAGAATGAATGGGTCAACCGGGAAATTAAAGAAGAATTGAAAAAAATCATGGAAACAAATGATAATGAAAATACAACGGTTCAAAATCTGTGGGACACAACAAAGGCAGTCCTGAGAGGAAAATATATAGCGGTACAAGCCTTTCTCAAGAAACAAGAAAGGTCTCAGGTACACAACCTAACCCTACACCTAAAGGAGCTGGAGAAAGAATAAGAAAGAAACCCTAAGCCCAGCAGGAGAAGAGAAATCATAAAGATCAGAACAGAAATCAATGAAATAGAAACAACAACAACAACAAAAAAAAAAAACAATAGAGCAAATCAACGAAACTAGGAGCTGGTTCTTTGAAAGAATTAATAAAATTGATAAACCCCTGGCCCAACTTATCAAAAAGAAAAGAGAAAGGACCCAAATAAATAAAATCATGAATGAAAGAGGAGAGATCACAACTAACACCAAAGAAATACAAACTATTATAAGAACATACTATGAGCAACTCTATGCCAATAAATTTGACAATCTGGAAGAAATGGATGCATTCCTAGAAACATATAAACTACCACAACTGAACCAGGAAGAAATAGAAAGCCTGAACAGACCCATAACCAGTAAGGAGATTGAAACAGTCATTAAAAATCTCCAAACAAACAAAAGCCCAGGGCCAGACGGCTTCCCGGGGGAATTCTACCAAACATTTAAAGAAGAATTAATTTCTATTCTCCTGAAACTGTTCCAAAAAATAGAAATGGAAGGAAAACTTCCAAACTCATTTTATGAGGCCAGCATCACCTTGATCCCAAAACCAGACAAGGATGCCATCAAAAAAGAGAGCTATAGACCAATATCCTTGATGAACACAGATGCGAAAATACTCAACAAAATACTAGCCAATAGGATTCAACAGTACATTAAAAGGATTATTCACCACGACCAAGTGGGATTTATTCCAGGGCTGCAAGGTTGGTTCAACATCCGCAAATCAGTCAATGTGATACAACACATCAATAAAAAAAAGAACAAGAACCATATGATACTCTCAATAGATGCTGAAAAAGCATTTGACAAAGTACAGTATCCCTTCCTGATCAAAACTCTTCAAAGTGTAGGGATAGAGGGCACATACCTCAATATCATCAAAGCCATCTATGAAAAACCCACCGCAAATATCATTCTCAATGGAGAAAAACTGAAAGCTTTTCCGCTAAGGTCAGGAATATGGCAGGGATGTCCATTATCACCACTGCTATTCAACATAGTACTAGAGGTCCTAGCCTCAGCAATCAGACAACAAAAGGAAATTAAAGGCATCCAAATCAGCAAAGAAGAAATCAAATTATCACTCTTCACAGATGATATGATACTATATGTGGAAAACCCAAAAGACTCCACTCCAAAACTGCTAGAACTTGTATAGGAATTCAGTAAAGTGTCAGGATATAAAATCAATGCACAGAAATCAGTTGCATTTCTCTACACCAACAACAAGACAGAAGAAAGAGAAATTAAGGAGTCAATCCCATTTACAATTGCACCCAAACCATAAGATACCTAGGAATAAACCTAACCAAAGAGGCACAGAATCTATACTCAGAAAACTATAAAGTACTCATTAAAGAAATTGAGGAAGACACAAAGAAATGGAAAGATGTTCCATGCTCCTGGATTGGAAGAATAAATATTGTGAAAATGTCTATGCTACCTAAAGCAATCTACACATTTAATGCAATTCCTATCAAAGTACCATCCATCTTTTTCAAAGAAATGGAACAAATAATGCTAAAATTTATATGGAACCAGAAAAGACCTCGAATAGCCAAAGGGATATTGAAAAAGAAAGCCAAAGTTGGTGGCATCACAATTCCGGACTTCAAGCTCTATTACAAAGCTGTCATCATCAAGACAGCATGGTACTGGCACAGAAACAGACACATAGATCAATGGAACAGAATAGAGAGCCCAGAAATAGACCCTCAACTCTATGGTCAACTAATCTTCGACAAAGCAGGAAAGAATGTCCAATGGAAAAAAGACAGCCTCTTCAATAAATGGTGCTGGGAAAATTGGACAGCCACATGCAGAAAAATGAAATTTGACCATTTCCTTACACCACACACAAAAATAGACTCAAAATGGATGAAGGATCTCAATGTGCGAAAGGATTCCATCAAAATCCTTGAGGAGAACACAGGCAGCAACCTCTTCGACCTCAGCCGCAGCAACATCTTCCTAGGAACATCGCCAAAGGCAAGGGAAGCAAGGGCAAAAATGAACTATTGGGATTTCATCAAGAGCAAAAGCTTTTGCACAGCAAAGGAAACAGTTAACAAAATCAAAAGACAACTGACAGAATGGGAGAAGATATTTGCAAACGACATATCAGATAAAGGACTATTTTTTTTTAAGATTTTATTTATTTATTTGACAGAGAGAAATCACAAGTAGATGGAGAGGCAGGCAGAGAGAGAGAAAGAGAGAAGGAAGCGGGCTCCCTGCTGAGCAGAGAGCCCGATGCGGGACTCGATCCCAGGACCCTGAGATCATGACCTGAGCCAAAGGCAGCAGCTTTAACCCACTGAGTCAGTGTCCAAAATCTATAAAGAACTTAGCAAACTCAACACTCAAAGAACACATAATCCAATCACGAAATGGGCAGAGGACATGAACAGACATTTCTGCAAAGAAGACATCCAGATGGCCAACAGACACATGAAAAAGTGCTCCATATCACTCGGCATCAGGGAAATACAAATCAAAACCACAATGAGATATCACCTCACACCAGTCAGAATGGCTAAAATCAACAAGTCAGGAAATAACAGATGCTGGCGAGGATGCAGAGAAAGGGGAACCCTCCTACACTGTTGGTGGGAATGCAAGCTGGTGCAGCCACCCTGGAAAACAGCATGGAGGTTCCTCAAAATGTTGAAAATAGAACTGCCCTATGACCCAGCAATTGCACTACTGGGTATTTACCCTAAAGATACAAACGTAGTGATCCAAAGGGGCACGTGCACCCCAATGTTTATAGCAGCAATGTCCACAATAGCCAAACTATGGAAAGAGCCTAGATGTCCATCAACAGATGAATGGATCAAGAAGATGTGGTATAGGGGCACCTGGGTGGCTCAGTGGGTTGAGCCGCTGCCTTTGCCTCTGGTCATGATCTCAGGGTCCTGGGATCGAGTTCCGCATGGGGCTCTCTGCTCAGCAGGGAGCCTGCTTCCCTCTCTCTCTCTGCCTGCCTCTCTGCCTACTTGTGATCTCTCTCTGTCAAATAAATAAATAAAATCTTAAAAAAAAAAAAAAGAAGAAGAAGATGTGGTATATATACACAATGGAATACTATGCAGCCATCAAAAGAAATGAAATCTTGCCATTTGCGACAACATGGATGGAACTAGAGCGTATCATACTTAGCGAAATAAGTCAAGCAGAGAAATACAACTATCATGATCTCCCTGATATGAGGAAGTGGTGATGCAACATGGGGGCTTAAGTGGGTAGAAGAAGAATCAATGAAACAAGATGGAATTGGGAGGGAGGCAAACCATAAGTGACTCTTAATCTCACAAAACAAACTGAGGGTTGCTGGGGGCAGGGGGGTTGTGAGAAGGGGGTGGGATTATGGACATTAGGGAGGGTATGTGCTTTGGTGAGTACTGTGAAGTGTGTAAACCTGGTGATTCATAGACCTGTACCCGTGGGGATAAAAATATATGTTTATAAAAAATAAAAAATTAAAAAAAAAAAGAAACTATGGTTACAGTTCTCTGGTGTTTTAGTATATGTTTTTCTTAAAACCCTCGGCTGCGGTGCCTGGGTGGCTCAGTGGGTTAAAGCATCTGCCTTTGGCTCAGGTCATGATCCCAGGGTCCTGGGATCGAGCCCCGCATCGGGCTCTCTGCTCAGCGGGGAACCTGCTTCCTCCTGTCTCTCTGCCTGCCTCTCTGCCTACTTGTGATCTCTATCTGTCAAATAAATAAATAAAATCTTTAAAAAAAAAAAAACCCTAGGTAATCACAGAGCATGGTGACAGTTAGGAAAGTTGATTGGTCTATGAGGGAAACCACTTGGGACACTAATTTGGTCTCTGGTGAAGGTTTCTCTCTCACAGAGTCAGAAGGGGAAATGCTGCCATGGAGTTCTTATCTCTCTCAACAATTTTATTTCTGTATATGTTTGCCTTTAACAAATCCCCTTAACAGGATATTCTCAGAAGGACTGCTATTGAAAATGTAACTTAAAATCCCTTTTGAGAGAGGTGTTTTCAGTGACCTACAGTAGACAAAGCTGCCAGTCCGCCTTTAGTAGGCACGTGTGTCCGTGCAGTTAGTGGGGATGTTTCAGATCAGGAAGAAGTGCTTGGCATTGTCCACCCCCGCCCCGGTGTCCGACCGAGGTTACTCCGCAGAGGGAAAGAGAGTATATAGTGTGGGCAACTTCTCCAGGATTTGATCCTTCAGAAACAACTGGCTGCAAATGACTGGTCATTCCAGGACCTGAAGTATACAGCTGTGGTGCATTGAATTAGATGCGCCATTCTGAGAGCAAAACCACAAACCCTCGCTGAGACACCCCCACCCCCACCACCCCAAGACACCAGCAGGTCAGTCGGGAGCTAAGGCGTTTCATCACCCTAATTAATTTAGGGACGGAGGTAGATGACTCACCCCAAACGGCAATATTCTGAGCAAATTCGGCCACCGGTTTGTTTACAGGCTTGTAAGCAGTCGGTTGGGAAGACGCGTAAAAGAGCAGTAAATGGCGACCCACATGGCTTGTGCACTGGATTAATAGAGCAATTAAAGCTGGTTACAGTGAAGTATTACACAGAACCTAACCATGATACAACAGCCACGGATCTTCTTTCAGACGCTGTGGTTTAGCCAAGGACATTGAAATACCTAAAGGTTACAGGCGCCGTGGTGAACTATCAGTGGCCGTGCTGAGAACACAGGGTTTAAGAAACCCTCTTGCAAGGGGGAAGGACCAATTAATTTTTTCCCACCCAGAAGACGAGTTTCCTGAGATGGAGCATGCGAAGGTCTCTGCTGCTACGAGGAGTCTTAAGGGAGCTAATAATTTGTTCTTATCACGAGAAAGAAACTTGTGAATTAGAAAATGCTTCACCTGAGATGCAAAATGCAAAGGATGATGGGAGTGTAACCGAGACAGGAGACGAGGCATTCACTCTCTTGCAAAGGTGCACTGAGGCCGTGAGAGGGGAGGGCAGGTTTGTAGCCGTTCCTGAACCCCGATCTTTGGAGCCAGATGACAGCAGATCTTAACAAACCCCATCCTACAGATTCTATTCAAAACATGGTGGAATGTGGTCCCCAAGTTTTTTCCATGACTCATTGGCTCCAGCTTTAGGGGTGGGGAGGCCGTGAGTCCAGAGAGAATGGCCTGGGAAGTCCCCTAGTCAGCCTAGTAGTTTGTCAGGATTTCCTTGTGGGTCTTCCTCTCTCCTTAACATGGTAGTGACCGCATCTGGTGTGTCATCCGTGGTATGCAACATGAGGCACTTTTTTCTCCCAACATTGTCTCCATGAAAACCCTTCTTCAATTCCTATTACAGTGTTTTGGAAATTCTCACTCTAGCTGCTCATTAGCTTTCCAGAGGTCTTTCAAAAAACACCCATACTAGTGGTCCTCCTTGGTCTTCTACAAGATAGGAAAAGTAAGGGGAGAAAGGGCAGGCATCCTTCTCAGAAGCAACTGGTGTTGTCCTCTGTATTAGTTTTCACTGGATTTCGGGGTACCATTGATGAGCCATTGATATCCTCTGGGTGGAAGGCGTCCCAGTGGTGGGGCTGCGGAAAGCAGTGTATGGAAAGTCCTGCAGCTGATCTCCCCTTGATAGAAAACTAGATTGGGCTCCAGCCTGACCTCTCCTGAGCCTCCCTAATTCCCTCTCGTGATACCTCTAGAGCACAGTCTTTGGCCCTGAGGCCTACACTCTTGGGTGGCAAAATGGCCCTTTGGCTCCAGTCTGCAGTATGTAACTGAGCAATAGGAAGTTCCACCGTCTTGCACATGCACAAAATGTTGAGTGTGCACGCAGATGGCCCCATGGCTGTCCTTCCTTTCTACTTGCCAGCTTGCTTCATATGTCTTTCTCCTCTCTCCAAATAGCACTAGGGCATGCACCGGCATAGCCTCTGGGTAAGCAGGTTGGACCAGGGATGGTACCCCGAAGCTCTGCTGCTGGGCACCCAATCTCGATAACTCGTGTGGTCAATGCCATTTTCAGTTGGTAGTAGTAGGGTAGAGCATCCACAATGTTCTGACTTCAAAGCCCGAGATCTTTCCTGGAGGCATTACTGGAGATCAAAGGAACAGGAGACGTTGGGGAACGTGTAAGGGAGCAACCCCATATCAGAAGTGTCGGTGCCCGAAAGTAAACACGCCATTAAGATGGCGGCTGGATGCGAGCCAGTAGGTGGAACTGAGGACTAAGGAAGTAGTCCAAAATGCCTCTTGTATCTATGTGGCTGCAAGTGATTGGTTGTACAACTTTGGTATATATACACATGCGCGGGCTGTGAGAGGGGAGATCCCAACAGCTACCCAGAAATAAAGCTTGCTTCGCTGAGGTCTCCTGGTCGTTCTTGCTGGCAATAGCGACAAGTGGTGCCGGCACCCGGGAACCCTCCGAAACCGAGGAGTTCTCAGTGAACGCAACGATCCGGTAAGTGCGCACAAAATTTCAGATAAAAAAGTTCCTAAGTATAGGATGAGAAGTAAGAAAGTTCCTAAGTATAGGACGAGAAGTAAAAAGGTTCCTGGGCATAGGACGAGAAATAATGGGATCAAAGTTTACTAAGATGGAGGGATTGCTGACGGAAGTGCTTAAGGCTAACGACACTCCTCTAAAAACGAAAGCAGCTCGGCAGTTCTTGAAAAAGGTTGAGGACTTCTTAATATTCCTCAATGGGAACATTTGGGGGAAGAACCATAAAACAGTTAAAAATGTTATCGAGGAAGGTATTGAGGTGATGGAGCAGGTCAGAGAAGCCTCTAAGGCAGGATCTAGCAGAGGGGGAGAAAGTTCAGAGGAGAGCTCCTCTGAAGATGAGCTTGGGGAAGCCATGACGCACTTAAAATTAAAAGAGGAATTCCCTAACAAACCTTTAAAGGGAAGGACATACAAAGAAGCCGGGGAAAAAATATGACTCCCTAGTGCCCTCTGTCAGAAGGTCAAGAATTCCTACCCCTGAATGTAGGCCTATAGCGCCACCTGCAGAATGGCCGCCACCATATAACACTTCATGCTCCCGAGGGGCATGCGGTTGTCCAGAATGTAGAAATGCAGGATGGAGGGGCATTACGGACTTTACTAAACCCTCCCCTCTTGCATACCCAGTGTTAGAAGATCAAAATCAACAGAGGTTTCATCAACCACTAGACTTCAAACTTATTAACCTTACCCCAGACGAATGGACTAACATGGCAAAAGCAACTCTGTCTGGTGGACAATACTTGATATGGAAAACTGCTTGGCAAGAGTGTATCTCAGAAACTGCCCGGCGTAACGCCGCGTCAGGGAATCCCCACTGGAATATTGACATGCTCATGGGAGGAGGTCAATTTGTGGGACAAAACAATCAGATTGGGTACCCCCCAGGGGTGTATTTACAGATAGCAGCTGCAGCCACTAGGGCTTGGAAGACCATGCAGGGTTCTGGCGATTTGCAGGGACAACTTTCCAAGGTGTTGCAGGGGCCTAATGAATCCTATGTTGACTTTGTAGATTGTCTGCTCCAAGTAGCAAGGCGCATATTTGGGGATGTGGACCAAGCAATGCCTCTTGTTAAACAATTAGCCTATGAACAAGCAAATAAATGGTGTAGAGAGGCTATCCGCCCTTGGAAGTCTAAGGACCTGATTACGTATATCAAAGTGTGTCGAGACATCACTGATACAGTTGTTCAGGGCCAAGTTATGGCGGCAGCAATAGCCCAAGGGATAAGAAGTTTCAATGGAGGAACCAGGAGTTTTTCCAAGGCTTGTTTTCTTTGTGGAAGGGACGGTCATCTTAAGAGGGATTGTCCAGAGGGTAAAGGATCTCCTAGACGAGTCAAGCCCGCACCTGGGTTGTGCCCTCGTTGCCGTAAAGGGAATCATTGGGCTAATGAATGTAGGTCCCAGAAAGATATTCAAGGAAATGCCCTGCCACCAAATAACTGGATTCGATCCAATGACTCAAAAAACGGGAAGCAGGGCCCCATGCCCCCGGGGCCCGACACAAATTTATGGGGCGCTAACGCAAATGCCCAGGACATGGTATCCTCCCTCGGAGAAAGGCACGCAACCTCTGGATCAGCAGGGCTCGATATCAGAGCAGCTGCCGGAATGGTCCTAACACCGGAGATAGATCACATCAGAGCCCATATGAGCCTACCAGGACCATTATCCGAGGGCAATGCTCTAGCAGACTACAATAGTCATTTCCAACTTATTTGCCCTACCTTAGAACAGGCGAAGCTGTTCCATAGCAAATGGCACGTGAATTCTAATACCTTAAGATATATAGATTCCATATCACCAAAGAACAGGCAAGAGATATAGTAAGGACCTGTGGGAATTGTGCCACATTACTCCCTCAGCCTTCCTTGGGGGTAAATCCCAAAGGCCTTCAAGCTAATCACCTGTGGCAAATGGATGTCACACATGTACCTGAATTCGGGCAACAAAAGTACATACATATATCAGTGGACACTTATTGGGGTATCATAATGGCTACTCCCCTCATGGGGGAGAATTCAAAACAAGTCATCACACACTGCCTACGATGCTTCGCAGATTGGGGTATCCCAAAACAAAGACAGATAATGGACCTGCATATACATCAAAATCTATCCATCAATTCCTGAGTCAATTTGGTATAGTCCATACTACAGGTAGACCCGCCAATCCACAAGGTCAAGGAATAATTGAACGCGCAATGGCACCTTCAAACGATGCTTACAAAAAATAAGAAAAGGGGGAATAGGGGATGACTACAAGTCACCCCGTGATCTTACATCTCTCACCCTTTACATTTTAAATTTTTTGTCCTTGGACCATAATGGTACATCTGCAGCGGACAGGCATGCGGCGGTTACCGAACGCACTCTAGCCCAGGCAAAGTGGAAGGATATACTCACGGGCCAATGGAGAGGCCGTGACCCGGTCCTAAGATGGCACCGAGGTTCTGTTTGTCTTTTTCCACAGGATGCCCAAGTGCCTATCTGGGTCCCGGAGCGACTGATTAGAAGAATCGATCAACATGGCCCGCCCCATCCTGATGCTCGGCCTGATAGCGATCCTGGCGACACCAGCATCCTTTCAACAGATGCACCAATGGGCAATAGTGAAAGCCTGGCTGTTCCCCATGCCACTGACGAATGAGTCCGCCATCCTCCCTCCTGTATACCTACTTTCATTCCCATGCCCGTTTCTATAAATCCTAACGATTTGCCTGTATTGCTCTCAAGACATAAAAGAGACTTTGGGATCACTGCCGGCATTATTGCAGCTGTAGCGGCCTCCGCAGCTGCAGCAACTGCAGCGGCTGTAGCTCTCACCACGTCTGTACAGACTGCCTCCACTCTTAATAACCTAACTACCGGAGTTGCAGGAGCCCTCGCCACACAAGAACTAATTAATGGCCACCTTCAAGCCGGCATTATGATCGTCAATCAGCAAGTAGATCTAATCCAGGAACAAGTGGACATTCTCCAGAAACTATTGACGACCGGATGCATCCAAGCACTTTCTGGACTTTGCATAACCTCCGTGGCCTATACACCTAAATGGGACATGGTCCAATCAATATTATAATTTGACAAGATTGTTAAGACAACAAATATTCACTATTAATGCAACTAAGATTGACATAGCTCCATTAGGGGATTGGGTCTCTGTTGTAAACCAATCACTCTCGTTTGCTAAAGAGTAGGCCAGTATGGGTGCACTATTAATTGGACTACTCCTGGGCTTGATCCTTATGTTCCGCTGTTTTGCATCATTACGTAAACAACAACATAGACAACAGTTGGTGCTAGTACAAGCTTGCATGGCACTGGAAGCTGGTACATTTCCCCAAATCTGGCTGGCAGCGCTAGATCGGTAGTCAATGACGGGTAAGATTAGCTGCATGCACATAGCAACCTAAGCCAGGAGTTCTCCAACCAGGGAGAATTATCCGATGATGGGTAAGCATGTTCATGGCAGCTGACAACCTAAGACAGGCACGATCTCCTGCCTTGCATGCCTAATATAAAAGAAAAGGGGGAGATGTCGGTGCCCAAAAGTAAACACGCCATTAAGATGGCGGCTGCATGCGAGCCAGTAGGTGGAACTGAGGATTAAGGAAGTAGTCCAAAATGCCTCTTGTATCTATGTGGCTGCAAGTGATTGGTTGTACAACTTTGGTATATATACACATGCGCGGGCTGTGAGAGGGGAGATCCCAACAGCTACCCAGAAATAAAGCTTGCTTCGCTGAGGTCTCCTGGTCGTTCTTGCTGGCGAGAGCGACACAGAAGCCAACTCCAGACGTTGCCTTGCCCTGATATGACCTGAGGGACTTGGCATTCTTCTACTGTCAGCCTTGAGCAATTCCTTTCTCTTGTGTTGACTGAAAATGTGGCCCCAAACACTACTTCTCAAGCCGAGAAGCCATTCTTAATTGAGGCAAAACACAAAAGTAGAAACAAAATTTGCCTACCTTGCTAGAGCATTCTGGATAAGGGGTAGACTTTCCTAGGTGGTAGAATGAGCATGTCCTTTGGGGAGACCCTTAATACATCTGATAATCTTTTAACTGTCACAAAGCCATTAATCAGACATAATGTCACAGAGACGGATTCATCCAAGTTTGTTTCAACTGAGAAGAGAATTTGAGGAAGTCGATTAAGAAGCTGCATAGACATGGCTAGGAAAGGGTCGTCTAAGCAGCTTGGCCCTGGCTTCTCTACGGGTCCAGCAGACCAGAGTGGGACTTGGACCACACTTTCAGGGACACAGTGGTGCTTTGAACTCCGTGCCTAGAAAGCCTGACGATCTTGGGGAAGTGGGCCATTCATCACTGTGGAGATGGCATAGGTCCAGGGGATCCAAAATTAAAATTCAGGAAATAGGAGAGGGTAAGAGTTTCCTTTTGACCAGGTGGTGAGCTCTCCCACCACCACGGAGCGCGCCCTTTGGCCTGACGTGTTAATCATTGCCACGCCGTGCTCGGCCAGGGTCACGTTCTCTCTAACAGCACAGCCATCCCCTGACGTGGCTGGCACTGCTGGTCATTTTCACAGGTCACTAATGCTGGGACTTTGGTTTCCCACCCACTGTCCTCTGACCTCTGCATCCTATCCCCTGCTCTCCATTGGCCTCTAATGACCTTTGCCTGAAGACCTTTGCCAAGTCGAGCCTTTGTTGGGGAAGCTCCCGCCTTCATTCAATCTCAGCAGACAGGCTCAGCTCTCTCTCACTTAGAAATAATCAATCATGAGGATATTTGCAAAGGCCTGAGGTGCCAAACTTACTAATTTTATCTGCTGATGAGTTTCCTGGTTTCCTGCTGCTTCATAAACCAGCTTTATCTTGGGGGGGGGGGGGTGAGACCGACTTCTCCAACCACCAGCCTTCGCATTAGAAGGCGGTGTCAGCTCAGTTTCCAGCACAGACCATAAGTGCCCCTCTTAGCAGAAGCTGCTGCTGCTTCAGACAATTTGTCTCTCTTATGGAACTTGAAAGAGTCTATAAACAGCCACCAAATACTCTGAATTTTTTCTTCCATCTCTAACCAGAGTCAGATCAGAATGCTCTTTGATCCAACCCCTAATCATCTCCTGGGACACATACATTTTGTGTCTTTGTAACAGGCGCCTTTGACTTCCCAAACCAGAGCGATGCGGTCCTCACGGCTCTCTGTTCTGTCCGCCTCACTTAGCTTGTAATTCCTGGTCTGTTCTTACAGCACTCTGGAAAAAAAAGGTGTACTCTCTATCTCAGCTCTAAGTTTTGAAAAACAGTATCTAATTAAAAGTAATTTAAATGATGAGTCGTATTACCTCAGTACGTCGGGAGGCAGATATTTCAAAAGGTTACTGTAATCACCCATCATGTTATCAAGAATCTGAATTTCTTCCCTCTTCTTTCTCTGTCACTCTCTACATATTGGGTGCTCTGGTCCGGCTGAAGGTGGCTTCAGGAGCTCCAGCTACGACCTTGAAAATCTTCAGGTAGAGGCGGAGGACCATTTCTTTCCCCAATGTGTGAAAGTTTCCCAAAAGACTTATCATTTCATCCTATTGATGAGACAAATGTTTCCTGTACCCATGGGGTGAACGGAATCAGAGTTACAGATTTGATTAAACCAACATTCTTGTCCTTGAACTAAGAAAGCACCCATAAAACCAAAGCATCTTTAAGTTTAAATGCTGGAGGAGCCCTTAGGAGGAAGGAAACCACCATCTGTAATACCTTAAGCTCCTTAAGTGAGGTCCCCGGACCAAGTGTTCTGATGGAGATAAGCACCCCTGGGCCCCCCCCCCTTGACGTAAATTAATAGACTCTCTGGCATAAGGTCCAGAAACTTGCATCTGAATAAGCTCCCAGGTGACCCTTAGAACCAGAAAGACCCGAGAACCACTGCAGAAACCTCTAGGGCTTCGTCTGATTGGAATGCCTCTCCCCACATTGTCCGCAGAGAGCCCTGCTCTCCGCAGATGCTTAATGGTGTTTAATACTGCTCTGAAGCGGAAGCTTTTTTAATTTGTTTTCTTTTCTATTGTTCTATTTCCAAAAAAAGTCATGTAATTCCTTTACTACTTCTCTAGGATTGAGCACTTCTTTCAGTGGACTGAGGGAACTTAATATACTCTGTTTTAAAGGGCTTCTGCTACTCGATCTTCTACTAATTTCATTCTAAGAAAAGGACTAAGAGGAAATGTGATTTAAAAAAAAAAAACTAGAAGGACAAATAGAAGTGAAAACCAGTTCTTTATTTTTATGAGGAAATCCTTTTCTCTGGGATCCCTTGGATGGAAATTGAATCTAAGTAGATTGGTAGACTTTAGACTGGGGATGAAAAGGAGGTACTAACTTCATGAGACTTGTTAATTTTTGTGATGTTAGTTATTCGATGGCTGCTAGAACATTATTCTCTAAAGAGGGCTGACTGACTGGCCACCTGGAGCTGTCCAAGCCCCTCCTCCATGGTGGGCCACCATCCATTGTGGGACCCCATGACAGAGCAGATAGAATGCCTACACGTGCTGAGAACTGTTCAGGGGCTCAAGGTCTATTCACTCAATCCTTTAACAGGTTGGGGCGTGTGTCCTCATTTCTATCCAGCCCCATTTTCCAGGTGAGGGAACGGAGATCAGAGGAATGGATGACTTCCTCTTCCATCAGGAGGGGGCATTTGACCTCCACATCCGGGTACAGAGACTGTCCCTGCGACCACCACGCCGTGAACGCCTCTCGACCAACGTCACAAACCATGGTCCCCTGCACCACCAAAAGCTTGTGCGGAGTTCTTAAAACATTGTAATTAGTTTGAAACATGGAAAATTCAATAGAACGCATCTTGAAACTTTGAGTTCTGGCCTTAAGTGAAAACTCAAAAGATGAGTGCTGTGAACGCGAGTCCAGCAACACTCCGTGGGGACCAGCAAGCGGATCCAGGTAGAAGCTGCCCCTTCTGTTAGTTTCTCCCACCCCTCCCGCTTCCCGACTGGAGAGTGTGGAATGACAGGTGACTTATTTAATGACGGTAGAGGAAAGATCCCACATCCCTGAGAGGTGGGGTAGTCTAGTGGGTCACACACATGGACTCTGAAGCCAGACCCTGTGGATTTAAACTCCAGATCCAACATCAATTACAATCATGACCATGAGAAGCTCCTTAAACTCTCAATGCCTCCGTTTTCTCACCGTCTGGGGTAACTGACGAAGCTTCCTGTGGGAGACGATCCGTGTCCAAACAAGGTCCACGACCTGATGGAGGCAGGCTTTCTCAGGACCCGGCATGACCCCTTCCTCATCTCCAAAAGCAGGGAGCAGGAGACTCTCCGGCAACCTAGAGTGACCTCTACCGAAGCAGCATTGTTTCATCCTGTGGTTACATCTGGGGACCTGAGACTTGCAGTGCCCTGTGACACCGCGAGACCGCAGAAGGGGTCGTGGTCCCGCCAGCAGTGGCAGTGGGGATGCATATGCAGGTCCACAAGGCCAAAGCCAGGCTTCCTTCCCCCTGCTCCCCCACCTTCAGGCCTACCACATCCCGATAAAGTGCTGTGTTCGAAACCATGTTTGGGTACCTGCTGTAGGAACAAAACCTCTATGTGCTTGTGAGTGGTAAAGCCTGGAGTACGCTGGTCTATTTGACTCGTGCGTCCACTTTTAGGAGGGTGACTGCGGACGAATTGGTTTGCCTCACTTTATCCCATTCTCAAATGTAATGGCCTGACTTCCACTTGACCCACAGGCTCGAGGGCTGCAGACGGCCGTGTGCGGGGCTGTAGGGACTCAGGCTGGAGACGGCCCCGGCTCTCTTCTCCCCGAACCCCCACACAGTGGGTACTAGGGCGTGGGCTGCAGCACCTGGGATGCTACCAGGCCAGCGTGGCACATTTTTCCTTGTGCTTAGGTCACCAAAACCTCTTCGTTAAAACCTCCTCATTCTCCACCAACATGAAACACTGAGTAGTGAAGCCCAGGAAGAAAGCGTCAGGATGTCTAACGCATCCTCGTAGCAACACGGTTTTCAAGAACAGTGCTTGGAGGAATGAACGCAGTAAATAGCAAAGCCCTGCCTTGTCTTGCTGGGTAGACCCTGCACAATCCCACACCGGCACAGGTCCCACGGGCCTGGCGTATACCTGACAGCACCTGGCACGGGCCTTGGCCCCCCGGAGTTCCTCACGGCCTTGCCACCTGCAATGCTCTCCGTCCTTCCCTGCGCTCCCGACCGCCACGGCCCTCACGGCTCCTCCGGACTCCACTGACAGGACGGACACCAGGAGGTGCTGCTGGGCATTTCCCCCTGCTCTGAGTTCCTCATTCCCTCCATTCTGGGTTTTACTAATCACATGTGAAGGGAGAACCCACAATTATGTCCCCTCCATGAGACCCTGAGGTCCCCTGGGACTGAAGACTGTGTCTTTGGTTTCTGCTCCGAATTGTTTTTATTTCTTTTCCTTCTCCGTGTTATGACGTGTGCTCATCACACCAGCATCCTTTCGGGGGAAACGGAAAGATCCCTTCAAACTCTCTCGTATTGATGAAGCCCCTGTTCATTCCCAGTTGGCTTTCCGAGCGCCCCTGCGTGTGTTCCCCTGACTTCCCAGCCCCTGGCACAGTACAGACAGCAGGCTACGGAGACCCCTGACACGCGGACCTTCACGTGGGCCAGGTGTTTGTTTTCATCATCTCCCTGGTGATGAGTTAGGAGCTGCGTATCCTCATTCTCGGACCAGGGGTCAGAGCCCTGGGGTGCAGATAGTTCTGATAAGGTGCCAAGGCTAGTCGGGGGGTTGTGGGGAGAGACCTCAGCCCCCAGAGTTCTGTTTGCAAACCCTCACCCTCCTCCCGCCCGACCACCCCCTGGCCTCTCCGAGCAACCTTGTCACCTGCTCCCTGAGGTGGAACATGCCATCCCCAGCATTTGCCTTATGCTTTAGCTGTCAAGAATTTGTATCTCAGGGCTGCAAATCATTTCAAAATCTAAAGGACTCACCACAACAAAAAAGCCAACCAAACCCAACCCAACCAAGCCGGGTCTCTGTCCTTTCCTCCCCAGCACGTCCTACCATGGTTTTTACATGAATGCTTGCACCCGTGGACTTGTTCAACCTCCTTAAAGATCTGGGGGGAGTGCAAGTTCCTTGCCGAGAAGTGTTTTCCCAGGGAGGTGACTGCTGCTCAGAAGGGCAGGAAGCACGGAGACCGTGGCCTCGGTTTCCCCTTCGTGCTGTGACAGCAAGGCAGGGCTCAGTGTGCGTGTAGCTCCTTCCCTCCTCTGTCTGGCCAGAGACCCTGACATGTTGGATGGATCAAATCAAAACAGTTTTGCACGATCCACAAATGCCTTGCGTCCGTCTGGGACATTCTTTGAAATCGCACAGACCTGTGACCTTGGAAACTGTACACACCAGCCTCCCACAGTCTCTGGCCACAGTCTCTGCTCTTGCTTAAGGCCATTTAAGGTGACGAGGCAACTTGCTGAGAGCTGCCTGGTTTGCTGACAGGGCGTTCCGTCTTGAGTGTGTTGCTAAAATCCAGCCTGATCGAGTTACAAGTAATTAGCGTGCAGCCCATCACCTGGAGTGCCGTTATGCAAATTTGCATGTGGCTCAGCTGCACGGTTTGGACAAATATTTAGCTTCGTCCTAAAGCCTGCCTTGCCAAGAGAAAACAGGCCCAGGGGATTCCTACCCTTGTACATCCCCTGGTTTTGAAACCAGAAGTGAACGAGGCCATGTGTGTCTAGGACACCAACATTTCCAGAGGAAATATCCTCTTACTGGTCCTTCAGGGAGAAGGACGTGTATAGGAATCTTGGAGGAACCTTAAGTCGGAAAAGTCAAAAGTGCTGTTCCCAAGTATGTGCAGGGCCATCTCGTCGACACGAAGACAAACGTGACTTGCATGTTCTCGAAGGCCACGTTGGAAGACATGGGTCAGAGCTGGCTGGTTACAGAGAGGCCGCCACAAACCCATCTGAGGTGGGACATGGCCCAGGGGACCGTGCGGGAAGGTAGACTTCTGTTACCGCTTCCGCATAGAAGGCTGTGTACATTAAATCCGTGAATTTTTATTTCTTGACCAAGTGAATCCGATATCCACTGGAATGTGTTTTTTTCCCCCCAAACTGTCACCCCGGAAGGGTTAAGGTACTGCAGAGAGCCTGTCCTTGACCAGAAGAGTAGGACGACATCTCCCGAGCCCGTGAACCCTGTCCATTCTCCCGAATTCATGCAGCCAGAGCAAATCCTCAATATTGATTCCCGAACTGGTCAAAAGGCATCCAGGCCCCCCCTCTCTCAGGGTGGAAGTGATTACTGGACCTGGGTAACACTTCTGATGAGTAAGAATGTTAAAGTCAAAATGAAAAGGGGACTCGAAATTTTGAGTTGGGGCCATTTAGATTTCTAGGAGTAATTCTGGCTGAGGGCTTCCCCAAAGGCCTCCTCTTCCTGCTCACTGATTTGCAGAGTAGAGGGTCAGCTATTCATCTAACCAAGAAATATTTTCAGTATGTTCTTCTCTCATGACTCAAGCCAAAAATAGAACAAAATACTGTGGTGTCATATATGAAAAGTACAAAGTACTAATTTAAAGGAACACATGTTTGCACCCCAACGTTTACAGCCACACTCTGTGTATGTGTGTGTGTGTGTGTGTGTGTGTACACATACACAGTGGAATACTACTCAGCTATGAAGAATGAAATCTTGCCATTTGCAACAATGTGGATGCAGCTAGAGAGCATGATGTGAGGTGAAATAAATCAGAGAAAGACAAATACCATAGGATTCCACTTATATGTGGAATTTAAGAAGCAAAGCAAATTAGCAAATTGGGGAGTGCAGAGAGAGGCCAACCCAGAAACAGACTCTGAATGACAGAGAATGCACTGCGGGTCCCCAGAGGGGTGGGGACATCGGGGGAACGGGATGGGGATGAAGGAGGGGCGTATGAGGGGCGTAGATGAATGCTGAGTCACTGTCGTATGCGCCTGAAACAGTGCTACACTGTATGTTAGGGGACAGGAGTCAAATGAAAAAGAAAGAAAGAACATGGTCTCCTGTGCCAGAGACGCTCTGGGAGCTCCCAGAACGACCTCTGGGTCTGGGTTCTCGCTGTGACTCTGCCACCCCCAGCTGGGTCACGGGGACCCCAGCCTTCACCTCTTGGAGACAAATGCCTCATCTGCAAAACCAGATGACGGCCAGGATCCCCAAGGGCGGCCGCTGCGATTTCAGCATCTGAGACTCGCGCGGGGGTGGGGGGGCTGGGCAGGTGACAAGCTTGCAGCCCCCACGGCCACTCCAGTCACCCCCCAGTGTTCCCACTCCGAGTCCACGCGCACTTTCTCACTTCCTTTCTGCTTTGCCGAGTTTTGAGATAGTTTGTGCAAAAACATGTTTGCGACCCTCTCATGTCCAACTCCCTGCAGCTCCCTTGAAGGGACACTGCCGGTTATGTGTGGCTGCGTTTCTATGCACAACATGGAGGGGAGAAAACGAAGCTGACTCAGAATAGGGTTTATCATCTGCCGAACACAGACCCCACGGAGCTTTCCGATATCACACGGTGTAGACGCTAATAAAAATTCAGAGTAATTTCTGGAAGATTTGGGACAAGGTTCTCAGGTTGGCTGTCAACTCAAGACCAGGAGTGCAGCCTCTCTGGGCTGGGACAAACCCGCTCTCTGTCTTGTGACATTGGGCGAGTGGCTTAACCTCTGGGTTCTCACCTTTGAACCAGGAATAATAATAAGTCCTGCCTTACAGAGCTGCAGTGAGAGTGGGATGAGAGAAAACACGGCACTCGCCACAGCGCGGGGTACGGAGTAGAGTCTGACAGTGGTCACTGTGGTTCGTGATCTCGGCCGTCCACTGGAGCGGGGACGAGGAGTTAAAATCCTAGGAGGGGAAGGTAGTCAGGATCGTGGATGACCTGTAGAAGGTCACAGAACAGGGCTCTCCTCGTGGTGTGCACCTTCGTTCCTCCAAGTCCTCTGTCCATCATGACAGCCAGAATGTGGTCCAGGCACAGGCACAGGCGTGCTAGGGAGGGGACACCTGCAACCCACGGAAGGGGCCGCCCACAGGGGACGACCTTCAGGCTTCAAGTCCAACACAAACTGCCTTTAAGATCACTTTCCAGTACTATTAGATATTTTTCCCAATTTTTGTTTCCAGTGCCTAGAAAGTCAATGTGGTTTATCAACACAGGATAGGGCTGCTCTGTGGGTCCAGCCTGTGGGAGGGCAGCATCGCGGCTCATGGGCCAGAGCGGGGGACGGTTTCTGTCCTAGTATGCCCCCTTGCCCCACATACCATGAGAGTATCGTTGGGGTATAAGTGACTCCTGAAACGGAGGACTCCAACTAGGGACACAAGAGCATGACCTGTAAACACCACAAACTCGGCACGTTTTTCCAAGCAGGCCTTGCCGCTCTAAAAACGTCCACACGCCATCCGTGCGAGGAGTGTGAACAGCCTTCGTGGCCTCCTCTGAGCCCCTCCAGCTCCTACACATCCGTTAGGACCCCACTCAGGAGTTGAGGTTGGCCGTGAAGCGTGCATTGGCTTCCACTGCCCTCTGCTGGCGTCCAGCGGTAGGAACCGAGCGCCTGGGGGCTCCTTGTGCGTTCACAGGGGTGAGCAGCCCTGTAGTCAGAGACCGTCCAGATGTTGTCGTCCCTGCACACACACCACACCATTCTCTGCATCCCCACCGCAGACCCGAGGCCTCACTGAGAACACGTGGCCCCACGCGGAAGAGCCTTCCCGTACGCTAACCCTGCAGGCAGAGGAAGCAGATCGTACCAACAGGCACAGTGATGCACCGAACCATCCCTCTCTTGGGTCTGTAAAGAGGGCAGTTGTCTGTCCCCGCCCTCCTCCCCGACGAGACGACAGACACATCTGCGCCCGCGGTAGGGTGCACTAGTGAGACTCATCAGGGAAGGACATCGTGCACAGGGATTTCAGACCTGGAAATGATTTTGGGGGCCGCTGCCCCCTCTGCGGCCTCTGGAGCACAAACCCCAGGTCTGCTTTCCACCCGTGACTTCTACAAGTCCCGTTCCTGTGTTGCTGTCGAATCCCCTTGCAGGATGAGGGGTGGACCCCATCTTCTCCACCCGCCCCCACCATGTTTCGGCAGGCATGAGTTTACGACCCGGGAGGGAGCAGGCTGCCTTCCTCACAGCGCTACTGCATGGGGGGTCCCTAAGCAGGTGAACAGCACCCCCGTCAGCGAAAGAGAGTTTTTTGTACCTTTAGAGAAGCAACACAATGTGACATGAGCTACAAGGGCTACGTTGTGATTGTTAGTAATCGATGTCACCGCTGATGGATGGTCATCCTGGGAGACGGCTGAGAAACCCGGGGGACGGCGCGAAAGGCCGTGAAGGTCATGGATATACAGAGGCTGGGCCCAAGGTCAGCACGCAGTGAACACTCGCTTTCCACACAATTGCTCAGGGTGTGGTCGTTCCCTGCCGCCTGTTTCCCTACATGACCACCGACATCTCGTCAACCCTGTCCTCTTCGACGTTGGGCACGGCTGAGTGCGTCTGTAGAAGCAGGTCAGGGAGCAGTCCGAAACTTAATTTTTAGTCAAATCTTTAAAATAATGCCAAATCTCATGCACCTTGCAATGGGCAGTGGGCACCTGTGGTCCTACCTTCCATGCGACCTGGATGGCCAACGGTCAAGCCGGAGACTGTGGGGTGTTGGGGAGGAAGACGGGCTCCTCCGGGAGCAGCAACCTCGCACACAGACCTGGGGGCAGGACGGGGGGCTGGGGGAGTGGGTTGGAGCAGGAGGGAAACTGGGAGACGTCTCAGCCGGTGTTAGGATGTAAGCGATCCGGCAGAGACCGCGTCTCCCCCGACAGCCGCTGGGCACCCCTGAACCAATGAGAACAGAGTCGCTGGGAGCTCCGGCTCTTTGCTGGCCTTCTAGCTGAGGGGAAAAGACGGTGGACGAGCAAACGCCCAGGTCTGGGCAGATTAGTGCTGCAAAAAGAGGTAGAGCCCTAAGTGGGTCAAAGAATTTCAGGGGTTGGGAGGAGGGAGAAGTTTCCATTTTAAGATGATCATTAAAAATACTGGCAGCCTTTAACGAGCAGGAAATCTCGCCACGTGTGAGCACATGCAGGGAGCACGAGGGCTTTGCACGACGTCAACTCCGACGAGGACAAGTACTGTACGATGTCCCTTCTGTGCAGGATCGAGAACAGAACTCCCAGGACGAGAGGCTAGACTTGGACCCAGCAGCGGGAGGGGTACGACCGGGATGAAGGTGTTGGGTGCCGAGCTCCGGGGCTCGTGCGGACTGGGGCTGCCACGGGACTCGGTTCACACGGCGGGTCCGCGGCTGTGAGGCTGGAAGTCGACTCGGACGCTTCTCCTCAGAAGGAAAATTCTGCTTCCCTGTGGTCTCACTCAGCCAAGCTCTCAAGCTGCAGACGTGGCCGTCGGATGTCAGAGCTGCCAGCGCCCCGGGAAGCCCGGGAGAGCTGGGTTTGGAGGGGCCGAGAAGGCGCGAGGCACACAGCTCGGGGATGGTCCTCCCTCCTCAACAGGCCTGTCGAAACCCAGTCACGAGTGTCCCATCCTGTGAATCTCACACGCGGCAGGAGCGAAGGGCCCGGGAGTGTTCAGTGCACTTCTCACAGGAGCTCTCAAAGACCGTATCCGTGTGTCTCTTCCCTACCCGAGAGCCTTCGTCCTCCCCCTCAAAAGGCATCTTCCCCAAGGTCCCACTCAACAGTCCAACACTCCATCTCCTCAGCCAAACTGTCAGGATGGAACTACGTATCACGACAAGGAAAAATGGAAAATAGGATCTGTCGTTCAAGCGTACCGCTCCCTGCTTCATGTTCCTTCGCGTGCACGCTCCATCTTTCTGCTTGCATTGCCCGTTCAGTGCTTGCCACGGCCTCGGGAGACCATTGCACGCTTACCCAACTGTGACAGATGAGCGTCCGCGCCACCAGAAGGTGCGGTCATCTCCCTAAGGTTACACGACAGGGGGGCTTAGAGTCATGGGTGCAGGTACCACCTAAGGAAGGTTAGTGCCTTGGCTAAAAAGATCCTTCTTGTTTAAAGACTGCTTTATTAATTGAGCAAATACTGCGTGAACGTTTATTATTTTCCAGATAATATGTTGGGTTCTGAAGAATTTCTTAGTGAGTGAGAGAGAGGTTTCTGCCCCCAAAGACCTCACATTTCAGGAGCAGACAACAAAGAGTAAGTAAAGATTATAGATGGTGAACAGAACTTTGAGCAACATCCACAATTGCCTGAGGTGTGTCCGTCGGGGCAGGGTAGGAGTCTAGGCTGCAGGAACAAACACATGCACTCCCGGTCCCTGGGTGAGCAGAGGAACTCTGCTCAGGGGGCCGACCGGGGGCCAGCTGAGAGGGACTCCAGACTCCAGTCTCCTCAGCAAGAGAAGAGTGAGGCCAGTTCTCCACTGGCCATTAAATACTTCCTCTCTGAAGTCCTACATCAACACGTGTCACTTCTGTCCTTTCAAGCCAGCTGCACATGGAAAGGACCGCGCTTGGGCATGGGGAACAGAGTTGGAGAAAGGCTTGGCTTGAGGGGAAGACAGGAGAGTGTCCCTGTCCTATAGCTATAGACTTTGGCACCTTGACCTTCCTGGGCACCCCCTTCTGTGTTCTCTGATGGTGGTCTTCATCCCCAGATGGGGTCCACTCATCAGGGTTTCCATTTGGCATCTTTCTAGAAACACAGTAAGAAGCAATCATGCCTAACAAGTCCACCTGGTCTGCATTCCTTTCTTTATCACAAGAATCTCTGATGACACCCTACAAATTGTCCAACTACATCCCTCTAATGTTAGCCTCGTGGGTCATTTTTCTCCCCTAAAACCTACCCATGAGAATCTGGAAGAAGCCATCCATCACTCTGTCAACTGCTCTTACTGAAACAGTGCAGACGGTGTCTGTGGCCACGGTGACAAGACATTCCTAAAGAGACACAGTGTTGGTAAAGTCTTGCTTCATCGTGTGTAATCTTAGACTCATTACCTTGTCCTATAGGACATTTTAGAGTCACCACTCTGTTTTCACCGGCTCACTGTGTTCCCACTGCTTTCTTTGGATTCAGTAACAGGGAAATGATCACCTCGTTTCTGGCGGGGCATAATTGGTCTAGATCAGTCATTTCACTAAATGGTTTCACTACCTGGTGGATTATTGTAATTTCTTGGAAGCCTGTGATGAAATTTGTGGAGCCATTCATCTTCTTTTGGCACCTTTCCGCTCTTTGAGTCTCTAATGGTTTCCATTATTTCTTCCCTTGCGATACACTTCTCTAATTTTTCTTTATTGCTCATGGTTACTGGTGCATTGCTGTTTTTGTAAATAAAATTTGAAACCAGCTACACCTTATGGGGTTAGTCCTGATTTATATTCATTTTTTTCTGAAATCTTACTAAAGCAGAATTAATTTAAAATTGGGCACTCTGAAACCCTTCAAGACCCACCTTCTAAAACTGGAAAGGAACCAACTATTTCATGTAAACAACAGGAGAAAAAAAAGTAATTTCCATTTTCCATTAATGCAGTGCCAATGGATTAATTTTGTCCTAAAAGGAACCATTGGGGCTTTCTGTATTTACGGTGTGACTCCCGTTAGCCGATGGTCCTCACACCACAATAGAGCTTCAGACTGAATTAAATACATGTTGTACCTCCTGTGCTGTTTGCCCTCCTACTAGCCATTCACCCCCATCTAAAGAACAGAAGGGAGGTACACTCTGGTTGGCAATGTGCTTGTCTAGACACGACCTTTGCGAGTCCCCTTGGGCTGCCAGATTACCCATGCATCGCGGCTTTGGCCAACAGGAAGCAAATGGCAGTCGCTGACCAGGCTTCTGGGAGAGCTCCTTCAAGAGGAGGCTGACTCCGATGGCTTACACGTCTGCCCTTGGTCTGTCCCCTCCTTCTTTAATGGACGGCAAACATGCTCATCACGAAGCAACCGCATCATGAAACCATGAAATCATTTCAGATACCAAGGCTTTTCTAAGAGCAAAGACAGAGGTCGGTTCTTGCTGTAGGTCATAGCAATGCCAACCTACTCCTTCCCACAGCTACCGTCCCATGAGACAACAAAATAACTAATTTATTTTAGCTGCTGGTCCTCAATTTGTGTCACTCAGAATCTAAAGATCTGTTTGAGAAAAATGGCCATCTTAACAATCCCGAGTTTTCTAATCCATAAATCCACTGTAGTCAAAGAAATACTCAATGTTTGCAATCCTTTTAAGTGTGTTGGGATTTCTTTCATGGGCGAACACACAGTCTGTCTGGAAAATGTGTATTTCCCATGTATGTGCTGGGGCTCACACCCTTGAGACTGTTGTATGCTGGCCACTTGAACCATGTCGACTGAAAACGTTCAGGTTTTCTCTGTCTCTGTTTATCCTGTTGTGCTTTCACTGAGCTGTATGGATGGGTCGATCCATGTTTTTCATCACATTTCAGACATTTTCAGCTATCATTTTGTTGAATTTTTTTCACCAAGATAAATTGTTTTCTCTTCTCTCCTTCTAGGACTGTTACTATGTGTGTGTTGGTTGGTGTGCTTAATGGTGTCCATGTTTCTGTTCCTCTTTCTCTAACCCTTTTTCTTGGTATTTCTCAGTTACATGAAATTTACTGACCCATCTTCAAGTTCATGGGTTCATTCTTCTGCCCCTTCAGATCTTCTGCAAAGACCCTCTAGCGAATTTCTGCATTTTGGTTATTTCTCTTTTCAACTCCAGAATTTCTGTTTGGACCTCTTTACAATAACCTCTGCCTGTATCAATACCCCCTACTTGAGGACTCCTTATAGTACTATTTTTGCTTAATTCTGAAGAATGACTTTTGGTTCTTTGAATGTATTTATTCTGTCTGCTTTGAAGTCTTTACTAAGTTTACCATCAGGGATACTCAGGCTGGTTTTGTTTTCTGCTTTTCTCCGGAAGCGCTCTTGTTTCGTTGCGTGTCTCATAATCTGTTGTTTAAAACTGGACCTCGGCCAGCATCGCAGCGATACTGGATTCTTATCACCTACGGGATAGCTGGCGGGTGCTGGTGGTTTTCTGTTTGGTGACTTGCCTGGACTCTCTCTAGACTGTGTCTCCACAGCGTGTGGCCACTGAAGTCCCTGGTCAGTTTTTCTTTTTTTAATTCCTGTTTTTTTTATTTTTAAGTCTGATGTCAAAGGGGTTACCCCCGGGTCAACCCTGCCTAGTGGTCAGCCGTGCTGGGCCACCGTTTGTGCGAAAGCCCCCTCAGCCGGTAAAGCTCCCCCCGCTCACTGGTCGGTCTGTGTTTGGGTTGGAGGATGTATTCAATACTCACGTGGACTTCAAGTCTGCTCTGGCTTTCCCGTTCCCGGGCCTGAGACCTCATATGAAACAAGGGACGGTGCAGCCTCTTACAAGTCCTTCGCGTTCCAGACCCCGGCAGCCTGCGGGAGCTTACCCGAGCCGCTCTTTCTTCTGAATTCCGGACAGGCCTTCCTCCTGCTGCTCGCCCAGATCCTCAGGGTCTAGGGCGTGTGCGCCATCGATGGCCTGGAGCCCCCTCCCGACATCGGCCTCGGTTTGAGCAATGCCCCGGACGTGGGTTTCCTCCGAGTAAGGCCGGGAAGCTGCCGTCCCCATGGGCTTCTCTTCCCGGGTGCGCGACCACACCATGCAGCTGGGACGGGGGAAGGGGGAGGGCGCGATGGCCACGAGTCCCGGCCAGATTCAGTACTGTTTCTTGAAGAAAGTGGGTTGTACAGTTGGATCGACATCGAGAGGTCAGAGGTGGCAGTTTGTGTCCATTCTGACTGTCACTGTTTTCAGCGAGAGAATTTACAGAGCTCCCCCATCCCCGTCACAGGGAGGTCTTTTCAATCCTTCCGTCTGTAAATCTGTCCGTCCACTGGCCCTCCTCCTGCGGAGGAGTCGTTGGCATTGTTTCCTGACCCCCAGTCGGCTCTGTTCTTGGGTCCTTCGTGAGGGTTTTTTCGTATGTATGAATCTGGGGTCAGAGGTGGAAAGTGTGTGGGGGGCGGGTGTGAGACATTTCCAAGATTTCTCTGATGTTTTACTCTTTACCAAGTCCTGGGCTAATATTATGATGAAACTCTCTGGGTAGAGTTTTTAACTTCTGCTTCCTCTACGTTGTTGCACTGGAGTTTCTGTCCTGTAGTTAAATCCATTTTCTGCCTCATTATTCGTGCCGAGCACGGCTGTCGCATCCCGGGCCAATAATGCCAGCCCCTCACCCCAGCCTCAAGGATGGGAACGCGCCTTTCCTCCCACAATCTTTGTGCATCTCCACCCCCCCACACCCAGCTATAAGTACAATCAAGAGCTAGACTTTATTTTTCAGCTGTGTAATTAAAGGAAAACACAGGTGTTCAGTAATTCCCAGAAAAAGTGGTATAGTTCATCTTTGGAAGCAGAGATTATTGTAACATTTTTTAAAGACTTTATAGTCTCAAAATATGTGGCTCAAATTGGGATATTACATCCTATAAGTTTGTGATCCGTTTGTTCATGGGATGTTTGGGCATTTCAATAAACTTCCTGTGGAATGAATTTTAGAGAAAGCTGACGTGCCCAGTATGTAGACACTAGGGTTCCTGACATAAAGAGAATTAGTGCGCTTTAAACTAGTACTGCCATCATTCTGAACAATTCTGATTAATTCAAAAGCAACAAGTTGTTCACCAGCCAACCCCTAAAAACTGATTGTGATTTGAAAAAATAATGTCTATCCAATAACAAATCGATTTGCTATTGTAAATTCAAATTAAACTTCAGGTGCAAAGGAATGAGGCAGTCTGCACTCGGGAGGGCAGTGTGGAGGCTCCTCAGAAAGTTATCAGTAGAGCTACCCTATGATCCAATGATTGTGCTCCTAGGTATTGACCCTAAAAACACAATAACAGTTACTCAAAAGGATACAGTCAGCCTGATGCTGACAGCAGCCTTATTTCCAACAGCCACGTGGTGGAAACAGCCCACCTGCCCACCGTAGTCGAAAAGGTAAAGAAGAGGTGGGGGGGGGTAGGTGTGGAATGTAGTGGGGTATTGCTCAGCCATAAAAAAGATGAGCTCTGCCACTTATGACAACATGGGCAGACCAAGAGGCTATTATGCTTAGTGGAAAGAAAATCAGTGAAAGACAAATAGCATATGATTTTACTCCTATGTGGATTTTCCTCATATGTGGCCTTCAAGAATAGAAGACGAGACAAACCAACAATCAGACTCTTAACGACAGAGAACACTCTGGTGGTCACCAGAGGGGAGGTGGGTGGAGGACGGGGGAAACAGGTGACGGGGAAGACGGAGGGAACCTGTCGTGATGAGCACCGGGTGTTGTATGCAAGTGTTGAGTTGCTCCGTTGTACCTGAAACTAATATTACCCCGCATGTTAACTAACTGGAATTTAAATAAAACTTAAATTATTCAGAGAGAAAAACATAAAGGAATGAGGCAGCCTTATGTCTGAGTTTCTTAGTGAAGGAAAGAAAGAAATTTCTAGATTTCCAGGGCAAAGTGCCTTCTGATGTTGCCTAGTAACGTGCCTGTGAACCAGGAAGTTCCGTGGCCTATAATTCAGATTAGTCCTTCAGACTTGTTTCAAGTGTCCAGATTCCAGGGGGAAATGAAACTCAATTTCAAAAATAAATTTTGCAGTTCAGAAGAGCAGGCAAGATCTTCTGCGGTCTAGAGTGGGCTAGTTCTAAGCTGGAACAAAATGAATCAGTTTGGCGAAGGGCCGCGGTGACAGTCATTACGGGGGATGGGTTAGGTGAATGTTTATGGACGCTGCTTCTCTGTGTGACCTTGACCTCTTGACCTCGAGCAACTAATCCTCTTATTGGGAGGTTGCAAGAAAATCCTGAAGATGGTAAATGCCTTTAGAAGGAGCCGAGGAGTTCATGGAAGGGTGTCAGAATGTTGAAAGGGGAAGAAAAGCTTCCTCCAGAGAGAAAGCATTTGAACTGGACCCTGAATCAGGCATTAAAGAATCAGAACCCTGGGCTTGTCGGTCCAGAGGCAGCCCACTGAGGTTCCAGGCAGGAAGCGTAAATACTAGACGTGAGCTGAAGCCTGAACCGTTGAATACTGGGGTTGTGGTGATCGATGAACCTCTCGCCCTAACGGAAGCAATATGTTCCCAGCAACACCACCTGTTTCCAGAGAGGATGCCCAGTGTTACCATGTTAAATTTCCCCCCTGAAAACCTGACACTTTAAGTGTATATGTGAATCTAGACACTCTTGAATCCTAAGTGTGGATGACAAAATATATCTGTTTGGTGCCATCGTCCAGACCAGCTTGGTCTCTCTCCACGTAAAGACCATTTGGTTCGACACTTGCTCCCTTCACAATCCTTGGGTCTTCCTTACAGCTTTTCCATCAAGTGGTCGTCCACTCTCTGGAGGACGCCTCCTGCAGTGGGGAACTCACTGCCTGGCAAGCCAAGCTGAGGACCAGAACTTTCATTCTTACACTTGTCCCCCAAATTGTCTTAGTTGTTCCTATCACTACACGGTTCTTCCACACCGGGTACTTAACATGTGCAAATTTCCTTGCAAATGTCACCAGGTGCCTTCAAGGCTTCTGAGTTGCCATGGTTTCTAGTCCGTCACCGCCCTGGTCACCTCAACTAGACGGATTCGGATTCGGTGATCTCTTTACCTCAGGGCATCACACCCACGACTGAGGAAGTAGTGAAAAAGGACCGTCCTGATCCTTGTTCTAGGATGACCGGTTCTGTCAGGTATCACTTAGTGAAATACGATGTCCCTAAATAGTGTGGCAGAAATACGATGTCCCTAAATAGTGTGGCAGGGAGAGACTGATATAATACGGAGTGATCAGAGTGCTGGGGGAGGGGCAGGAGGCTACCACCGGGCTCGAAGCAGGAAGGACCTCCCAGCTTGCCCAAAGCAGGTGTCCCATTCATTGTACCTTGTCACTGCAACAAGGTGTCACAGTGGGAGGGAACCCAGCTGATCCCCAAAAGCAGTGTTTTCTGGTGAACTGGTCAACATCTTTATCCTGTGTATCTGAAGCTGAGAGCTTTATGAAAGAGAAAACCCATCTCTGTGGGCTCTCAAGCCACAGCCATAATGTCGTGAGGTGACAGGGGGCCAAGACCGATGTTCTTTTTTTTTTTTTTTTTTTTTTTTAATTTATTTGACAGACAAAGATCACAAGTAGCAGAGGGCAGGCAGAGAGAGAGGAAGGGAAGCAGGCTCCTCTGTGGAGCAGGGAGCCCGATGCGGGGCTCGATCCCAGGACCCTGGGATCATGATCTGAGCCGAAAGCAGAGGCTTTAACCCACTGAGCCACCCAGGCGCCCCAAGACCGATGTTCTAACGTGTGTTCACAGCAGCATTTGTCAGGAAACTTCATATGCCCTCTATGCACTCAGTGTTTCCAGAAAGAGCTGAGAATGTTTAACATTCATTATTTGCCCCAAGAAAACGTATTTAATATTTGTTGCAGGAAAGTTTATAGATCAAAGATTTGAAAGTCATTTCTTTGATGGCTGATTTCCTGAATTTTTCAAAAGCAAAACCTGTTTTCTATAAAATAAATTAATTTCTGCTTCACTGAGACCTGAATTGACATCAACTTCTCCAAGGTCAGGCAACAATATCTGACTAGGGTCTCAGTCAGACGACCTGATTCCTACTGTTCATTTTCAATGATGTGAACAGGGGGAAAAAATCCTCAATTAAAACATAAAAAGAGAACCTCTCCAAATGTAATCCATTTTTTGATAGCGCTCAGGCAGAGGATATGCAGAAGGAAGTGATTTTGAGTGTGTTTTCTCTGCTTACAAGTGGAGATGTTAATAATTAAATGTGTTTCCAGGAATAACGATCTACTCAAGTACAAAGGAACTAAATGTTTCTATTACGCATTTAAGTGGCTGAAATCGGTCGGCACTAGGTCTCTCCCCATCCACGGACGCCCTGTCCCAGGGGCAGGAGAAGGTTCTGCACTTTAAGCTAAAAGCAAGTAAACGCACCCGCACGCATCTTTCCCCACCTCTCCCCATGCCCTCCCCGTGGGCCCGGCCTTGACCCCCCCATGTCTACACTCCAGCCTTAAACGCTGCATCACCCCGCCCTGTCCGTCCCGCAGAGCAGATTTCAGGGCACGTTGTCTGCAGCTAACAGCCGTCTCTCCCTTCTCGGACGTCCGGCTCCATCCACGGGGTCCGCACAGGCTTCCACTCTCCAATCCTGTCCGGATGGGAATAAAAATAAACCCACCACCATCAAATCTCCCTCGTCAACATCAAAATGATAATGTTTTGAAGATGCTTCCCATTGAGGGGTGCCTGGGTGGCTCAGTGGGTTAAAGCCTCTGCCTTCGGCTCAGTTCATGATCTCAGGGTCCTGGGATCGAGCCCCGCATCGGGCTCTCTGCTCAGCGGGGAGCCTGCTTCCCTTCCTCTCTCTCTGTGTACCTCTATGCCTACTTGTGATCTCTGTCAAATAAAATCTTTAACAAAAAAAGAAAAAAAAATGCTTCCCATTGAAAGACGTGCCTTACAGAACATGTGAGAAAAACCATCCTTTACATTGTTCCCCTTCCCCGATGGCCAGGAGGAACACGCCTTCGGAGGGAGCGTCAGGACTCCTCCCTCCCTCCATCCATGCACCCAAATTCCAGTTTGGAGGGGGCAGGCTGGAGAAAACAGCTTATCATTTTTGAGCTACGGGATATTTCCAGAGAACACCCCACAGACACCCAGGACACCCCAGGACACCCCCTGCTTCCTCTCCTTGGCCGTTGTCTGTACCCCCTCCCCCTCCCCCCGCCAACACGCGGAATGCACAGGGCAAGCAAATTCGTGCTATTCTTTTTAGAAAATCTGATTAGGGGAGTGACCTCGATGTTGGTCTAACACAACTATAAACAAAGTCTAGAAACGGACTGACTGGGGTCGACCCCACGTGAGGATGGAGACCATCACGAGAAAGACCGGGTGAGCTCGGCAAGAATCCCAGGGGTGGCCGGCGGCTCCCCCGGATAGAAGGGGACCGTGGGGCCTCGGCGTGTCTCCAGCCACCTGAGGACAAGCCCACTGTCCCTGATGACACAGACTAGTGGCAGCAACTGTCGTACTATCCCTGATCACCAAGATCAGGTCCTAAGATGGGCCTTACCTGCAACACCCACCGCCCGCCCACCACACTGTCCCTTTGCCAACTAGTCTGTGTTCCTCCCGGCTTCTTCCGCAGCAAAACCAACCTACGGATGCTTTACTCCATGTGCACTGTCTTGAGTTTTGCAGTTAGAGCCTTCCTATTTGGGAATTCAGGAGGCAAACAGGAGGAGGGGTTGTTTGTGTCCAACCCTAATTCAAAGAATCGGCAAAGGTTTTCGTCTAAGTAAAGGTGCAGAGTAGAAGATGCGCGTCAGAGGAAGAGTGGATAATGGAGGCTTAATGCTGCCCAGTCTAGCCCTAACTGCAGCCAAGTCCTATCTGGAGAAACAAGTGTTCCTTAATCGGGCTTCTCAGATTCCCCAAACCAGCAGCTCTGTGGCTCGGGGCTGGGGCTGAATGGAGACAAGTCCCAGCGGAGGCAGAGGTGGGAGAGATGCGAACTGCTTTCAGAAAAAATACCACCAGCTGCGAACTGCGCCCATTAGTACACAGAAAGGCTTCCCCCTCCAGAGCCCGGGAATATAGCCGGACCCTCTGCTGAGGCAGAAGGACGCCACGGCCCCCCAGCGAGCTTACAGGGGACCCCCTCTGCAGCTTCCAGCTCCCAGAAATCCAGTTTCTGGTTGGCTTGTTTTTAAGTAGCCGCCCAGGACTTGACCTCATGACCCCAAGATCAAGACCAGAGCTGAGATCAGGAGTCGGACACTGAACCCACTGACCACCTGCCCCCAGGTGCCCTGGAGATCTGCTCTGACGTTCTAGCACCTGATGCATGGTTTGCCAGCTGTTCTCGTCAGTGCGGAGGGAATCGGCTCCCCGTGAACGCGGTCCTGTTCTTTCCATGGAAACAGTGTGAAAGCTTCTCTCCCTGCCGCCTGAGAAAGGAAAGAGCCTCCGAGGGCTGATGACCCCCAGGGAAAGATGCCCCTGTGAGGCGGATGCTGCCGAGATGTCCCAAAGAAGAGGGGAGAGCGCGCGGGGCTGCCTCCGTGAAGCAGCCGGAGAAGCTCCGAGCCGTGCACCGGGAGCAGGTGTCCGCACCCCCAGCCTCGAGCGAGCCCCTCCCTCCGGCAGCCCTGCCGCCGGCACCCCAGCGCCTAAGGCCCCGGTTCCTCCGCAGCCCAGAGGGGCTCACTCTCTACCGCGTCGCCCTCACTCGTTCTCCCTCGCCGACCTCCCTGATCCCAGCCGTGATTCATCCTCACATTCCGTGTATGGTTTCCGGTAAGGAAGCTCTTCGGGCGAGCGGGAGGACAGCACTTCCACAGGCCGGACTCTGTGCAGGGCCCCCCGGCGGTGTAGACGGGTCCGGCGGTGTAGACGCGGCGTGCTGGTCACCCGTCTCCAGGACGGGGGTCGGGAAGCCCTCGTGTGCGCCGACCTCTGGTAGGAAAACCCGGACCACAGCGAGGCTGAAACGACCCGCATGAGGTCACGGGATTCAGGGTGGGGGCAACGCGCTCGTGCAAGGGGCTGGAGCCCGCGTGGGTCACCGACGCCCCCGGCACCTTCTGAGCACCCGCGGCTCTGGGAAGGGAACGTCAGGGATCCGGATTCTAGCTGTTTCCCAAACTTGATTAAACAATTCTCCCCCGCCCTCCTCACCCCCAACCATTCTCCGTGTGGAGGACAAGGATGGACGGAGGGGGTTACGCGTCAGAGATTCAACCAACTTTCTTGGGGTAGAGCTGGGTCGGTGGAGGGGTCGAGGCCCCGTCCCCGCCCCCCCGGGCCAGTCCCGCTCCTCCTCCCTCTTCTAAGCGTCCAGGAG
Organism: Mustela nivalis; assembly: GCF_964662115.1. NCBI lineage: Eukaryota > Metazoa > Chordata > Mammalia > Carnivora > Mustelidae > Mustela > Mustela nivalis. Next base: position 9,166,038 of record NC_139028.1, on the reverse strand, counting down.
GTGGACGGAGGCTGTGGATTCGTCAGTGTCTCTCCCACGGAGGGGGGTCTAGGCCCGTCCCTCTAAATGCCTACCCACAGAGGTGAGGCTGGCCAGTCTGTGGCCTCCCGAGAACAGGAGCTCCCCTTTCCTGGCTCTGGAAGCACTTGCTCCCAACCCCACGGGCCCTGCTGGGGGGACTCGCATGCAGCCTCTGGATGGGTTTGTGAGAGAAGAACCAAGGCCAAGGCGTCGGCCCCACGGATGGTGTCTAGGACCGAAGCCCCATTCAGGGGCCAGCATCTTGCTCCTGAGCTTGCCAGTGAGTCCTCAGGGAACAGAACCCCAGCTCGAGCTGAGCCTGTCGGCTGATGCCAACCAGAGCAGAGAAGGGTCACCCTGGCATCCTGTCCAAGCTGCATGGTCTGGAGCCAAGGGATGGGCCACTGTTGTTTCAAGCCACTAAACGTGGGGACGGTGCGGAAGGCAGCGGTGGATAATCCAAAGAGTTACCAAGCGCCTCTCTCTCACCTCACTGTGACAAACTCTGTTAACGCCAGGATTAACCCCTGCAGGGCCGTCCACATGAACGACCTCTGCCCCCTCGGGTTCCTCTCCCCATTCAAACTCCTGGCGTCTCAGTGAGACAGCGCCGGTGCCCTCCTCCTCCTCGTCCCCAGCGCCCCCATGCCCACCACGGGGTTAAGTAAACTCTCTTCTGTGACACTATGTGAGTCACTTACCGTGTGGTTCACAATTCTACTTCTTATCTGAAAAATGTAAGGCCAAATAGTTCTTATTTTAGAAAGGTAATAGAGTCCAAATATTAAACACTGCATCAAATTTGTTGTGGGCCTTACACCACCTTGTAATCAAATACAGTCACATTTCACCAGTGAAATACACAAGTATTCACATTAAATAAAAACCATAAATAGGAAAACTAAATAGACTTCATTTAGAAAATACAGAGGAGACACTGTGGACCCAAGTACTAGATTCTAGGCTGATCCTAGATCCCTTCTCCTGGCCACTGAATTCCTGGAGGACAGGACGTGCGGTTGGGCACGGTTACTCTCTGCCTGGCTCGTCATGGATTCCCAAAAGGAGCATGCTGGCTTCGTCACACACAGCCCCCCACCCCCACCCCAGGGGAGCTATTGAACACGGCCTCTAGTTCTGGAACCACGTTGTTTTCTACGTTGTTTTCCGGGGTAGAAAATGACTCGTACCTCCGGCCTTGGTTTTATTTGGGCCAATGATCTGAGCTCACAGCTCTTTGCTCAATTTTAATAAGATTTGGTGAAGGACCCAGAATCGAGGGAGAGGAGGACGCCAGGAGTATGAGACGATAAGACGGAAAGCCAAACCACGAGGAATATCATCCGCGTCAGCGCTGGGGTGAGTCTGTTTCCGACTCCGTCTGCTAGGTAAGCTTCGTTCAGGAATCCCGGCCTGGACAGTGATTTCAGATCCATAACTTCCACTTAACACTGTGCACTTGTAAGGGGACACACAATATCATTGGCGAGGCATTCGGTACTTCTCCGAGTGCTCAGGTGAGGACGGAGATGGTCTCATCGCCCACCTCCAGCGCCTCTGCTGGCTTCCAACCTGTTCACTCCTCATTCCCCCCTGTGACTAGCGTTGATGCACGCAGCAGGCCTCTTCCTTCCTTCTTGGGTCTCTGGCCTGCTGGGACACGTCGTTCGCTTCTTCATTCCCGGTCCCGGGCGTCACGGAGCTTCTTCCGAGTCTAGTGGAGAAGCAGGCCGTGAAGGGATCGATACCCAAGTCGTGACTCACGACCGTGACAAGCACGTGATGAACTAGGACAGGCAGGACAAACCCGAAATAGAAGGGACCCCCCCTCGGGGAGTGTCAGAAAACACTGCTCAGGGAGGGACTCTGAGGCCTCCCACAGGCCAGCTGCCCGTCCCCACGTCCTCTAGCGTCGTCCGTCCCAACCCACGCGCCACTTTGTCCCTGTGGCAGCCTTTGACTGGCTGAGCCGCCACCTTATCGCCTGTGTCCTCCATCCCTCCTGTGGACAGACCCTCCCCTCTACCTCTGTGCCTTGTCTTTCCTACAGTCTCCCCGGCAGCCCGCTTGCCACCGTGGCTGTCTACACCCCAGAGCGGCTGTAGATGGGTGTGGTCTACACTGGCGGTCGTTCCCCTGTCCTCCAAGCCGCTCCTCCCTTCTCACGCGGCTTCCTGGTGATCCTCACGGAGGCTCATTGTTTTCCATTAGAGGAGAGCTGGAGTTTGCTCTTAGGACACCCAGATGCTTGTCCCTGGAGTACAACCTAGGAAGGCTGCCTTGCCAGCTGAGAAATTGTATTAACTGTAGAGATATTACGGAGTTTAATTTGATTTTTCTGACATTGTTGCCATTTCAGCTCCTGCTGGAGTAAATGTCTCACCGATTTTTGGAGGGGGACAGCGACGCTTCTGGAGAGAAGAAGCTGACACTCTCACAGGATTCTTTTCACTGTTGCTCCGGCTGCGCAGCATTTCCAAGCTCTGTGGGTCCAACCGGAGACTCGGAGGTGGGCTTCTCCAGTGGTTCTGAGGAGAGAAAATCCTGTCCGTGCTTCGGATCTCAGACCTACATTTTGTAATCGATCTCTTTCTTTCTTTCTTATTGTATTTTTCATTTCACTTTCTTTCTGGCTTTTTGCAGTATTTTGTAAAGCGCTTGGCCAAACTGTGAGGAGCTCAGGGGCAGGAAGAGGACCCCACGGTTTTGCGTGGGAGAAACCCGCCGTGGCTGCTGTGAGGCGGGGGAAGCCCGCGTGGTGGGGACACCGAGGGCGTCTGCTAGAGGCTGACCACAGAGGTCACACGCGGTGATGTAGCTGGGGAGCTACGTTCTTTAAATTATTTCTTTGGAAATAAACTTACAGAGAAGCTGCGGTAATGGCGAGGAGCCCCCGAGACCCCGGACCCAGACTCATGTAATACTGTGGTGCCGCGTTCCTGCGGGTCCTTCTTCCCGGACATGTGACAATGAGCGGTCGCAGCCGCCCTTACTCTGCGGTAACTCAACACCCGCCGAGCAAAGGCTTCTCACACCAACTGCACAGTCACCGGCATGGGGAAGGGCACGGGGAATGGGGCTCCTGCCTCCCCGACGGGTTGCGATGCCTGCAGGCAGCCGTGCCCAGCGCTGCGCCTCTCCTACCGGGGATGCGGTTGCCCACCTGGTCGGTCCCCTCCCCGCCGTCTGGAATGGCTCCCACTCTCGGAGGACTGTCCCGTTGCCGGGCCCCCTCTTAGAGCTGCTCTGTTCAGGTGCAAGTTCTCTTTTCGCAGCTTCCCTTCTCAGACTGTGACCCTGGCTCAGGCGAGAAGCCCCCCGCGTGTCGGGGCCACTGATGCTGAGGGCGCAGGACGCTTCCTTGAGCTGAACAGCGTCTGGCAGGGAAGCCAGAGTGGAGGGGACGGGGGCTGGGGACATGTCTGAGCCCAGGCTCACTCTCCAGTGGCCGGCGTGCCCGGGTGTCCGCGTGTGCACACTGCAGGGACCAGGCATGAGGACCACACGGCAGATGGGGAGTTTCTGCCTCTTCCGTCCTGGGCTCTCCCGGGGGAACCGGAGCGCCTCCTGCCAGAGACACCCATGCCTGGCCCCCGGGGGAACGTCCGTTGCCACAGCGATGCTCAGGAAACAGCTCTGGGGAAGGAGGTTCCTGGCAGAGGGAGGAGCCCCTGCTCCAGCCGCCCTGGGGACGGGTCCCAGCAGGGCAGTGGAGGCGGGTGCTGTCAGCAGATGTGTGGGTGCAGCCTCTGGGTCCCGAGTCTGAGTGGACGAGCCCCTTGGCCTCCCGATGGTCCGTGTCGTGCCCCATCTGAGTCTTGTCCTGTGGTCCTCGCTCGGTGCTTGCGACGATACCCATGTAATCACTTTGTGAGTGATGAAGCGTTGTGCACGTGTGACCCTTCCTTAGTTATGGTGATGATGTGACCTTGAAAATGAATCCTTGAGGCTCCCAGAAGGGTCCATCGTGGACACATCTGTCCTTCAGCAGCCATTCTCCTCAGCCTCCTGTGAGATCCCTTTGCTTCCGCCACATGCGACCACATGTCCTGTCCTCCCCACTTGGGGACACTGCCTCTGGGCTGCCACGGGACCTGTTCGCTCTGAGAAAGAGGGCGCATCCCTCCCCCTTCTTTCCTACACCTCTACATTTGGCTCAGGCCATGCAATTCCAGGCAGGCACGTATAGCCCGGCTTCACCCAGAAAAGGAGCCCACAGGGAAGAGGATGTGAGCTGAAGCTTTAGGTGAGGGATAAAAGGAGTGACGTGAATTTGGGGTGCGGGGGCCTATGGCCATCACCCAACCTGCCAGGCTTTCCTGTCCCTGTTCTGCTCCTGGCTGGACCATTACATGGTTCCCAGGCAAGCACCCTAAGGCCAGCAGCTTTCAGAAAAAGCCAAGACTATCAGCTCGAAAAAGTTCCTCTCACCGTCCTGTCGTGAGAACTTTCATTATCGTCACTATGTCGTGAGCTTCGACGTCGGACTTGCACACGAGAAGTCCTTGATCATGAATGGAAGTTGTACACGTGACTGTCTGCTCACAAAACCTGCAGTCCGGCTCCTGACCCGGACTGGACTTCTCATTCCTTTTGCTACCATAGTGACATGTATTTTCAACAACTCTAACGGTGTCTGAACTGGAACTCTTAGGCGACGTGAGCTTTCTGAGGATGGAGAGAGCTGGGAACTGATGGACTCCTTCAATACGCAAACGTGTGTTCTTTCTGTAACAGAAAGGCCTTTGAACTGACAAATCTTGTACTTAACAAAGCATCTGCAGACCCCTAAGTTCACAAGCGACTCCGCGCTGTGGCTGTGGTCTGGGAATCAGGGGATCGATTCTCAGTGCGCCTGGAATTGGGAGCCAAGCCTCTTGGTGAATTTATGATCATGCATGGCCTGTTAGCTCCCCGTCCCCGCTAGACAGAACGCTTCACTTGACTCTGCCAGTGGCTTTTGCTTGGGCACCTGCAGCAGCTATGCCCCCAGAGCCCATGCGCAAGCACCTCCCCGTGAGTCCGCAGGGGGCTCCTGCCCAGCCATTGAAATTGCGCTTGGAGCCCACTTTGTCTAAGAGGTGTGATGTCTCCTTTGACAGAAACAAGCAGACTCGTGCATTCTTTGATTTTCTTAGGACCATGTAACTAACAGATAAAGAAATTCTGGATTTGCACATAGCTTTATGTAACTTAAGGTTACTATCTGTGATCCTTCCACTGACAAAAAGTAAAACTTTAAAGGAAAAGAGATGTTGTCTTTTTAATAACCTTGCTCTGGGAAAACATGAGGAAAGTCTGGAAAAAATCTGCATTCAAGTAACAAAGTTTGATTTGGCAAAATCTAAGAAAAGACAACTGAGTGGAAACAATAGAGCAAAAGATAAAAACAGCATTTCACGGAAGAAAAGTCACAAATGGACAGGAAAGGTAAGAAAAGTCCTTTAACCTTACTCAGAGCTTATTTGTAAATGAATTGTAAATCCCAACCCTCGGTCCTGCATCACACACCAGCAGGTCAGGGCTAAGCACCCATGAGGCCTGAGGCTGCAGGGCTATGAGAACGCCTCTTACCTCATCTCCAAGGGCATGGGAGCTTCTATGAGGTGCCTGAAAGACTGCCCAGCGCTTTTGTTCCTACACTCGCGCCCCAGGGAAAGTGTCCCCACCTGCTCACTCTCTGTCCTTTCCTTGGAGAGCTGCCTTGTCAATGAAAAAACATAAACTCACAAGGATTTTGACGGGCACTGTCAGGTCATCGTATCTTCTCACCAGAAGGTCTGTTGAGGCAGATACATGTGGGGGTGCGGCACGGACCCAGACACCTGCTCTGTGTCCTCACTCCCGGGATCACAACCGTGGAGGACTCCCCCCTGCTCTGCAGCCCCTTCCTTAGGCAGGGATGATGAGGGAGTAGGAGGCTGGCTGAGGACAAAGCAAAAGCTGGCGCCTCGCACCCCCCCTTCACCCGCTCCCCTCCATATGTGTAGCATTCCTCAGGCACCCCTGACTGCCATAAAACGATAAATAGTTAACTTGCAGAGATCACAGTCCTGCAAGACAGGAGTCTCCCTTGGTTTGCAAATGTCCTTGAGATTACAACAAAGAAGTTACCTTATCAATAGCCCAATTTCCAAAGACACAGAACTCAGTTCCTCAAGCCCTACTGTCACCCTCCCCTCCATAAAAAACCGAAGGAGGCAGAGGTAGAAGGAAAAGTAAATAAAATTAAATTTCTTCTAAACCTAAATCTCATTAACAAGGATGCCTGATAGCAGGAATGTAACATTCCACCAGGAGACTCCCAATTGTCTTTACTTGATAGTAACTAAGCCTTCAATATCCTGATAGTATTCTTTGCCCCAATAGCCCTTCTGAACACCCCTTTGTGCTCACCTACCCAACTCCTGTGTATATAACCAGCTACTCCTCACAACCCGGGGCAGCAGCTCTTCCCGCCCACGGGTCCTGTCCCCTTGCTTTAATAAACCACCATTTTCCACCAAAGATGTCTTAAGAATTCTTTCTTTAGTCGTCAGCTCCGAACCTCACCCCACCGAACCTGACTTAGGTTCTGGGACTTCATCAGGGAGACCCGAGAGGGCTTCCGACTGGAGAGTTTCCGGCAGGCCACCAGAACAGGGGCTTGCGGATCTCCCTGGGGACACGAACGTCATATGAACAGGACACCTGTCCGTCCGTCACTTGGGAGTTGCTCTCACAGCAGTCACGTGCTCAGCACGTACTGTCTGTGGGTTTTGAACAGAATTCAACAGCAGACAGCTGTGGTTCGTCTTCTGAAGACAATGGACCTTTAGCACCAGAAACACAGTCACAGGCACAGTAGGTAAAACTGGGAAGCAGTAGTAGTAGTAGTAATAATAGTAGTAGTAGGAATAGTATTCCCAGCTTAATTTTTATTTCTAGATAGTGAATTAATGTTTTATGTAAAGCTCTGACTTACGATTGAGCCCTTAAGTCACGACCAGTACCGAGTGTGAGTTTGCTTGTGCTTACGACGGATCTTCTGTGACTCACTGTACAGTGTGTACACTGGTCCACATTTCAGACACGAAACCAACGCTAGGGCTCAGGTGTCTAGATAAAGGGGAGAGGCCGGTGGAGACTGGGAGCCCAGGGTCCTACCTCCTGGGAGTGGACTCCGGCCACCGTGTGGTCCCACACCAGCCTGCAAGTTGGCTGGAGTCACAGGAACCCTATGCTGTCCCTCACCTCCACGCTCGCCATCCTAGAGCTCCCACTGGGAGTTACATGCCTGTGGGATGGCGGCTTCTGCCAAGACATCATGCTATTTTTGCTTTGATCTGAAATAATCGAATCAAATGCAAATTATAGACAAATCTCAATGAACTCTTGGTTGAGGTTATAAGAAGTTGAGGGAATTAACTTTGATGACAACACACCCAGCAAATAGACTAGGAAGCTTGCGAATGAGGGAGCTCCGAAGGGAATTCCCTCAGAGTGTGGAATTCTAGCTCTGACACCTCATTTTTTAGGCTCACTTAAAATGGTGTTCATTTCCGATGGCCGGTGTTCTGTGCGAACTAAGAAAGCAGCAGGTGTGGGCTGGAAGACCAGAGTCCCACGTTTTCCATGTTTGTCTCCGTCCCTGTGGCTGCAAACACCGGGCCCCAGATTGTGGCGCCCCCGGCTAGGCGGCAGGACAGATGCAGAGAAGGGGAGCGAGAGGCCGACGGGCTGTGTGCCAGTGTGTCCTGTCTGTATCCACAGTGTTCTGGCCAGAAGTGGGTCACACGGTTCCCCTGCTGAGGCTGTGGCCCCTGCACACTCGGCAGCTCCTCCTTTCTCCATTGCCTGGGCTTGCAGAGACTCGGGAAAACTCTCGGTTCGCCAGCCGTCTGCACACAGACCTTGCCCGGTGAGGCCCGAACCCCAGGCTTCAGGAGGCTCCCCGCTTGGCACAGCCCGCCGCGAGGACTCCCTCAGCCCCGGCATATGTCATGGGGCTCTCCCACTCTTTCTTCTAGCCTAGCGTACCCTCCTGTTCAACGTCCCCACTTCAGTCAGTGCGGTGGTCTGGTTGGGGTTTTGGTCTCCTGATCAGACCCGTGAAAATGGTAATACGAGCGAGAGCAAGTAGTTAAGATTTCTGAACCCAATTCCAATAGCTCAGAAACTCCAAAACTCCAAAACCACAACATATATTTATTTAAGCTTTCCAGCCATTGTAGAATTTCACTGTTTCATGGACACAGATTGTAAAAAAAAAAAAAGTCAGCTACATGAGAAATGATAACCCCTCATTGTTTAATGATTCCATCTGTAAAATTCTTACCCTGATTTCTATGCTGTTATTCCCCATGTCTTCCGGATGACTTGGAGATGCTGCATATTTTAACCAAAACAAAATATATTTACGTGTTTAAAAAGAACACAAATCTAAACCCATATATGACTGAAAAAATTAATGGTCTTATATTTTATTAATTGATATAAAGTTACAATACCAAAAAATAGCCTCAAAAATTAATTACTGATTCCTTAGATATAATATTTTCAGTCTCGTACCTACAACATTAAATTTTTTGAGTCACTGGAAACATGAACTTGCCTCACAAAAATACTTAATGTTCTCAAGGGATTTCAGCATTTTAGCATGGACCCTATGAATTACTACTTTTAAAGTTGCACGTGCTGTCATGACCCATGAAAATAAACCCCGCTGAGATCAATAACACACAGTGGGCAACCACGGGACAGTTTTTGAACTAACAGTTTAAATGTAGACTGACCACATGTTGATTTAAAGTTGAAGTAGCAAATGTTTCTTTTTGCTGAAACAGCTTTTATTATCCTAAGACTCTACTGATTTTTCAGAAACAAAGCCGCTCCACACTGAATCCACTGGTCTTGGTTGCCACCACACGGGACGTCGATGTTGGCTACGACGCGGTCCCTCTCGGCGCTTGTGTACACGGGCAGAGAGATGCACTCGTCGGGGGAGTACGGCCCATATGCGCCCTGCAGAGAGAGACAGACAATGATGAACTAAACACTCCCCAATGGTAAGAAGGAGTAGTTAATTCTGAAATCTTTTAAATAAGAACTAACGAGTTAACCCCACAGTCCAGCTGTGGTGAATCAACTGCCAGCCAGCTGTGCAGCATTCATGGTCCCTGAAACTTGAATCGGGAGCATGGTGAAGACCATCCTACACATCCAAACCCTTCATCTCTAAATGTTTTCTTTTTCTTGATTTATTTTTAAATTATGTTTATTAACATGTACTGTATTATTTGCCCCAGGGGTACAGGTCTCTGAATCATTAGTCTTACACAGTTCACAGCACTCACCATAGAACATACCCTTCCCAATGACCATCACCCAGCCACCCTATTCCTCCCCCAAGCCCCCCAGCAACTCTGTTTTATGAGACTAAGAGTCTCTTACGGTTTTTCTCCCTCCTGATCCCACCTTGTTTCATTTTTTCCTTCCATGCCCCCTACAACCCCCCACGCTGCCTCTCAAATTCCTCATATCAGGGAGATCATATGATCATTGTCTTTCTCTGATTGACTTATTTCACTCAGCATAATACCCTCTAGTTCCATCCACGTCGTTGCAAATGGCAAGATTTCATATCTGTTGATGGCTGCATAGTATCCCATTGTGTATATACACCACATCTTCTTTATCCATTCATCTGTTGATGGACATCTAGGTTCTTTCCATAGTTTGGCTATGGGGACATTGCTGCTATAAACATTCAGGTGCACGTGCCCCTTTGATCACTACATTTGTATCTTTAGGGTAAATACCCAGTAGGGCGATTGCTGGGTCATAGGGTAGCTCTATTTTAAACTTTTTGAGGAACCTTATTTATTTATTTATTTTTATATGTCTCAAGTCATCTTAAGTAGCTTTCATGCTTTCTCGTATGTGTTACAAGGTCATCTTGTACATTTCCTGTCTCAATAATCAAGTTAGTCATTCTGAGGATCTGTGATCCTTTAAAGAGAAACGGTATCAGGGTTTGTAATCTGGGTGTGGCGAATGATTGCTCATGCTCGGTCTCAGGGGAGTCTGTGACTGGAGCTTAGAAGCATGGATTTGCTGAAGAAGAGTATCACCAGTTCGTAGTACTTCCAATTCACATTTTGGATTAATGTGTTTACTGAACTTACATAATTTTATTCAACTGATAGATTACTTCTCGGAGTTGAAGTGAGACTTAGAGGAGAAGTAAGACTCGTTCTAGAATTTTCAAATGGAGACTCAGAAACCCAGCCTCAGATTACCATTCGCCGTGGTGATCTGGTTGGCGAGCAGCAAGCAGCCAGACACAGGCCAGCTGGAAGAAGAGTCGGGCATGTACAAATATGACACCGAAAGCCTGTGTCCCACGGCTACTTGCAGGAGAGCGCAGGCTCTCTGATATGAGAAGGGCTGGCAGAGCCGGCAGCCCGCGACAACACACAGCCACAGACCAAAGAAAATAACAATGAAATACCAGATAACAGGTTGACTATGTTCTATGTATTTCGCAAGTATGTTTTATTAGCTTTTTCTTTTTTTCTTGAAGATTTATTTTTAAGTAATCTGTACACCCAACGTGGGGCTCGAACCCACAACCCTGAGGTCAAGAGCGGCAGCTCTTCCACTGGAGCCAGCGGGGTGGCCCTGCTGCATTTTTCTCATTAGTTTACGCACAGAGTCCGACTAACTTATTCTAACACATCAGGGTTTTGTTTTTGTTTTAAGAAAAGGAGCTATTAGGAAATCAGAGTTTTAATGCACAAAATAGTGACACAATTTAGCAATGCAACTCCAGAAAAATGAAATCTCTCGAAACAGCAAACAACCACTTGCCAGCAATGAGTGTTCTGAACAGGGTTGTTCGGTCAAGAATGTCGGCGGACCATGCACACCGCGTCAGGAGAGATACCGGGCTCATCGTTTTCAGTGACATAACGCTAACGACACGCTTCCATCCTAAGTGTCTGGGGGACAAAAGTCACAGAGGAAATGTGTTCATAGTCACTGTTCTTAAACCAGAGTGCGTACAAAGCTGAGCTGTAGGCATAGGTCTTCTGATACCTTGATATGAAAATATTATCACCCTGTGTCACGTAAAGATTGTTTTTGTGAGTGGCTTGTGGAACCCGTTACCCTCGTTGCCCTAGGGATGGACGGATTCTGAATGAGAACTGTCTGCCGTGGTGCCTGTGGGCGGGTCTAGGCCTGGGGGTTCCAGAGGCGGACAAGCTTAGGCAGCATTTTTACTGGAAACACGGAACAGAAGCCAAGTGACTTCCTGTGCAATGTCAGAACAGGGTGCCCCCTCCCACAGTCGACCTCCTCCAGCCAGGTTCCCAAACCACTCCATCAGACGGCAGCTCTAAGGGAAGAGTGGGGTGCAGGTCCGTGAAAACCTGTGGGTGAGGGTCTCTGTGGGACTACTCAGAATGGGTGATGTGGCGCTTTCTTCAGCAAAAGAGAGATCCCCCTGCTACTCTAGCACACCCGCAGGCCCGGTGGGACCAACTGGACACTGCGTGGGCCACCCATCCTCCAAAACCAGGCTGAGCTCCGAAAACCAAGCTCCTGCTCTCAGTTCTTAGAGGCTCCCCCTGGCCAGAGTGCTGGGAACGACCTGGTCTGGGCTTGCCTTCTCTACCGACACTGTGACATGGCTGCAGGGGCACAAGTGTCCACCACATGTTGTGCTCACAAACGCGAGTACCTCATGTCCCCAACACAGCACCATCACAGTATCCCTGACTGTTCCCTGTGCTGCACTTTCTGTCATTCCCTAACCTGTCCACTCCCCCAGGCCCCTGCCCTCCGGCAACCCACCATGTGCTCTCTGTGTTTTCTGGATTTGTTTCTGGGTTTTGTTCATTTGTATCTTTGATTTGTTAGAGTCTATATCTACGTGAGATCATTCAGCGTGTGTCTCTCTCTGACGTATTTAAACTAGCAGAACCCCTCTAGGTCCACCCATGTTGTCACAATTGGCAGGATCGTATCCTTTTTCGTGGCTGAGTGACACCATTGTCCAGAGAGACAACATCTTTGTTCACACACCTCTGGAAGAGCACGGGGCTGCGTGTATGTTTCTCACATTGGTGCTTTCATTTTCTTTGGGTAAATGCCCAGTAGTGCGACTGCTCGGTCACAAGGGAGTTCCGTGTTTGTAATTTCTGAGGTACCTCCACACTGTCTCCCACAGTGGCCACTGACATGCCCACCCACGGCGCATGGGAGTTTCTCCACAGCCCCACCGACACTTGCTGTTTCTTAGGGTTTTGATCATAGCCATTCCGTCAGGCATGCAGCGATGTCTCGTTGTGGTCCCTGATGAAATGCGACGGATTTCTGTGTATTGATTTTGTACTCTGCAGTTTACCGAATCTGTGGACCTGCTCTAGTAGTCTTTCAGTGGAGTCTTGTGGGTTTCCTACATACAGCATCGTGTCAGAACCTGCAAACCGGGAGGATTCAACTGATTCCTTACTCATCCGGGTGCATTCTGCTCCTTTCTGTTGGCTGACTTCGGAGGCTAGAACTGCTGACTCTAGGTCGAATAACAGTAGTGAGAGTGCAAGTCATGGACCTGCTGCTGACCCTGAGGAAGGCTCCCAGTTTCTCCCCGTTGAGGATGAGGCGCACAGTCAATTTTTCATACAAGGCCTTCATCATGTGGAGCTCTGTTCTGAGTGTCCTTGTTGAGGGTTTTTATCACAAGTGGATGTTGTCCTTTGTCAAATGCTTTCTCTCCACCTAGTGAAATACCTTTTTTTTTTTTTAAATAACCTTTCTCTTATTGATGTGATGGGTCACACCGATTGATCTGCAATACTGAACCACCCTCGCAGCCTTGGCATAAATCCCACTTGATTGTGGTGAATGGCTTCTAGGATGTGGTGTTGGATTCAGTTTGCTAATATCTTGTTAAGGATTTCTGCATGCACAGTCATGAGAGATCCTGGCCTGTAGCTCTCTTTTTTGTAATATCGTTGTCTGGCTTTGGTATCTGTGTGATACTGGCCTCAGAACAAATTGGGGTATCTTTCCTCCTCTTCTTTAAATGTTTAGTGGAATTCACCATTGAAACTGCCTGACCCTGGACTCTTGTTTGGACTCTTCTGATAACTGACTCCATTTCTTGCTGGTCCTCAGTCTGTTCAGATTTTCACTTCCTTCATGTTTCAGTTTTGGTAGGTTATGTGTTTCCAGCAATTTATCTATTTCGTCCAGATTGTCTGATTGGTTGGTGTATGAATTTTCACAATATTATCATATAACTGTATATTTTTTGTGGTGGTGTTATTTCTCCTCTGTCATTTGTGATTTTATTAACTTGCATCTCCTATATCTCCCTCTCTTTTTATGACTCTCGTAGAGATTAATACATTTGGTTAATCTTTCTAAGAACCATCTTTTCATTTCACTCATCTGTTTGATTGTTTTGTTTTGTTCCTTTGTTTTTTAGTTTCTAAATCATCTATTCCTGCTTCAATTTTTATTATTTCCTTTCTTCGGCTGATTTTGGATTTTGTTTCTTCTATCTCTAGCTCCTTTAGGTGCAAAGTAAGTTATTCATTTGAAATTTTTCTTGTTTCCTGAGGTAGATAGTGTGGGCATCTATTTCCATCATAGAACCTCTATTTCTGCATTCCAAAAAATTTGGACTACTGTGTATCCTTTATCTAAATTTTGATATCATATTAATTACAATATAGTTAACATACAGTATTACATTAATATCAGGGGTAGGATATAGTGTTCAGCATTTCTTTTTTTTTTTTTAATTTTTAATTATGGTAGTTACCACATAGTACATCATTAGTTTTCGATAGTGTTCGAATATTCACTGTTTACATATAACCCCTAGTGGACTGTGCAATCTGTGCCCTCCTTAATATCCACCACCACCGCCTCCCAAACCCTTTGTTTCTCAGAGTCCACAGTCTCTCATGGCTCCTCTTCCCCTCCAATTTCCCTGAAACCCTTCTCTCCATCTCCCTATGTCCTCCATGTTATTTCTTATGCTCCACAAGCAAGTGAAACCATATGATAACTGACTCTCTGCTTGACCTATTTCACTCAGCATCATCTCCTCCAGTCTGTCCATTTTGATACAGAAGTTGTGTATTCATCCTTTCTGATGGAGGCATAATACTCCATTGTATATACGGACCACATCTTCCTAATCCATTCGTCTGCTGAAGGGCATCTTGGTTCTTTTCACAGTCGGGCGACCATGGCCATTGCTGCTATGAACACTGGGGTACAGATGGCCCTTCTTTTCACTACATCTGTATCTTTGGGGTAAATACCCAGTAGTACAATTGTAGGGTCATAGGGAAGCTCTATTTTTAATTTCGTAAGGAATCTCCACACTGTTTTCCAGAGTGGCTGTACCAACTTGCATTCCCACCAACAGTGCAAGAGGGTTCCCCTTTCTCCATATCCTCTCCAACACTTGTTGTTTACGGTCTTGCTGATTTTTGGCCATTGTGACTGGTGTAAGGTGGTGTCTCAATGTGGTTTTGATTTGAATCTCCCTGATGGCTAATGATGATGGACATTGTTTCACATGTCTCTTAGCCATTTTTATGTCTTCTTTGGAGAAGTGTCTGTTCATGTCTTCTGCCCATTTTTTGACGTGATTATCTGTTTGGTGTGTGTTGAGTTTGAGGAGTTCTTTATAGATCTTGGATATCAGCCCTTTGTCTGTAGTGTCACTTGCAAATATCTTCTCCCATTCCGTGGGCGGCCTCTTTGTTTTGTTGACTGTTTCCTTTGCTGTGCGGAAGCTTTGATCTTGATGAAGTCCCAAAAGTTCATTTGCGCTTTTGTTTCCTTGGCCCTTGGAGACATGTCCTGAAAGAAGGTGTGGTGGCCGATGTCAAAGAGGTTACTACCTATGTTCTCCTCTAGGATTCTGACGGATTCCTGCCTCATGTTGAGGTATTTTATCCATTTTGAGTTTACCTTTTTGTCTGGTGTAAGAGAATGTTTGAGTTTCATTCTTCTATACATAGCTGTCCCAATTCTCCCAGCACCATTTATTGAAGAGACTGTCTTTTTCTCACTGGATAATCTTCCTGCTTTGTCAAAGATTATTTGACCATAGAGCCCCTATCTGGGCTCTCTACTCTGTTCTACCAGTCTATATGTGTCTGTTTTTGTGCCAGCCAAGCTGTCTTGGTGATCACAGCTTTGTAGTAAAGCTTGAAATCCGGCAACGTGATGCCCCCAGCTTTGTTTTTCTTTTTCAACATTTCCTTGGCAATTCGGGGTCTCTTCTGGTTCCATACAAATTTTAAGATTGTTTGTTCCAGCACTTTGAAAAATGCTGGTGAAATTTTGGTCGGGATGGCAGTGAAAGTATAGATTGCTCTGGAAGTATAGACATTTTAACAACATTTAGTGTTCTGATGCATGAGCATGGAATGCTTTTCCATCTTTTTGCATCTTCTTCGATTTCTTGCATGAGTGTTCTGTAGTTCCTCGAGTACAGATCCTTTACCTCTTTGGTTGGGTTTATTCCCAGGTATCTTATGGGTTTGGTGCTACGGGAAAATGGAATTGATTCCCTAATTTCCCTTCCTGTATTTTCATTGTTGGTGTATAAGCAAGCCACTATTTCTGTACATTGACTTAGTATCCTGCCGCATTACTGAATTGCTGTATGAGTTCTAGTAGTTTGGGGATGGAGTCTTTTGGGTTTTCCATATGAATTATCATGTCATCTGCAAGGAGAGAGAGTTTGACTTCTTCTTTGCCAATCTGAATGTCTTTTACTTCTTTTTGTTGTCTGATTTGTATTGCCAGGACTTCTAATACTATGTTAAACAAGAGTGGTGAGAGTGGGCATCCTTCTCATGTTCTTGATCTCAAAAGTAAATATCCTTCTTAATGAGGAAAAACTGACAGCCTTCCCTTTGAGATCAGGAATTCGACTTTCTGCCCTATTAATTATGATGTATTACAGTGTGGTTTTCCTCAGGTTCATCTTGTTTTGATCTCTCTGTGCGTCCTGGACCTGAATGTCTGTTTCCCTCCCCAGGTTAGGGAAGTTTTCCATCACTATTTCTGTACATCAGTTTTCTGCCCCTTTGTCTTGTTATTCTCCTTCTGGGGCCCCTATAATATGAACATTTGTTTGCTGGATGTTGTCCATGCTATTCTCTAACCTCATTTTTAAAAATACTTTTTTCCTTTTTACTGTTCAGCATTCATCCTGCCTTCTAAATCACCAATCCTTTCTTCTGTGTCTTCTGGTCTGTGGCTTCACTCTAGGGTGTCTCTGTCGACGCTGTCACTGAGAGCCTCCACTTAGTCTGGTGGGTTTTTTTATGGTCATTACTTTAAACCCCGTATCAGATGTATTGTTTTCCTCGGTTTCATTCATTTCTCATTGTGGGGTTATGTCTTTTCCTTTGCGTTGGAACATCATCTTCTATCTCCACATTGTGCCAGACCTTCCGTGTGTCTCTGAATTAGGCGACAGCTGAACTTAGGAGAGCGGGCCTAGACTTAGTCGTCTAGGCCTGAGAGTGGATTGTGAGTGTGTCTGCTGGCGGGAGCCTTGTTGGGCATGGGCTGGGGTCATGGGGCCCTTGGAGCAGGGGCAGCAGGGTATCCTGAAGAGCAGCTGAAGGCAAAGTGGTGTGTGGGCTGGGGGTGTCCTGGGGTCCTCTGTGAGGGAAGCCCCGTCACGGCCGCTCAAACTGAACTGGTTGCAAGCCGGGGTTGTTCCTGGAGGCTGAGCTCAGGCAGAGTCTGGCACCCAGAGTGGAAGCTGGTGCAGGTTGGGATGTTCCCGGGTTCCCTGTTCAGGGCACATACTGAGGGTGACTCACTTGATAGGGCTAGGGGCTTGGTGTTCTGTGGTGCTTCACCGTGGGTCTGCCTGAGGGGGCAGCAGGAGCCAGCACAGACAGTCCAGGTGGTCCTGGCAGGCTCGGTGCAGGGGCTCCTGGGCATCGGTCTCTGAGGGCTCTGTGCTGGCGTGTTCTTGGGTACGTACTACACACCTTTGCCCCCTTGGTGTGACAACGGGTGACTTGGTGACTGTAGAGCGGGGGCATCTTGGTGTGGATAGTGCTGGCACCACGATCTTGGTGTGACTCCGAGAACGACGTGGGCTGGGAGCCCGGGTCCCACCGAGGGCAGTAGGCTGGCTCTGATGCTTGGACTCTGGTCCCCTGTGCACTGTGAAAGCAGATGGGGGAGGTGCATGGTGTGCCCCCCCACTTCACACAGGGTATGGTGCAGCGGCTCCCCTCTCGGCTGGCAGGACCTTTTAGATTCTCATTGCTTTTCTCAACTGCATCTTTGTTTCTGCGGGCCGCGACACGCAGCCTGGGGTTTTCTTCCTTCCTTCGTCTCGTCCCTCGCACTGTTCTCTAGCTGGTCTCTGCAGAGTGGGCTCTCTGTGCCATTCTCTGATGCGTGCACAAAGTTGTCATGCCAGAGCTGTTTTTCTAATTAAGGCGTTTGTAAAGTGAGGTAAGTAAAATAGGATGGAAAGATCAAATATGATCCCATGGAGCCATCATTCTGAGTCTTGTAACGTCATGTTGCTTTGTGAACAATGGGAGACAGACCGGCATCGGCCCTAACAGTACGTTTCTGATTTGCGTTCGGTTTCTGGCTAACTGTGTGCGAGGCCTTCAGGCCATTTTCTTCTGCGTTGTCACTACCCACTTACTCTCCGTGCTCTGATTGTGTTGCTGGACTCCTCTGTACACATCCTCCTTTTTTCTCCATTTAGGTCACTGTATGCTTTTAATTTTGTTTTCCAGAGAATTAACACTTAATTTGGACCCAACTGAATTAAGCTCTGCAATCACACACAACTTATATGTTATGCTTAAAAACCCTAACCAAACTCCAACCTTAACTTCTATATGCAATTTTTCAGTTTTGTTCACATACCTATTAAAAGACTGGAGTGAATATTAATTACTCCCTCCCTAAATCCTGGAGACAATGAGGCTGACAGGAGGCGGAAGGGGATACTCTACAAAAACAGTTGCTCTTTTAGGTCTCAGAGCCATGACTGCCAATTATTCCTAGAGCCTAGTTAGTTACTCTGTTGCTTTTTATGTTTTCTAAAGGAATTTATAATTATTAGAAAACTCAATGCACTACTTTTTCTTCTAGTAAGCAGTATAGAAATAGATGTTACATCACATAGAGAATCAAAACTTCAAAGTCTATTCACAGATATTCATACTTAAGATTTTAAAATTGTAAAATTGTGTTAAAAGTCATGTACTTCATCTACAATTGTTTTAAAGGCAAATGTCTCCCAAGTTCCAAAGCGTTTCAGTAACTGAGGGTCTTAAAGGGGGGAGATGGTAGTAAGTGTTTGTTAAGGCTCTTGTCTTCCCTCTTGTGCTGCATCCGTGATGGTGATGGACAAGGACGCTGACCTCGTGTCTGCAAGGGACACTGCACAGAAGCTCTCTGGAGAGCAGCTCCCCCGACGGAGCTGAGGGCGGACTGGACACGGCAGCCAGACCCGAGGGAGGACGGGGTGCAGAACCAGGTAACATAGGGAAGCACAGTGGGGAGGGACAGTACTGAGGGGCCACGAGCAGATTCCTCTGCCCTGGGGCGCAGGAAAAGCGCTGTAGTTTGAAAGGTCAGCTGGAATGGACAGAAACCAGGCCTGGACTCCTGCCCACCAGGGGGCACCTGCTGGAGCTCTCTCCGTGTCAGGAGGCTGGGGAGACCATGGTTTAGGTTCCCTCCACCTTGACAGCAGAGAGGGCAGGGTCCGGGGGCCACAGCAGCCCCCGCCTCAGCAAGCCCCAGGCCCCCAGCCTGTTGCAGCTCCAGACACACGGGGTCACGGAGGAACAGCAGCAGTTTAAAAGAGCAACTGGTATAAGAAAGATCCAGCCTGAGAATGTCTGCCACACGGTGAGGAGCTGCTGGAACCCTCTGTGGGTGGGAGAGGCCCTGACAGCAGGGCAGGAACACGGTCCATAGTCACAGTGTGACTGTGCCCTAGCTCACCCGTCTGACACACACGGGGACATCCTTAATCAGTGGTCACCGTATTGACAGAGGGGCAGACCCCCTCCAGCCCACACACACTGCAGGTGACTTGCCACAGCACAGCCCAGGACAGATTGCCCAGGCTACCCCAGCTGCTCCGGCACCACCCAGGCGCCCTCTGGGTGAGGTGTGCTGGGATGGCCCCGGCCTTGGTCTACAGTGACTGGGCAGCCCCAGCACAGAGGGTCCCAGACTTCCCAGCCAACACTGCAGCCAGCCCACCCCACCATCTACACAGGGCATGACCACCCCTAAGACCCAGTTTGGGAGAACTTGCCATCTGCCTAACTGATGGGAACATACAAAGTCAAGCGAGACGAGGAAACAGAAGACTATGCTCCCAATGAAAGAAGGCGATAAACACCTCAAGAACCAACTAGAATGGAAGCAAAAGAAGTAATGGTCGCAGAGATGCATACCGGACTAGAGAGGAGAGTAGATGAGCTTCGACAAAGAGAAACTAGAAGAACCAATTAGAACCAAGGAATCCAATAACCAATGAAAAGTACAGTGGGAGTCAACAGATGAGAGGACGCAGAAGAATGGGTCAACTGTCTGGAAGACAGGGCAATGGGAAACACCCAATCTGACCAGGAAAAAGAAAGGACGTTTAGAAAATCAGGTTAAGGGATCTCCTGGACAACATGGGCATTCCAAGGGCGAGGAAGTTTAGAGCTACTCTTCAGTAAGCTTTCTGCCCCTTTCCCTCTCTCCTCTGAGACCCTTGTAACATCCGGGCTCAGGAAGCCCAGAGAGCTCCGGAAGAGATGAATCCATGGAGGGCTACTGCACAAACAAAACAATAAAATGTTGAAAGTTAAATATAAAGACAGAATCTTCAAAGCAGCACACAGGGAAACCCCAAAGGCTAGAGGCCACACACTGGAGACACAAGATACATACTAAGTGATCAAGGGAAAAACCTAGAACCAAGAGTCCTCCACACCATGAGTTTACCTTTCAGAACTGAAGGGGAGAGAGAGCTTACCAGAGACACAGATCCTAAAGGAGCTGATCACTATTAAACTGACTTTAAAGAAGTCCTTTTAATATTTATTTTGAGGGGAAAAGGAAATACCTTAATCAGACAAAATTATGAATGAAAAAATTTCATCAGTAACAGCAAATATGTAGTGACGAGTGGAAAGCAGTGATGTAAAAAAAGCTAGTATGAAGGTGTGTACAGAAAACATCAAGGGGCTGAGTAAAAATGAAGTTCTTTTAGAAAGTATTCAGACTTCATGAGACCTTCAGATCCTATATAGGAACCTCACAGTAACTGCAAAACAAATGTACAAGAGACACACAGAAATTAAAGGGAAAGTCAAATCTAATGCTGTACAAAGTTCTGTACAAAGTGTTACCAGGAGAAAGAGCAAGAGAAGATGAAAGAAACAAGGAACAACTACAACCAGAAAAAGATCAACAAAATGGCAATAAATTCTTATCAATAATTCCTTTAACTGTAAATGGTCTAAATGCTCCAGTCAACAGACATCGGGAGAATGAATGGATATAAAAGAAGACCCACATCTGTGCTGCCTGTGGGGGACTCACTCCAGACCCCGAGACACCTACACCTTGAACATGAAGAGTTGGAGAAAGACAAGCCACAAAGACGGTAGTAGAAAACACCCCCGAAGTAGCAACACATACGTCAGACCAAACAGAAGTTAAAGCAAAGGTCGTAGCAAGACAAAGAAGGTGCTGCGCAGTGATAACAGAATCCAGCAAGGGCGACTAACGGTCGTGAGTATCTATGCACCTGACATTTGAACACCTAAATGCAAACGTTAACAGAGATAATACAGTAATAATCAGGGACTTTAACACACCCCTTACATCCACAGAGATCATCCAGGCAGAAAACCAAAAACCCATTTCTGTGTGGGGCACGGGATTTTCTGTAGACGAGATGCCCGGTTAGTCCACAGAACAAGTCTAAGTATACTGAAGACTGAAATCATATCAAGCTTCTTTTTTGACCACAAAGATATGAACTAGAAATTACCAGGAAAAACGTGAACGAAACAAACGGGTGGGAGCTAAACCCCATGCTACTAATGGGTCAAAGAAGAAACCTAAAAGGAATAAAAAACTCACAGAGACAAATGGAAATTAAAAAACAACAATCTGAAAACATCGGCACAGACAAAGCAATTCTAAAGGAGAGCTATTTACAGTGATGCAGGCTGACCTCAAGAAACTAGAAAAACCTCAGATTAACAATTTAACCTCACACCTAAAGGAACTGTAACAGAAGAACAAAGCTCTAAGTTAGTAGAAGAAAAAAGTAAAGATGAGAGTAGAAGTCTGTGAAATATGAACTAGAAAAAAATAGAAATCAGTGAAACTAAGAGCTGATTTACCTTTAGATGGACTCCGAGGGAGAGAGAGAGAGAATATACGCCATCACCCCTGAAACAAGGAACGGCCAACACCTTAGAAATACAAAGGACTATATGACACTAGTACGAAAAACTATTCTAACACACTGGACAATCTAAAGAAATGGAGAGAATCCTGGAAACATCAAACCTTCCAAGAATGAATCAAGTAGTAGGACATCTGAACAGACTGAGTACTAATAATGAAAGTGTGAATCAGTAATCCACAGTACTCCGAACAAACAAAAACTCCCAGGCCTGATGGCTTCCCAAGTGTAGTCTACCAAACATTTAAATAAGATTTAACATCCTCCCCAAACTATCCCAAAGAAATCAAAGAGGAAGGGAAGCTTCCAAATTCAAACCAGCTGTCCTGACAGAAAAATCAAAGACACTACAAAAACAGAGAACTACAGGCCAATATCCCCAAAGAATGTAGATGCAGAAATCCTCAACAAAATATTAGTGAAGGACATTCAAAAAGACATAACGGTCACTCACCATGACCAAATGGGATTTATTCTGGGGTTGCGAGGACGGTTTGACGATCTGCAGATCATGCAGTGCCAACACCATGGTAACAAAATGGAGGCTAAACATCACACGATCATCTCAGTAGATGCAGAAAAAGAAAAAAAAAATTCAACATCCACTCCTGATAAAGACTCCTGGTTAAAAAAAAAGGGATTTAGAAGGAACATATGTCAATATAATAAAGGCCTTGTAGGACAAACCCACAGCTAACACCATACTCAGAGGGAAAGAAGGTTTTCTCTCTAAGATCGGGGACAAGAGGTACACTCCTGCCACATTTATTCAAAGTGACACCGCCAGTCCTAACCACGACAATCAGACCAAAGAAACAAATGCCACCCAAGCCAGTAAAGAGGTAAAAGTGTCGATGTTGGCAGATAATGTGATAGCAGAGGTAGGAACCCTACAGATTCCACCAAACAAAACAAAACAAAACAAAACATTAAAACAAATGAATTCAGTGAAGTTGCAGGACACAAAATGAATATACAGAAGTCTGTTGCATTTTTACACACTAATAACAAAGTAGCTGAGAAACTTAGGAAAAAATTCCATTTATAATTGCATCAAAATGAAAAAAAGTCTAAGAAAAATCTTAACCAGGGAGGTGAAACCTGAGTGATGTAAAGCCCATAAAGCTCTGATGAAAGAAATTAAAGACAATACGAATATAGAGACACACCAGACACACAGGTTAGGAAAGTTAATATTGTTAAAATGTCCACGCTATTCAGAGTAACGTGCAGAGTCACGGCAATCCCTATCAAAATACCCACAGCATTCTTCATAGAACTAGAACAAATCATCCTAAAATTTGTAGGTACCCACAAAAGACCCTAAACAGCCAAAGCAATGTTAGACGAACAAAGCTGTAGGTACCACAATCCCAGGGTTTGAGCTCTATGACAAAGCTGTGGTCATCAGAACAGTGTGAGACACAGATCAAGAGAACAGAAAAGCAAGCCCAGAAACAAACCCACGCTCATGTGGTCAGTTAATCTATGGAAAAGTACACAGGAATATACAATTAAAAAATGATCATCTTTTGAATAAATGGTGCTGGGAAAACCAGACAGCTACCTACAGAAGAATGAAATTGACCATTTTCTTATGCCATTCACAGAATAAACTTAAAATAGATTAAAGTCTTAAACGTGAGACCTGACAGCATATAACTCCCAGAAGCAAACACAGGCAGGAAGCTCTTAGCAACACATTTTCATATCCATCTCCCGAGGTGAGGGAAACAAACGCAAAAATAAACCAGTGGGACGACACCAACATTAAAAGCTTCTGCACAGCAAAGGAAACTATCAACAAAACAAAAATGCAACCTACTGTAGGAAAGGAGATATGTGCAATGATACATCTGATAAGGAACTAATGTCCAGAACATCCAAGAACTTCTGTGACAAC
Source organism: Mustela nivalis (assembly GCF_964662115.1). Lineage (NCBI taxonomy): Eukaryota > Metazoa > Chordata > Mammalia > Carnivora > Mustelidae > Mustela > Mustela nivalis. The sequence continues at coordinate 9,142,615 of NC_139028.1, read as the reverse complement.
CCCAAAAACAAGTAAGATGATTGAAACAAGAGGCAGAGGATCTGAGCAGACATTTTTCCAAGAAAAGACACAGACGGAGACAAACATGAAAGATGCTCAATACCGCCCCCATCAGACACACGTATCAAAGACTCACAACGAGATCTGAAGTCTCGCGCCTGTCGGGATGGCCAGAATCAAGAAGACAAGAAACAAGTGTTGGTGAAGATGAGGAGAAAAAGGAACCTTCGTGCACTTTGCTGGGAACGCAAACGGGCGCAGCCACTGGAGACCGCAGTGAGGCTGCCTACAAAGTCAAAGTGGGAGCACCCAAACCATTCCCTGATTGCACTACTGTGTATGTACCCCAGAAACATAAAAGCACTAACTTGAAAAGATACCCGCATCCCTCTGTGGACGGCGGCATTCCTTACGACAGCCAGGACGTGCGCACTCACAGATAGCCGACGGGCGGACAGCACACGGCACATGGACGGACTCGCGGACATGCACACACATGCTCGTCCACATTCACATGGCCACAGAGAGCGAGCGAGCCCGCTACTCGGGACAAGATGGTAAACAGAAAGGGTGTTCTGCCAAGTGAAATAAGTCAGAGAAAGACCATGTGGGTTCATCTCTACGTGGAATCTAAGGAACAAACCAAATGAACCAATCAACAATACAGAAACAGACCCCAAATACAGAAAGCAATGCAGGGGTCGCCCGAGGGTGTGGGGGTTGGGAGGACGGGCAGAGGGGGTGAGGGAGTGCGAGGTGCCGCCTTCCAGTTGCAGAATGAGTCGTGGGGGTGAACGGCGCAGCCCAGGGCATATGATCAGTGGTACTGACCATATGGTGTTTTTGGGGGACAGACTGTGGCCCCGCTTGTGAGTACAACATGGCTGTGTTGTTCACCTGAAACTCATGTAACGTTATGTGTCAACCGCAGTATTTCTTCCCCTGCCTAATCCCAGCACAGGGACACAGCCTGCTAGGAATCTGATGTGTCTTAACCTGTCAACACTCCATGTCTGCACGGCTGACGTGGGAAATAAAGAACATACTATATGGTAATCCAGATTATCAATAGAGGCTTTTTTCCTTAGCAGGATATCCATTACTTAGAAATCAGAAACCATAATGTTATTCTTTCCATAACAAAACAAAGATTTTTAAATGCCCAATACATTTTAAGACTCATAAAGGATACGATATTTTGACTCTAAATTTGTTCAAACGCAGGTGACATCAGAAAGCAAACAAAAAATGCCAAGGCCGAGACTATCTCATCCCAACGGCGGCGTGGCCTTACCTGGGGAATCCAGCCCACACAGCAAGGGAGAACGGGAGACACGCTGGGGGAGTCGTGGTGATGTTCCGAGAGCCGGCTCCCATCAAAACTGCAGCCTTCCAGCAGCAGGCCGCCCATCTGTTGGGGAAACAAGCAAACCACTGAAAGCCACGGGCCATCTGACGCTTCAGGAGCCGCTGTGCGCTAGCGAACGCCCCGAGGCCGCACATGCTCTCCTGACTCCGGACGCCACGTGTTCTGAAAACCAAGATGACGGTCTCTGATCGGAGAATGAAGAAGGTGAAGACCGGGCCAGTGTTCACAGGACTTCTGCCTCTCGGACTGTTTATTTAGCAGATAGTTCAGAAACAGCTCCTTAAAATGTATTTAGCTACTACTGCAGGTGTGTCGATGTTAGATTAGTAGAAATATAATATAAATATGATGGGACATGACCAAAAGTTAGTCTTTCTCCAAGAGGGTGAGAGAAAAGTGTAATTAAAGGAGATCATGTGTGCCCCTTGCTTGGGGTTCTGATAGCATTTTTTGAAGAAAGGAATAAAGCTCCAAAAGTTGAAGGTAAAACACCCATGCCTTGCAGAGCTGGGAGCGTAATGAAGAGTTCTCTTTCTCTTTCTCTACACTAACTTTGCTGTACATTTAGAGAATTATGAAAATAAAAATACAAATGTATTTCTGATAACATTAATTTCATGTTTCTCTTTGAAAGTGTTCATCCTCTCAGTGTCTGCACTGTGAATCCAGCCGGAGCTTATCCAAAGGCAGCAGAGGTCAAGCCGGTCCTCTGCGTTCAGAGCCATATCTGTAGGCTCATAGTGCAGACTTGATAGAAAATACAGAATAATCTCTTCTCTTTAAAGGTTTTATTTGAGAGCGAGTGAGCGAGCATACCCAGCGGGGGCAAGGGCAGTGGGAGAATCCCAAGCAGAGTTCACATGGAGCACGGAGCCCAACGTGGGGCTCAATCCCAGGACCACCAGATCATGACCTGCGCCGAAACCAAGAGTCTGACACTTACCTGTCTGAGCCATCCAGGTGCCCGAAGACAGAATGATCTGATAAACATTACCTAGTACTTTCAGGTTTTATCAAGTGGTAATGGAAGTGCTCTGGCCTTTAAAGTCCAGAGAGGCTTACCAGAATGTAGCCGGGAGAAGGTTGAGGGAGCGTGGAGGTGAGGGGGTCACACTGGGGTATGCCTGGACCAGTAATTCTGAAGAGCTAATTTTACAGCAAGATTGCTGCACCACAGGAAAGACAGACCCCTTGTTTGTTAGTGAGAGCGCTGATATAAGAACAGAATTATGCAAGACCTAAGTTTAATACTCTTTCTACTCCGGCACAGACGTGATGACACTTGGGCCACTTTGAGAGTTGACAAAGCATGGTGGCCTTGACAAAATGTTAAAATTTCAGAGTACCTGCTAATTTCAGCACTATAATATCTCTAGGTTTCAAGCTGAATTAGTCTGTCTGGAATGTGTAGACACGGTTCTCGCTGAGAGAGCCCCAACTTGACCTTCTAACAGGCGGCTCCTGAGACAGAGGCGCATCACTGCTCCTGCTAAAAAGGAGCGGCCGGCTGAGAAAGCACACTCTCCGAGCCTTGTTTCATCGTCGGCACCTCTGAGCCCCAACAGCCATCTGGGCTCCCCCAGCCTCCCCTGGGCTGCCAAACTGCCCAGACCTGCCACTTCCAAGAAACACCTTCTAAATCCCCCCTCCTCTCTCCGCACCCTCCCTGACTATCCTATCATGAAATTTAAGGGTCACCGGTGGAATTTAAAGACCTCCTTACTCCCGAGAATGAAACTAAAATGTAAGAATGCCAACACGTAATACCACATTGTTTGCATCGTAAAACAACACACAGGGGGTTGGAAAGGTCTCCACAAAGGTCCCCCGTGTTTCCCCTGCAGCTCTCCTTTAAAGGGAAGCGTGAACGAAGACAGGCTCAAAACATTTCCTGCATTGCCGAAAACGACAGTTTGGAGGACCTCATCAGTCTCCAGGCCGATGGATTTCCTACTGCTCAAACCAACAATTTGGCAGGCTTTACTCCTCCTCAGCGGAGTACTGAGCCAAGCACCCAGCCAAAGAGGCGGTCCAACAGGAGCAGAACACAAGACCAGAGAGACAGCCCAAGGCAGAAGAGAGCTCCCCCAGCTCCCACAGGAAGCGCGGCACGCGGGGACACTAGGTGGCCCGGCCTTCCCAAGCAGCCCTGTGGCACAGGAAACACAATGACCTGACTGGGCCGAGGCCTCCTCATTTGCCCTTTGGGGTGTGGTGGCCTCAGTGGTACGGGGGACAGCAGGGGGCTTCGGAGCTGCCGGGGAAGTCCCCTCCCTGCCACAGGCCAGCTCCAAGTGGGGACACATGGGCAGCCTGTCGCCGGCAGACCCTGCGCCTCACAGCCCTGCTGGGCCACGGCAGGTCAGTAGCAGTAACGAGGACACCCTAGAGGAACACGGTCCAGGGACTGGGGATCAATAGACACAGGTGTTCTCTTAGGCAGGTCTGGAGGGTCAGGGACACTGACCGGTGAGGGGAACTACAGCCTTGCCTGAACACGTCCGTGGCTGACTCGGCCTAAGGTGCAAGAGGTTGAAAGAGACCTAGACACAAACGCACACCCTCCCACACACCTGAGTTTTCAGTCTTCCAGTAAACATTCTTAAACCCGTTGACAAATGAGACGACAAGGACTCAGATGACTCCATGAATTAACTGCTCAAAGTCACGTGGTTCTTTTTTGGAGAACTAAGATTAGAATACCGTTTTACTAACTATCCGCCTTTCCCCTACAATCTATAAAACATAACATAGAAGCTTGGGGTTTTCTGGTTGTAGATACTTTTACTCCTATGTTGTAAGAGCAGAGGTCACATGGTTCCAGAAACACTAGCATGCTCTGACTCCGAATGTAACCCATTTCCCTTGCTGTTCATAGCAGTGAACATCTGCAGAATGAGGCCTGCACCATCCTTGGGGCTCCCAGCAGCCCGAGACCGCACAGCCTGCTCGGGGCACGGCTCCTGGATGACAGGCCTGCCCTCCCTGTCCCTAACGGCTGGGCCAGAGTATCAGACCAGCAGCGACAGAGAAGGTCGTTCTTATGGGTTAGAGGCTCAGGTTAAAATGAAACACAATGGGATGAAAGAAAATCCTTCTGATGCCTTAAGCTCCGGGGGAGAACTGTATAGCCAGCTCTAGAGAGCCAAAAGAGAAAGATCCAGCTTGTCGTTGAGAGCAGATCTCTGGCACACCAGAAAGCCACTGCAGACGCTACAACCCCACCACAGGGCCTCTGTTACTAGAGGCCCAAACTCAACTGCCCAACGAGGGCTCAAGTGAGCACCCACCATGTAAGAGCTGTGGCTCGACGTATGTGGGATACAAACCACGAGAACAATGCCTAGTCTCATGGGACTTTCATTCCAGTGGACTAGGACAGACAACGAGTAAACCTAATAAACAGACTCTACAGTACGCCACAGAGCACTAGGGAAGTGAAAACCATGCACCGGGGAACCACAACTATGTAAATAGAACCTGTGAAAAGCCACTTGCCCAGGCTGCCTAAGAGAAAGAACTGGAGTCGGACGTTTGGTTGACTTAAGACTGAATGCATGTGAGGCCCTGGAAGACACGGTGGGGACGCGAGATGGGAACCGTCTGTGGGCCTCTGACACACCAGCCACCAGCCCCACGTGCCGTGTCAGGGCAGCAGGCCACGGGTGGGGAGGTGGCCCCTGCGTGCGGACGGGGACGAACGGCTGGAAGGGGCCTGGCTGCGCACCAAGGCTGCCGTTGCTGGGAGACGTTGCCACTGCAGACTGTGAACTGGTTCTGTTATTAACATGTGCATGAGTATGTTGCTAGAGTTACTTACTATTTTAAAAGTAATGGATTCTTTCACTGTGTCGTGTCAGTCACTGTACAGTACATCATTAGTGTTTGATGTTGTGTTCCAAGACTCACTGTTTACGAAAACACCCAGTTCTCCATACAGTACGTGCCCTCCTGACTGCCCATCACCCGCCTCACTCATCTCCCCTGACTCCCCCCTCCTCTCCATCCCTTTGTTTCCAGGACCCCATAGTCTCTCCTGACCCATTTCCCCCTCTAAAAGCAATGGGGTTTTAACAGGAAAGCCACCAGAGAAAATTTATGCCACAAAACATGGCTTGAGTGGCTTTCTTTTTAAACACAGAGGGCTGGGGGCACGTGGGTGGCTCAGTCAGTGAAGGGTCTGCCCTCGGCTCAGGTCATGATCTCAGGGTCCTGGGATCGAGCCCCACATTGGGCTCTCTGCTCAGCGGGGAGCCTGCTTCCTCCTCTCTCTGCCTGCCTCTCTGCCTGCTTGTGATCTCTCTCTCTCTCTGTCAAATAAATAAATGAAATCTTTAAAAAAAAAAAAAAAAGCACAGATGGCTTGAATTTTACACCAAACTAATATACTCACAAACTGTAACTTCCGTAAAAACAAGACTTGGTCTATTTTCCACAAACTAAACTTTATACTTGCTTTATTGTACAGTTAATATTTACTGAATTGAATTTTAGAGCAAGAAACCTAACCAAACTTCTAGATTTGTATCATTTTTTACCAAAAATTACATTTTTCAATACCTTGTGTCCCTAACAGTCTTATTTTTAGAGTGGAAAGCATTTTTGTTTTGTCCAAGCTGCTTCATCCTAAGTCTTGACTTTGACTTTTCACATAGGAGATACGATATTTCGGCTAATCTTCCACTACGATAAGCAAGGTCAGTGACGGGAGTTTCAGAATCATTATCAAGTTGGCAATATTATTACATTTAGGCCTGGATAAGCATCAGAATTACCCCTACCTTAATCTGCAGCTTTGCCTCTCGCAGCCGACCCTTCCACGAGGCTACGAACTTAAGGCTGTCCACCGAGCAGCCCATCGCCCTGTAACACAGAAGCAGCCAATGTTAGAAAGCATCTCAGGAACTGAAAAACAGACAGTAAGGCTGACATGTTCCTCTTCGTTTACAACTGAAATATTTATAATGTGCACAGAAGCAGATTTCCTAAATGATGCAGAGTCTTAGACCTCACGCCACATCTGTAAAGGTAACGGCCTACAGGATCCCCTGATGCTAAGGCACCCAGGGCTTTGCCGCTCCATCCTCCGCCTCCCGCCAGACCACCACGCGGGAAGTGTGCCGTCGTGCTTATTAGTTGAACCAAAACACGGACACTTATGAAATGACCCCCAGGCACTACATACGGAAATCCCCCCGAATCAACACAGAACTAAATCTGGTTCCGTTTACTTTTCCAAATACCTTTTAGTCCATTCTAATTTATTTAAAAAATCAGTCTATATGATACGATTATCCAAGTGTGTCCTAAAAAATAAAAGAGCTTGATCTTAACTATCAAACCCTGCTCCTCACCAGTAAGCCTGGCCAGCATGTCTAAGAGAGGGGTCTGCAAAAATTAAAATGCTTCTGTGCAGGGCCCAGTGGTCACCACGGGGAGACACAACGTGGCTGGCAAGACTGAGAAACCCCACGCGTACTGTTCTTTCCCGTTGACCCCTTTACCTATGAGTGGCTCCTCCGCCCACCCTATCAGACATGGCTTATCCAGGTCAATCACCGACAATTTAAAAATTAAATTTCATCTTTTCAATTCTAATAAAAATATCATAATTCTAAGCAATATTTTTCAAACTAAAAGTTCCCTGTTAAGAAATATCAAGTAATAGGAAATAACGTAACTCCCTTGATTTAATAATAAGTTTCTTTCTTTCTTTTTAAAGATCTTATTTTATCTATTTGTCATAGAGAGAGAAGCGAGAGCAAGCACAGGCAGACAGAGTGGCAGGCAGAGGCAGAGGGAGAAGCAGGCTCCCTGCCAAGAAAGGAGCCCGATGTGGGACTCGATCCCAGGATGCTGGGATCATGACCTGAGCTGAAGGCAGCCGCTTAACCAACTGAGCCACCCAGGCGTCCCAATAATAAGTTTATTTCTGAACAACGACGCGAATGTGATCACAAGCGCAGGAAGCGGAGAGACAGACGTGTCAAGAGTTCGGCTCACCTTGCTGTCTCCTGGCGAAGGGCGTTGAGAAACGTGTCTGGGTGGAAGAGCTCTGACAGGTCGAGTGTGTCAGACAGAAGAGCCTGCTTCTCAGCCCTCTCTACCCAGCTCTAGAGGGGAAAGAAGAAGACACACACCCATTTAAAAACTTTGTAAACATGGAAAACAAATCTGAACTACTATGTAGAAGTCATGTTCAGTGACGAAGTTACACCATTCCTAGCTGCTCCAAAATAGTGCCTGGAAAAAAGAGATTCTGCTTTACGTCAGGAGTCTACTATAATTTGTTTTTGATATAATATCCATCCACCGTAAAAAAGCTTCCTTGCACAATCCTTTGCTGGTAAAATTCTACTCCAAATAAAAAGTGTAAAATTAGAAAAGTCATCTCACAATCGGCATTTCCACTGGGGCCAATGCTTCTCTTGATGAGCCGCGGTTCAGAGTGTGCTCCGAAGCTGACCGGAGAATGGGGTCCGAGCACAGAACCCCAGGGCCCCCGAGTCCTGGTCCTGCGAACTGAATGGGCCCTGATCCAGACTGCCTGCAGATTTGCCACCTTTCTGAGCCAAATAGTGCAGAGGAGGGTCACATCTAACAAGAGAGGGTTCTTTGGTAAAAGGTATTTCTGCTCAGTCTGCTCAGTATCTGGCATTTTATAAACCCGCTATGTCCCCTGGAGAAACACATATCGTCCCCTAGCATGTCTTAGGCGTCTCACACTATCGACGGGCTTCCTGCGTGCTAGCTGACCCTGCACTCCCCCGGCCACTGAGCCCCAAGCGCCCTATTCCCCTCGCCGCCCAGGACTCGGAGGGCAGGAGGCCGACTGAAGCGGCCCCAGCGATGGTTTCTGTGCAGTCCACAGGGCAGATGCTGAGGCACCATAGGAGAAAGGTAACTTACTGGTGATTCCCGTGTCCATCCAGGTCAGTCCGTCAGTCTGTCAGCCCGGCTCAAGCACAGATGCAGTAGCACAGTGACATCAGCCAGTACCACCCCCCACAGCGGTCATCCACTCAGCCATTCACTTTGTACAATTATGAAGGCTGGGGACACGGTGATTACTCACTCCCGTGCGGAGGAGCTCTGCATCCCGTGCTGCAACACCCCGTCCCCCAAGCACGCACACCTGTCAGCCAGGTGCGGAGAAGCCGCTGCACAGCTCCTGTGTTCGTGGGAATGTCCAGTGCAGCCCTAACACCAGTTCATTACACTCTTACTTAAAAAGCAGAAACAACAAAAGAGCTCTTTAGCAAACTATAATTATTTCTTCTTGGATATTACCTATTTTAAGGAAGTTTAAATTATTGTTTATTTGGTTTACTCCCTATGAAATGTTTTCATTATCTGCCTTCTACTTTCATTAGCTAGACAAAGCTAACAAATTATGCTTGCATGATCTTTTATAAGTGATATTTAATGCAAACATGTTTCAAATTAATATTATCATTAATTCTTAAAATTAAATTTTAATTCAAAAATTTCAAAACAGTTGTTGCCTGTATTAGATATGCAATATGTTTAAATTAACTAAAAATTAAAGTGTGGCTAATAATCATATTTTTACTTAAAATATGAATTAATAACATTAGTAAGAAAAGGGAAAAGCTTCTATAATACAAATTTTTTTTTAGTCCATGGCAGGGAACAAACATTTTTTGTTAGGCTTTAGAGGCAGACTAAAGCAAAGGCATATTTGATCAAAGAATCTAAATAACAAAGATTCTTTTAATACGTATATTGTCTTTGAACAGCAAACTTCACAGAAGAAAACACAGTGAAGCACATTTTTTAAAAATTACATTTCAGCCTGTTTGGAGCAGCTTTCTTCATACTGTCAACACTGGAAAGCGACCAAGATGTCCTTCAGGACATCTCGGACTAATGCACTGAAGCACCGGGCTGTCAGCCACGAAGGACAGGAGGACCTTCGATGCACACTGCCAAGGCAGAGAAGCCGTTGAGAACAGGCGGCAGTTCCAAGGGACTGCGGTAGCGCAAAAGGCGAGACTCTGGAGACAGGAAGAAGACTGGCGACTAGCGAGGCTGAATGAGGGGTGCCGGGGAGGAGTGCAGAGGGTTTCGAGGGCGGTGCAAGTACTGTGTGTGCTGCCATAATGACGAGCGCGTGTCGTCTACTTTTCCAAACCCATAGACGGTCACACATCAGGAACACTCTTGAAGGTCAACTGCGGACCCTGGGTGATCACGACTCATCAAGGCAGGTGCATCCTTCGTTTTAAACCAAACAAACAAGAAGGAGAGTTCTATTCTTATATGAACCAGTATAGACAGAATTTTGAAGGAAAAGGCTTTTCCCTGAAAAACTTTTCATCTACTTAACTTACCTTTCATTCGTGAATACAACTAGGTATCACTTTTGTATAGGCTAGAGTTCAGAAAATAAATATACAACTGTACCTTTTCTTTTTAAATATTACTCAAAAATGTTCTTCAACTGATTTATATATTAGTCAAAACTAAGCTTTTTAAGGATATAAAAGTCAGAGACTAAAGCTATTAGCTATCAGTAATGAAGCTGGTTAAATATAGAATTAGATCTATATCCTTATTGTAACAAAATTACATTCTTGAGATGAACTCAAAGAGCAACAGGAAAGCATCAGTTATACACCACAGGCAAAACCCCACTGCCCTTCACATGTTCACACACGTTTATGAGATGTATCATGGATCTATACAAAAGGAAGCTGAACTTCCATCTCTGATCAAAGTGAGAGAAAATATAAGAATTCAATATTTTATATAGGCAGTATCACAGATCACTGGGGAACGGAAAAACTATTCAACAAATGATGTTGAGGAAAAATGTTCATCATGACTGGCCATCAGGGAGATTCAAATCAAAACCACATTGAGATACCACCATGCACCAGTTAGAATGGCCAAAATTAGCAAGACAGGAAACAACAAGTGTTGGAGAGGATGTGGAGAAAGGGGAACCCTCTTACACTGCTGGTGGGAGTGCAAGTTGGTGCAGCCACTCTGGGAAACTGTGGAGATTCCTTAAGAAATTAAAAATAGAGCTGCCCTATGACCCTGCAATTGCACTCCTGGGAGTTTGCTCCAAAAATACAGATGTAGTGAAAAGAAGGGCACCTGTACCCCAATGTTCATAGCAGCAATGGCCACAGTCACCCAACTGTGGAAAGAACCAAGATGCCCTTCAAAAGATGAATGGATAAGGAAGATGTGGTCCATATACACTATGGAGTATTGTGCCTCCATCAGAAAGGATGAATACCCAACTTTTGTAGCAACATGGACGGGACTGGAAGAGATGATGCTGAGTGAAATAAGTCAAGCAGAGAGAGTCAACTATCATATGATTTCACTTACTTGTGGAGCATAAGGAATAACACGGAGGACATTGGGAGATAGAGAGGAGAAGGGAGTTGGGGGAAATCGGAGGGGGAGACGACCCATGAGAGACTGTGGACTCTGAGAAACAAACGAAGGATTTGTGAGGGGAAGGGAGTGAGGGGTTGGGTAAGCCTGGTGGTGGGTATTAAGGAGGGCACGTATTGCATGGAACACTGAGTGTGGTGCATAAACAATGAATCTTGGAACACTGAAAAAATAAAATTTAAAAAATAGAAAAATATTTTACTGAGATTTTAAAAATCAGAGGTTTAAAAAAAGCTTAACAAATTGCAGATCTAGATTAGCCATCATTTTTAGGACATTTAGTAAAAAAAGAGTTTTTTGAGATTTACTTAAGGTAAGGATTTTCTGTTCAAGGTTCTTCCTAGAAAACATATTACTGAAAAGTACTTTGCTGAGCTATTTGTACGGGGTGCCGACAGCTGGGTAGCCTCCCTGAGGGCTCTCTTCTGTGCTCTTTGCAACCGCAGTCCAATGAACCTACCGCCCAGAGCCCTTCCACAGGGTGCGCAGGTGCAGCCAGCTGGGTGCAAGGGGCTCAGGACACGGGGCTCTGACGACAGAAGGCACAGAACCGAAGGTGAGGGAAACCAGGACCACGTGCTCCAGTTACACTGGCCACGCCACCATGTGGTAAGGGCTTTCAGGGACTCAGGATGGTTCACGACCTCCTGGGACAGGCTCTGACTACAGCAAGAAAACTGTGGACAAGTTCGCTAGAGGAGGCAGGTGGCCAGACGGAGCAGGGGAAGAGCTGAGGCCCCTGGGCCTGGAAACTGCAGGGACACCAGCCACTGGGGCGGCTTAGGGAGCAGCTAGAGGTTCACCAGCAGCCTCGCCCCAGGACCTGGCCCTTTTGGGAGCATGCGCAGGGAAGGAGCCCTGGGGCTGGTGACCCCAGGGCTGACAGGATCTTATTATCATATCATTTGCATTGCGGTGTCCCCTGCACCCTCTACAGATGCTGCTTTCTGAAGATGGGGGATGTGAGCAGCTGCCCAGGCCTGAGGGGGGTATGAGAAGGAGCACCTGGGAAAGGGGAGACCACGGAGACCCGCAAGCACAGGATGTGGCAGTCCGTGGGCTCAGGCTGTTCCTCTGTCTGGGGGCTGGACCCTTCCCTTGGAGAGCCCAGACCGGGGCAGAGTCCCCCAGCCCCGGGACACCCACACTGGCCTTCTGCGGCCACACCACGGCTGCGGGACACAGAGGGTCCCTGCAGCTGGGTCCTTCCTGAGCTCACAAGCCCACGCCCTGACGGGGGCGGGCAGTGCTGATACACGGGCGCCCACAGGCCCGCCTCCTGCGGGGACCACGACCTGTCTGTGGAGCCTGCGGATGCTGTGGGAGCCCTGGGGGGGCCTGCTGACATGGTCTCCGCAGGCCTCCGCGGTGAGGAGCCTCTTATTATGCCGCGCCAGTAGCCGCTGAAATTGGTATGCATGTGACCAAAGCGAGATGCAGATAAAAATTCAGGGAAGATTTTGTTATCTTGAAAGCCAATTATGTTGCTATATTGTCACATTTCTAGAACTGAGATTTATCTTCTGCAAGCAGTTTATAGGCTCGCTTCCGCACAACTGCAGACGATCACAGACCACAGACTACCACTTAGTATTCCGAATGTGCAAGACAGCTGACCACAGGCAGAATTTACTAGCTGAGAGTGTGGAGAAATTACTGTCCCTGTACAAAATGGAACTCCTAAAATCCGGTAATACTACTGCTATAGCAATAGCTCTATTTTACTGGGTCATATTTCGGTTATGCACCCTAAGTTCATTTTATGATAGTGACAAAACAGTTTAAAGCTTGGCTGTATGTTAATCATAAATCTCAGGATTTGGGCTAAGATGTATTTTTTTCATGAAATTCCACTATTAATCTATTTATTTGTTATCTATTTCCTCCACTAAATGTAGAGATTCCTGTTGGCAGGAATTCATGATTTCCTCATTACTGTGTACTTCCAGCACTTAGAATAATGGAGACACAAAACAGAAGCTCCATAAATAGTGAGTGACTGAGTGAAAGAATGAATGAATATGAATTAAAAAGATCCATCACATACGTGTTCTGGCTGAGTACCGTATAGAAAAATAGGGATGTTAGAGGTTTTAGAGAGCAAACAGACTGCTTTTTCAATTCTGTTGATATGCCCTCCTATGCATACTTTTGCAGTGTGCCTACTATGTGTAAAACCTTATACTAGGGACTGTGAGAGTTACTAAAAGGAGTTGGAAAATAAAGACTTTTCTAGGAAGGCAAAGTACTGCAGAACTTTCCAAAGTAGAGTCAGATATCCCAGAACACAAATGAAAAATTAAAAAGATAACTTTAGTAAGACTGCCTTTAACAACTAGGGTTTCAAGAGAAAATAAAGCAAATCTTCAAATGTTAGATTAGAGAGTAAAAAATTAAACTGTAACATCTATCGTGCAGACTTAAATAGAAATTAAATCTCATAAGCATGTCACGGATGCTACAGAATACATATTGGGGGATAAATCACGAAGGTTAAGGAAATGTCAAAGAGATTCATGTCAGTTTCCTTGAGAATAACCCTAACCGTGATTGAATCATTCATTTATACATTAGATACTGAAAAGCAACCTGTGCAAGTCCCTGTTCCACATGCTTGGATAGAGCAGTAAACAGACAAAAATGTCTGCCCCTCTGAAGCTTCCGGGGGGAACACAAAGAAAATTCAGGGAAATGCAGAGAGCATCAGCTGGGGATGTAGGCTCCAGAGAAAAACGAAGAAGGAAAGGAGGGGCTACGACCTGAAACAGCGTGGCCAAGGAAGGCCTTGCTGAGAGGACGGTGGGGCAAAGAGCTCAGAGACAGAAAATCCCTTCAGTGAGAATCTGGGGGCAGCAGCTCGGGCAGAGGAAGCGGCAAGAATATAAGCCTGGGGAGGGGGTGCCGGTCTGGTCACTGGACAGCCCCAAAGCCAGCGAGGCTGCGGCAAAGGACATGAGGCAGTGGAGAGAGGAGGAAACCAACAGGGAAAATGTGTGACCTTCACCTGACCTTCACCTGCCCGGGAGGGGGGGGTGGGGGGGAATGGAAGGACGGTGTGACTCGGGAGATAAGATGTTGCGAGGATATTCCCAGGAGAGGAGGGACAGTGTCTCATTCATGCTTTAGCCAGAACATCCAGGCTGCTTGGCTGAGAACCAACCGGGGGGCACGGGGGAAGCAGCACAGGTAGGTGGCGGCCGCACTGATAATGACATTGGTCCAGGCAGTGGCAGGTCAGGTGGTACATGTGAGTGTTCTTGAATGTAGAGGCAAGATCATGTTTCTGCCGGGCTGGACACACACGAAGAGAGGACGGAGTTAACAGTGATTCTGAGATTCTCAGCCTCTGTCACAGGAAGGAAGGAGGAATCAATGACTTTTGCGGCAATGGCTGTATGGAGAGAGGCCAACGTAAAACGTTTCAAGTGGGAGAGTGAAAATCTTTCTAAAATGGTGCTGATAGTTTATGGAATGATCAAAAACTGGCACGTTTTTAAAGAAAGGGCAGTTGAGAGTGAGTTCTTTCATTTACCATGTAATTCCTGTAAACAGTTTAACTATTCTTGAAATTGGGGTTGCATTTCTCCCATCTTTAAAAACGGAAATTACACCCACCTCATGTGCTGTAAATAATTACCCGATCTCATGTACAGCATATATGTGCCTAGTCTCCAGAATGAGCTCAGTTCTTACGAATATCTGTTTTCTCTTTTCTGTCCTTCATGAGATCATTTTAAAAAGTCTGGGGGGGGGGCGCCTGGGTGGCTCAGTGGGTTAAAGCCTCTGCCCTTGGCTCAGGTCAGGATCTCAGGGTCCTGGGATCAAGCCCCACATCAGGCTTTCTGCTCGGCGGGGAGCCTGCTTCCTCCTCTCTCTGCCTGCCTCTCTGCCTACTTGTGATCTCTGTCTGTCAAGTAAATAAATAAATAAAATCTTAAAAAAAAAAAAGTCTGAATATATAAAGTGGCACAATGACAAGAAAAACAATCTGAAGCTCAGATTTTACATCTAGGAAAATGAGAAGGGCTACTTAGATGAACCTAAAAAGGGTGTCATGAGACGTCGAGATCCAGAAATGCCGGTTCGAGTCCTTAGAGAACACTCAAGGTCAAAGAGGGAAGAGTAAGAACTAGAGGCTCTCAAGATTGTTTTCAGTGACCATTCAGTCTTCTCCAAGTGAAGAGGAGAAGTAAAATGTAACAAACTGAAGAAGTAATCTGTGTGGCTAAGGTCACAAGAAGCATCTTAGCAGACACGTTAGAAACTGTGCCTGAATATGATCTGATCATAAGATAGAACACAACATCTAAAAAGAATCTCAGGAAAAATAGAGGGAGGGAGGAGTAGGGACTGAGAGCCAGGCGAGGGAAAGGTCTGCTTCCGGCACTGCCGGGTGCGGAGGGTAGGAGAGGACCCAGTGTAACAGCACTGTGGGCAGAAGGGGGGCCGTGGCAACCTGGTACCGCGCCCACTTCAGGCCTTGTCCACGATGAACCCTGGCCCTGGCAGGAGGAGCCACTTGGGCAGAGTGGGGACGGGGGGGACACAGAGAGACTCTAGGTGACACCACATCTGCTATTTTCTCCCAGAGTTTCGTTGTTTAGATGGATAGCTGTTTGGGGCGCCTAGAGACTCCGCAGGTTGAACAACCGACTTAGTTTGAGCTCAGGTCACCATCTCCTGCCGTGGGGTGGAGCAGGAGTTCAGCTTCGCGCTCAGTGCAGAGTCTGTGGCAGATGCTTTCTCTGTCCCCCGCCCCCCCCACTTGCTCG
This sequence comes from Mustela nivalis, assembly GCF_964662115.1. Taxonomy (NCBI): domain Eukaryota; kingdom Metazoa; phylum Chordata; class Mammalia; order Carnivora; family Mustelidae; genus Mustela; species Mustela nivalis. The sequence continues at coordinate 9,127,039 of NC_139028.1, read as the reverse complement.
CGCGCGCGCGCGTGCTCTCTCTCTCTCTCTCTCTCTCTAATAAATAAATAAATAAATAATCTTAAAGGGAGAGAGAGAGTTGTTTAGATTGCTGTTGCTTGTTTAGTTATCTTTACTCCCTGAAAGACCTTAAGGAGCATTTATATGACGTGCTAACGCTGGTGTTCACTACTTCTGTTTACTGTTCAGATCTCCCCAGCCTTCAAAGTTGCTAAAGGTTGATATACATAAGTAACAAGATTTTAACATAAGAAGGAAGGGTGGCCAAATATGGTCGTATACAAGTATATCGGCCAGGGGCTTGAGTTAGAATGATAATCACCACCACTACCACCATCATCGTCCGGGGTAGAGCTGAAGCCGTCACTATCAACTGTAAAACAGAGGACACGGAACCTAAGCAGAAACTCAGACCTAGAAAATGCGCCTGCGAGCCTGCCACTGGCACACGGCGGTCCGAGTCTGGTCAGCAGTACAAGGACGGTGTGGACACAGCACACAGTCCGTGTGTGGACACAGTCCGTCCACATGGTCAGAGTACTGCTCTGCCACCCCAGCCCGACCGGGTCCCAGAGGCGAAGGTCCGCGCATGCTGCTGGGACAGAAGCAGCTCACGAGCTGGGAAGGAACAGAACTGCGGGTGTGTGGCCAAGGGACCCGGCTGCGGGAGGTGGAGAATAGGAAGACGGAGAAACAAAGGCAAAGGCTGTCACCAAAGTATGTCGGAATTTGCCAACAACCAGCCCAGGAGACTCGGAATATACGGGCTAGACACGCTGCGGGGGTAGTCAGGACGCCAAAAAGAAACAAAGCCTGGAAATCAGGAGCCAAAGAAACTCTAAGATGTTATTTCCAAAGAAAAGGCAGAAAAACCTGAAGCCAGAGAAATACTTCCCGAATCCCCACAGGAAATAACCTATCTTGTCCATTCGCCTGTTCATTCAGCGGACAGTATGCTATATTAGAAATACGGGGGTGGGGGCAGTTCTTGCTCTAGAAGACCTTGCTGAGAGGAGCCCAGAGAATGGACGCCAGGATCCCCGAAGACTCTTCAGCGGCGACTCCTTGGGGGCGTAGGGAGTCTCTAGCTCTCCACAAATCACCAGCCTTCAATCTTCAACCCCTGGCCACACAGCGGACTAAGACGCCACATGCAATCTTCACCTCTAAAATGATCTAGTTTCCCTTCCTTGGGATCTGCAAGAGGTTCCCAAGGATCAACCGTCATTCCTTCATAAGGTCTTGTGACTTGACCCTTCCTGCCCCTCCCGCCTACTCTCTGTGCCCCTCTCCTCCCTGTGCTCAGTGCTACGTAAAAGCCCCGGGCTTCCTCTGGACGCCTGCCCTCCCCTTGCCTGGCGCACTCTGGCCTCTCCCCCGTGGTGGGCTAAGTCCTCCTGCGCCCTAGGCCGGGTATCGCTCCCCTGCTCCCTGTCGCCCGGGACCTCCTGCTGCTTGCTCCAGGGCACCATACTTCCTGCAGGGTGTGTACCATTGCTGATTCTGTTGTCCCTCTTCTCTGAGACACTGCAAGGACAGTTCCCTAGAACACAGCGTGTCTGTTCACCACTCTGCACGGCTACCTCAGAGAAGGGCTGGACGCCTCGGTGGAAACTTTAGGTCAGAAATGACACCTGCGAGGCAGCAACTGTACCACCTTCCTGACCGTTTCCCTCACGCCCCACTTCAAGCAGCTGCTCCCGGTACCTTGACTGAATGAAGGAATCAAGGCATCAGTGCACGGACACTACCTCACCCGGGCCAGGCTCCACTTATCTGCTCGGAACCCTGTCGCGAGCAGGCTCCATGGGGGACACCCCCAGCAGTGCTCTTTTCCTTCTACATCCCGCCTCCAAATCATGCGCTCTGGGTTGTGAACTCTGCACACCTGCCCGAGGCAGTCTCAGCGTCCCAGCATCACAAGCACCCGAGCTGCCATCGTCACGCAGCACCAACAGTGCCTGTGTGTCCTTACCCTGACTACCCCCGCAGTGTGTCTAGCCCGTATATTCCCCATCCGCACGGCTCCAAGCTGCTCTGGACCCTGACCCGGGACATATAGATGGCACCTGTGAGTTCCAGATGCCAGAAGTTACCACAGGAAGGTAGTCAACTCTGTACGTTTATAACCACACACACAAAAATTAAGATAGGAAAAAAAAACAAGTGGAAAAAACCATGCTCCTAAGTGGTGGCTGAAATGACAAATATTGCTATTCCCTGGTTAGAAGGACAGGAGACAAGCTAAGGTCAAGGGCCAGGAGGGTGCTTTACCATGACAATTCAGGCGAAATGACTATAAAGGTTTTAAGAAATTACAGTGTAAGTGACAGTGGAAAGGTTTTCAGCTGTGATGATGGGTATTAAACACACTTAGTATCAACGATCGTGCCAGAAAATTGTAATTCATGAAAAACTGTTTTATATGTTAAATGCAATATCCACATGTTTACGGTCATATGCACATAATTAAGCGCATATGCACATCTATGACACAGGGTAGTGTAGGCTACTATTTCCAGCTAATAAAGACAGTTCCTGCCCCTGATAAGTACAGTGAGGAATGCTAACAACGCGTGAACGGACACATGATCACAGCCGTGCAGTCAGAACACACCAAGAACTTGGGAGCATTCTGTTTTCCTGAGTTATGTGTGAACTACTGTGTCCTTCGTCCCTACCCCCACCCTCCTTCCCTCCTTCCTTCGCTCCCATCTTCTGCCATTTACTGCTTATGTGTATGTCTAGGCACAGGGACAGACAGAAAATCAGTCCTGACTGGTTCTTCTCTGCCTGCTGATTTTAAAGTCATTTTCAGATCCAGTAATTTTTTCTCCAATAATCCTACAACCCAGAGATTAGTCATATTAGAAGCCAAACAAATGTTCTGACGAGCTTGGCCCCTTGAAAGAGGTCTCATTTGTAGAGGGACACAACAGAGCAGGAAGGGAGGGGAGAGGAGGAGCAGAGGAAGGGCCGAGCCCCTGCAGGCAGTGCCCCCGAGCTAAGAACAGCAAAGTCCAGCACTTGGGTCAAAGAGGAGCCTTCACCCGCAGAAGGTCAACTTCTTCTGTACTAGCACAAAGAGGAGAGGGCAGGGTGGGACTTCTCAAAGGGTCCCATTTCACAGCTTGAATTTTCTCTGTAATGCAGAATGTGAGGGGTTGGGCCAAGGGAAAGGGGAGGTGGTGACAGAATGGTTTTCAGGAAAGCAGTGCACTGAGGGAAGAGGCCTGGTGGAACCAGGGGCAGGGCCAGCCCTTCCGGCATGGGACCCTGTGCAGCCCCTGAGCTCAGCAGCTTGTGTGTGGACAGAGACTAACCCTAGGGCCCTCTTTCTAGGAAGGATGAGGCACGAGGGAGAGTGAGACAAGATAATGAAGTTTCTGAAAGGGGATAAAGTTATGGGCTGTGGATTCCAGGCTGAGTCGGGAGGTTCCAGAAAGAGACAGGGCAAACTCTAAGCAGGAAGAACCCAGAGTCTAGTTCAAAGATGTCCAGGGGTTCAAAGGCGGAGCCGGCATGAGTGGTGACACAGCTGCAGCTGGACGTGCTTCCTCAAGGAGGCCTCACGACCACAGCAGTCATGGTAAAGAAGCCATTTGTGTAGCAGGTGCGGCAGCACAAGATGAAGGGAGTGAGACACCGCGAAACCACATGCTGCTCACCCCGCTAACCAGCAGCATGTGCTACTCCTTCCAGAAAATGACTCTAGACCATTCCTCATTCCACTCAGTTTTCCTGCAAGTTCCCTGACTGGTCCCTCAGAAAAAAAACTTGATTTGCTAAGAAAAGAAAAAAAAGGAAAATAGCAGCTCCCTCCGGGGAGGGGTCATGCTCTACAGTGACTTAGTCACAGCTAGGAATCGGTGTCAGTTACCGACCGTCTGACTCACATACAGTAAACGTGACTACATTTACATCTTCACATTCCCAAAAGGTAGGAAGTGAGCAAAAAACCCCACACGACCATTTTAAAGGAGTGCCCTTTCTACACTGAGAACAGCAGAGGACATGACCTCACACTCTCTGTACAGCCACGTGTCCATGGGTCCCCAATGCACGGCACCCTCCACGTGCCGCTCAGTAGTGCGCTCTTACCTGGATGGCGAGGGCTCGAGCTACCAGACCACGCAGGTACTGTAAGGGATCTTCAGGGCCTTCCCACTTGCTCTGCCATGCAAGAGGACACTGCAACCGAAAAAGGGTCCAAATTAAGTTTCCATGTATAGTATTACATACAAAAGACCTTTAACACTAATGTGATGGGGAAATATTTTGGCATAATCCACATTATGTGTATCATGAATGTATTTCCTTAAGATACATCTGTTTTCCTTTGATCTTATTATAATAAAAATAAATGACAGAGACAGAATGAATTAATCTGTTTCTCTAAAAGGATATTGTTCTAACTTGGCTATTGTTGATGCGGCTATAAACACGGGAGTGTGCACCTCTTTGAGACGGTGGTTCTGTATCCTTTTGGCAAATACCTAGTAGCGCGACTGCTGGATGGAGGGTAGCTCTAAATGACGACAGATGCACGGATAAAGAGAAGGTGGTCTGTGCAGACAACGGAATATTACTCGGCCCTTAAATGGAATGAGACCTTGCCATTTGCAATAACATGGATGGAACTAGAGGGGGTTATGCTGAGCGACATCAGTCGGTCAGAGAAAGAGAAACACCACGTGATTTCACCATACGTGGAATTTAAGAAACAAACAGGTGAACACAGGGGAAGGGGGAAAGAAGGAGGGAAGGGAACCACAAGAGATGCTTGACTGCAGGGACCTGTAGTACTGATGGGGGAAGAGACAGAAGGGGCGGGCTAGATGGGGGATGGGCATCAAGGAGGGCACGGGTCGTGATGAGCCCTGGGTGGTGTGTACGTGATGGATCAGTAAATTATACTCCTGAAACCAATTCCTTCACATATGTTAACTAACTAGAATTTAAATAGAAACTTGAAAAAAATAGGATTTTTTAAAGTAACAGTTTTGAAACAATAAGCAAACTGCTATGTACAAAGTAGCAAACTGTATTTTCTAAAAACAGTATCTAGCACACAAAGAAATCAAATTAAAATAGACAAGTTCACTTTATAAGTGGTAAAGATTTTAAAAAAGTCTTGGTTCCTTCAGAATTTCTTCAAACTCTAAACAGAGAAGTATAATGGAAATTTCATCCCCAAAACCACCTTGAACTACATGATGAAGCGAGAAGAAATTTTAAAAGTGCTCTCAATTAAAGTTAAATATAGGTAAATAAAACCATTCCAAAAGAGTTATCTTTTAAATACTGACCTTCTACTAACTGGTATTCTCTACAAAAACATAATTCTTTACAACATTCTTCAAGTTCATGTTCATCATACCTTTTCTACGAGGGTTTGCTGGACTTTCCAAACATTATATAAATATTCAAACTTCTTAAGTGTAATAATAGTAAGTAATTATTATTATTATAAGGAGAAAACATCAATTTCATACCCCCAAGCACTGCCTGATTACACAGTAAAGATACAACACCAGGGAATAGACCAACAACACACGGAAAACAGAAATTATAAGATGACGGGAATTCACAGCATAAAAGAGCCTTAGAAATATCCCGTTCAATGACTTCACACGTGTGAAGTAAGCTTTCCTTAGAATACGGCAGAAAAGTGCCTGAACGGTGCTCTGAACTAAGACAGGTGCTGTGGTTTTCAAACAGGTCCCCAAGTGTCCAAGGCTTCTCGCCCAGGGACCCAAAGGAGTGCCCCTCTCCTTAAATAATGGTCCCGTAAGCATGGCAGCGGTGACCCCGTGCCAGTCTCCAGGTCCAGGCCTAAGAAATCAGGGGTGCCTGGGTGGCTCAGTGGGTTAAGCCTCTGCCTTCGGCTCAGGTCATGATTCCAGGGTTCTGGGATCGAGCCCCGCATCAGGCTCTCTGCTCAGCAGGGAGTTTGCTTCCCTCTCTCTCTCTCTCTGACTGCTTGTGACCTCTGTCTGTCAAATCAATCAATCAATCAATCAATCAATCAGATGCTGCTATCTCCTATCTTGTGAGACTTGGAACCATCCACCAGATCTAGAAGCCCAGTTTTGGGAGAGGCCCCCGTGGAGATGGCCGGAGGCTCCTGGTTCTCCATCAGCACTGACCCGCCAGCTGCATGCACAGCGGTGAGGAAGGGACAAGCTGTCTTCACCAAACCCAATCCACATCTCAGGTTTCCAAACTTAAAATAAAGGAGTTTCTACAATGACATTTTAAGCCAGCAGGTGTTGGTGGACTCTGCCATATGGTGAGTGACTGATGGGGATTTTGGTGTCCTCCCAGGAAGAGATGAGGCCCCTGTCCCCGCCCCATGAGTACGAGCTTGGTGACAACTACAATACTGCAGGTGTGATGCGGCCTCACATTCAGGGTTCAGGTCTAGGCCTTCACAGGTTAGTGGCTCTCCGGCTCTGCTTCCTGGGGTATATGCTCTCAGAGCCAGGATCTAATAGGGCACGGAAGCGAAGCAGGCTGTGTGCAGAGACCGGGTAGGGATGTCCGCACAAGGGGCACCCAAGGCCTCCAGCCACCCATCCAGCAGAGCACCCACCCCGCGGCCAGCCATCAGCACCAGCTGGCCGGCTCTGTCACGATCAGCCAGCGAGCAGGTCCCCCCACTGGAAGCTCAGCCGAGACCAGCCTGCGCCCCACACCCAGCCACAACTCCTTGCGCAGGCGCTACATAACCAATTCCGCTTGCTTTCAGCCAGTAAGTCTCAGGGAGGTCCACCAGGTGGCAATTAATAACTGATACACCAGGTTGTCACGTTCTCAGTATTAGGCTTTCCTGCTGCAGAAAGAAAGCTTCTCTGTGGCGTGTGTTACATCAAGTGGTATGTCACTGTGATGGGGAAGCTCCAAGGTGCTCCTGGTGACCTAGCCACTGGGTGTCTATGGCCTGGTGGATGCCCTCACCTGGAGCAGAACTGGGTCCAGTGACGTGACTTGAACGGAAGAGCACAGTGAAAGTGCTGAGGTGCCACCGGGCAACAAGGCTCTTGCTAGCCTCCTCCCCCCCCCCGTCTCCCCCACCCCTGCTCTCCGTGTCTGCTGTGCTGTGCGCTTCCATACCGAGCTGCCCGTGGAGAAAGGAACTGACAGCGTCTGGCAGCAGTCAGCAGGGACCAGAGGCTGCCGGCTGCCAGGCTGTCTGTGCCCTCAGAGACAGTGATGACAGCAGCCCCAGCTGACCCCTGACTGCAGGGTGTGGGGGCCTGGCACAGAGTGCACGCTGAGTCCCACCACGACTCCTGCCCACAGGAGCAGAGACACGGGAAGTTCTGCTGTTTTATGCCTTGAAGCTGTAAGGCAATTTACCACTATCGTGAGAGTTACCAACATCAGGGTCAGGGTCAAACCATCAGCGAATGGTCAAGCTCTCTCTGTTCACCAGTTGAGCGATGACTATGGACAGTGCTAATCTCAGAACAGTACAGAGGGTCGGGAGTACTTAGGAGACCTTTTCAAGAACAAAAGAGTTTGTGAGCACCATTTCTCCCCTCCACACAGCAGCCTGCACACGCGGACACCAGGGGAGTGAGCACACCATCCACCGAATCTGCTGGTAACACCGTAGCTCCCACGCACGCTTCCTTATGAACACGCTCCTGCTGCCCTGCCCGCAGCATCACCCACCCAAAGCCTAGCTGTGGCCTCACTGACGGAGCAAGGACAATGACCACACTCGCCAGCAGGACGGCAGCCCCCACAGCGGGCTGGGGCAGGCGTCTGGTCTGACTACAGGCCCCACCCACCAAGGAAACCCCAGGGGACAACGGCAGGAAAGTGCCCTGCAGCTGGGCACTATCACAGCTCTGAAAAACATCTGGCCTGACCGGAAAGTGAAAAGGACGATTCCAGAATACACATGCACGCTTCCATTCAACGTGCCATCCTTACAAGGACCAAGACATGGAAGGAACCACGTGCTCATCAGTGGGCGAATGGACAAGGAGCTGCCACACACTCTCTCTCTTTCCATCCTGAAAAAGAAGGAAACTATTTGGGACAATATGGGTGAACCTAGAGGCTATTAAACTAGGTATAATTATTATACTGTATGACTTTACCTCTATGTGGAATCTAAAAAACAACAAACAGAAGAAAACAGAGACCCACAAATACAGAGAACAAACAGGCAGTTGCCAGAGGAGAGGAAGGGTAGGGGACTAGAAAGTACGACCTGTAGGGTGACTAATGTAGTATGTATATAAAAAAAACCTGAATAATAAAAATAAAATAAAAGGTACAATCTTACAGTTAGAAAATAAATAAGACATGGGGGTGCAATGTACATAATAAGGAACACAGTTACTACGGTGACAGCTTCGGCTGGGGACGGGAGGTCACTTCCTAATGCATGTGAATGGCAATCGCTACACCGTACACAGGAAACCAGACTCTGTCAAGTACAAATATCAAGAATGTGTCACATAGCATGTTCGGACATTTCTATAGAAACAATTAAATGTAAGCCTCACAATTCACAGACCTGTACCCCTGGGGCAAATAATACATCATATGTTAATAAAAATAATTAATTTTAAAAGGTTAAAAAATGATTAAATCCAGGAAGTCATAGTAAAGGATGTGGTGTGACGTTCTGAGAGCTGTGTGGGATTTCGGCAAGCGCAGAAAGAATGGGAGGGAGCGAGCGCAGCGGACACCACCTGGATGCCACCTCTGTGCACCACGGTGCTGGTGCGTGAGCGGCCCTGTCTCTTGCCCCTCACGATGACCCTCAGGAGCAAGGACTCCTCCCACTGCCATGGCACAGAAGATGAAGAGGGCACAGGGACAGGAGAGCCCGCCTGGAGCAGGTGAAGCCAGGAACAGGTGAAGGCCATGTCCACGGTGCAGCCGAGACCACCTCCCCGCCGGGTCTGTGTGTCTGTCAGCATCAGCCCTTCCCATCCTGCTCGACGCACCCGGCACCACGTGAGGTTCAATGCAAGACAACTACGAATTGGGAATTAAAAACTGTAATGATGGGAAAACGAAGGCTTAGAACAGGTTAATGTACCAGGTTTTTTTTTTTTTTTTTCCTAAACTAAATGTTATAGAAGTGAAGCCCCAGATTAAACTAAACAGGACCTCTTTTTGCTCCCGATCTCTTCCCTAACAGATGTCACAGAAGCAGAACAGGGGAGGGGCCATTGTTCACGCTCTACCCCCTTCAAGCACCAGTCAAGTACGCGGTTATTCAGCAAGCTTGTGCTACCCAGCCGCTGTCTGTCAGTCACTCGTTAGGTGCTCTGGTCACACGATGACCACACCCACTGTTTGTGACAGCCTGTGCGAGGAGGCAGGGACACAGAAGAGACACTGCAGTCTGTACAGCCAGCTCCCCAATAACACAGGAACTGTGCTCAGGAAACACAGAGCTAGTGTCCACCACGTCCACACTGCCCACAAGGGCGAGCATCATTGAAGGCTTTCCGGTGAGATAACACCGGGTAGATCTCAAGGGGTGAAACAGTCTACACTCCGGGAGGAAAAGGGAGAACAATTAATAGGGGAGAAATTAATTAAGTAAGGACCAGACCAAGAGGCTCTTTGGAGTCCACACTAAGGAGTTTAATCAGGAAAGCAAGGACAACAAGACCCAATTAAGCTTGAACGGGGCACGGGACCCAACCTGACTTGAATGGGAGATTACCCGGTAGGTGCAGGAAGAAGTGCACTTGGGCATGAACATGATGGCAGGAAGGGAGTCGAGAAGCTGCCGTGCTACGTGAGGCAGAAGCCAGCGAGGACGGCCACCGGCACAAGAGGAGACCGGTGAGGACGGCAAACACGGGTGCAGTCTGGGCTTGGCCAGGGCACGCGCTGTTCCAAGCGTGGGACCTCCATGCATCTCTGCTCTTCAAAACGACCCGCAGATGGAGGCGTCACCGTGAGCCCCGTTACAAATATTTAGAAACGGAGCAAGGGGAAGTTTCAGTGGCCTGAACAAGGAAGTACTGTAGTATAATCTTGGATATCTTCATTTCTCCTCTACAATTTCAGTGTTGATTTCATGAACCTTAAACACAGCACTATGCTGAGTGACTCATTTTCGTGTGTTGAACAGTGGAGCTGTCTTTCAGATTGCCGAACCCTGTCCCTGCACTCAGAAAAGCCAAGTGCTGACGTCTGCCTGTGCAGGGGATACCAGTAACCCACAGCACGCACCTGCTGAGGTCAGAGGAAATGTCTGGGAAGCTTCCGTGGACTCGAGTCTCCTGTAGTCCCCGAAACTGGGAGACATCCTCGTAACCAATGCTTACTCAAGCACTAGAAGCTGCAATGAGATGTTACAGTGTGTGCGGTAAAAAGGATTCGGTTCAAAATTTGTTTTGAAAAAGGGGGATCGCCTGATAGGGAGTTCAAAGTAATAACTATAAAGGTATTCACTAGACTGGACAGAAGAAAGAACTCAGTGAGAACTTCAATAAAGAAATAGAAAATATAAAAAGGAACCAGACAGAGCTGAAAATATAAGAACTAAAACGAAAAGCACACTAGAGGGGATCATCCACACACTAGAGGATGCAGGATGGATAAGCGATCTGCAGAGTGGTAGGAGGCAACCAGGGTGAACAGCCAAAAAATTAATACATAAATAAATTAATTAATTAATAAAAAGAACAACAACAACAACAATAAGGAGCAGTTAAGGATATCTACAACAATATCAAGTGTCATAATATTCACAGTACAGGAGTCCCAAGAGGAGAAGAGAGAAAGGGAAGAAAACAGACTTGGGAGAAATGATTGCTGAAAACAACCCTAAACTGAGAAGGAAACACAGAGAACCCAGAGGCCACAAAAAGACACATAATAACTAAAATGCCAAAAATAAAAGATGAAGAGAGAATCTTGAAAGTGGCATGAGAAAAACAACTAGTTACATAGGAAGGAATTCCTACAAGGCTATGATTTGATTTTTTAACAGAAACTTTGCAGACTAGAAGGGGGTGGTAAGATATATTCAAAGTGCTAATAGGAAAAACCTGTAGCCAAAAATACTCTACCTGGGAAGATTATCATTTAGAATTAAAGGAGAAATAGTGTCTCTCAGATAAACAAAAATTAAAGGAGTTTACCACCACCAACCAGGCCTTACAAAAAATGTTCAAGAAACTTTTTCAAGTAAAAAATTGTGAAATGGAAAAATTTTACTGGTAAAAGCAAACTTAAAGGTAGTAAATTAATCACTTATAAAAGCCCATTTGAAGGTTAAAATACGAATGTAATAAAGTCGACTGTATCTACAAAAATTAGTCAAAGGACCACAATTAAAAAGCTATAAATTATAACATATAGGTAAAATGTGGAGGGGGTTGTAAAATGTACTGCTTTTAGAATGTGTTCAAACTTAAGTGACCATCAACTTAATATACTCGCTATTCATACAAGATATTATCTATCAATACAATGGTAACCTCAAAAAGAAAGCGTAAAAGAGATGCAAAAAAAATGAAAGAGAAAAAAATCCAAGCCTTACACTAAAGAAAGTCATGAATCAAAAGGGAAAAGAGAGAAGAAATGAACAGAAAAGAATTACAAAACAATCAGAAAACAGTGAACAAAACAGCAGTAAGTACAAAGCTGTAAATAATTACTTAAAATGTAAATGGACTAAATGCTCCATTCAAAAGACAGAGGGTGTCAGAATGGATAAAAATCAAGACCCATCTTTATGCTGCCTGCAAGGGACTCATTTTAGACCTAAAGACACACACAGACTGAAAGTGAAGGATGGAAGAAGATACATCATGCAGACAGAATGAAAAAAAAAAGGAGGGCAGCAATACTCTATCATACAAAATACACTTCAAAACAAAGACTGTAAGAAAAGGCAAAGAAGTGTATTGCATAATGATAAGGATCAATCCAACAAGAAAACACAAAACCTGTAAACACCTTTACATCCCTGTAAGGACATGTAAATACACAAAGGAACCATTAAGGTTCCTTTATGAACCTCCCTAAGAGGGAGACACTGACAGATAATGGGGCTTTAACACACTACTTACATCAATGGGCAGATCATCCAAGTAGAAAGTCAATAAAGGAACACTGGCCTTGAACAACATATGAGGTCAGATGGATTTAAGAGATACAGACAGAGGCTTCCATTCAAAAATGCAGACACTTACTCTCCAAGGGCACACGGAACATCCTCCAGAACAGATCACACATGAGGCCAAAAAACAAGTCTCAATACTTAAGAAAGTTGGAATCATGTCAAGCATCTTTTCCAATCACAATGATATGAAACTAGAAATCACAAGAAAAACACCCTGAAAAGCACACACACGTGGACACTCAACAACCAAAGGCTCGGTGAGAAACAGAGGAGATCAAATACCCAGAGACAAATCAACGTGGTAGCAGCATGATCCAAAACCTCTGAGACACAGCGAAACAGTTTCGAAGAAGCAACTTTACGGTGTTAAAGGCTTCCTTTAAGAAACAATAAAAATCCCAAACAACCTAACCTTACACCTAAAGGAACAATAACAACCAACATAACCCAAAGTTAATGGAAGGAAAGAAATAATAAAGATCAGAGGGGAATAAATGAAACAGAGATTTTAAAAAAACAAAACAAAACAGCAAAGGTCAATAAAATTAAGGGCTTGTTCTTTTTTTAAAAAAGATAAACAAAATTGATAAACTGTTAGGCTGACTCATTAAGGAAAGAAAAAAAAACCCAGACAGTATTCAAATATTATCCGAAATGAATGAGTAGAAGCTGTACCCTATGCCACAGCAATACAAAGGAGTATAAGAGATTACTCTAAAAAACTATATGCCAGCAAATTGGACAACCTAGAAGGAATAAATTCCTAAAAACAAATATTCTTATAAGACTAAATCAGGAAAAAAAACAGGTCTGAACAGACCAATAACTAGCAACAAAATTGAATCAGCAATCAAAAATCTCCCAACAAAAGTCTAGGACCAGATGGCTTCACAGGTGGATTTTACTATTTAAAAAAGAGTTAATATTTCAAATTATTCCAAAAAATAGAAGAGTAAAGAATGCTTCTAAATTCATTCTATGAGGTCAGCTTAAACCACACAAAGACATTATGAAAGACAGAAAGAGAAAGAATGAATGAAAGGAAAGAAGAAAGAAAAGGAAAGGAAAGGAAAAAGAAAAATACAGGCTAATATCACTGGTGAACATAGATGCAAAAATCTTCAACAAAATAGCAAACCAAATTCAACAATACATTAAAATAATCATTCACCAAGATCAAAATGGGATTATTCCCAGGATGCAAGGATGGTTCAATATCCACAAATCAATCAGCTGAACTCCAATTTCAGAAGACTTTCATTACTCCCTAAAACTACTCTGTACCCATATACTCACTTCTCAGTTCCCCCATAAACAAAGGATGATTTTTAATTTATTTTAGTCTTTAATTTCTTTCAGTGATGTTTTGTAGTTTTCAACATACAAGCCTTGCTCTCTTTTTCTTACTTTTATCACCATGTATTTATTCTTTTTAATACTATTTTCAGTGGAGTTGCTTTCTTAATTTCATTCTGGATAGTCTAAATGCTATGAACTAGCATTCACTGCTACTGTATAGAAATGCAACTTCTATATATTGATATTCTTATTGTAATTTTAATATTCATTTTCCTAATGATTGATACTAAGCATTTTTAATTGTTTTTAAGTGTATTTATGTAAGTAATCTCTATATCCAACATGGGGCTTGAACTCACGACCCCAAGATCAAGAGTTGCATGTTCCACTGACTAAGCCAGCCAGGCACCCTTGATACTAAGAATTTTTTTATGTGCCTCTTTGTCATCTGAATATCTTCCTTTTATTCCTTAATTAAGTATAATTAAAAAGTGTTATCTTAGTTTCAGGTGTACAATATGATTCAATACACTTGTCAGAATGGTTACAATCAAAAACACAAGGAATGGGGCGCCTGGGTGGCTCAATGGGTTAAGCCTCTGCCTTCAGCTCGGGTCATGATTCCAGGGCACTGGGATCGAGCCATGCATCGGGCTCTCTGCTCAGCGGGGAGCCTGCTTCCTCCTCTCTCTCTGCCTGCCTCTCTGCCTACTTGTGATCTCTCTGTCCAATAAATAAATATTTTTAAAAAAACACACACAAGGAATAACAAGTGTTAGCGTGGATGTGGAGAAAAGGAACCCCTGTGCGCTGCTGGTGGGAATGCAAATTGGGGCAGCCACTGGGTCCTGGGATCGAGCCCCACATCGGGCTCTCTGCTCTGTGGGGAGTCTGCAGAAATAGAAACAAAAAATAGAATTAACGTATGATCCTATAATTCCACTATAAGGTATTCACCCAGAGATGACAAAAACATGAATTTGAAAAGATATATGCACCCCTCTGTTTATTGCAATAGCCAAGAGAAGGGAAGTGTCCATCCATAGATTAATAGATAAAGAAAATGTGGTACCAAGAGGTATACCTCTTGTTAAAGGGTCTATTCAAGGTGTTTTTTGTGTGTGTGTGTTTTTTTTTAATTTGGAATGCTTGTCTTCTCATTAATGAGTTGTACTTAAAAAAAAAAATTCTAGATACATGTTCCTTTATTGGGTCTCTGTCTAGCTAACCTTTCTCCTGTGGCTAACTTTTTATATTCAAAAGAGTATAATCAATTTGGGGATACTTTTTATGTATGTTTAGAGATACAAGGGTAGGGTTTTAATTCTTTTTTTTTTTTTTTTTTGCCTTTGGCTCTTCAATTGTTCTAGTACTGTCTATTAAAGAGATTTCCTCTCTTTAATTGCTGTAGCATACTTGGTGAAATCAACTGATCATACATCAGTGGGTCTTTTCCCAGACTCTTCATTCCATTCCATATCTATCTTTATGCCTGGACCGCAGTACTTTGATCATATCTTCACAACAGTTCTAGGAATCAAGTTGAGCAAGATCTTCCATTTTATTCTTTTCCAAAACTATTTAGGGTACACTAGGTCTTTTTATTTTTACAAAAAATATTAGAAACAAACTGTCAATCACAACAAAAAGATTCTGTAGAGGTTTTGACTGGCAGTGTTTTGAATCTCTTGACTAATTTGGGAAGAATTAGCATCTTAACAACGCTGGATCTCCTGATACATGAACACAGTACATCTTTCAGGGCATCTTTCTGTTTATTTGGCTCTTCTTTAATTTTACTCATCAAAGCTTTGTGGTTTTCAATGAATACAAAAGTGTTACATATCTTTTTTGTCAATTTCACCTTGATAGGTGGTCTTTCTATTACTGCAAAGAGTACTTTTTAATTTCAATTTTCAGTAGCTGGTTCCAGAATATGTATCATTTTTATATATTTACCTTGCATCCCACAACCTTGTTAAACTTAAAGGTTCTTACTAGCTCTAAATATTTTGGTAGATTCCTTAAAACAATGAAAACAGATGACCATATCCTCTGCAAATAAAGACAAGCTTCCTTCTTCCTTTCCAGTCTGCATGCCTTATTTCTTTTCCTGAACTTGTTGTGCTAGCTAGTGAAATACTGGACAGGAGTAGTGAGAGTGGACCTCAGTGCCTTATTTCTGATTCCAAGGGGGGAAGCAGTTGGTCCTTTGCTATTATGTTACAGCTTTTTCACAGATGCCCTTTATCTGGTTGAGATGACCCATTACTCTAATCCTGACTTGCTGAAAGCTTTTATCATGACTGGATGTTGACTTTTGTCTAATGCCTTTTCTGTGTCTACTGAGAATATCATGTAACTTTTACTAGTCTATTAAAATGATAAATAACATTTTTTTAATTCAACCTCATATTCCTAGAATAAACTTTACCCTTTCATATTTTGTTGAACTTAATTTCCTAATATCTTGTTAAGAAGTTTTGGGTCTATGGTGAGGAAGGAAATTTATCTACACATTTTCTGTATTATGCTGTCCTTCTTAGCTTTTATTATCGGGCAATGCTGGTCTCAGGAAGCTCAGGGACGTATTCCTACCTCTTCTATTTTCTGGAAGAGTTTAGATAGAGTGGGTATTATTTCTTTCTTAAATATTTATTAGATTTCAGCAGTAAATTCTAGGAGCTCTCTTCATGGGAAAGTTCGTAACAAATTCAAATTCTTTAATAGAAAGTATAGGTTCTAGACTATTTCTTTTGAATAAGCTTTGGTGGTTTGAATCTTTCAAGGAATTCTTACATCTCACCTAAGTTGTTGAACTTATGAGCATAGAGCTGTTAAAAATATTCTATTATGGGGCACCTGGGTGGCTCAGTGGGTTAAAGCCTCTGCCTTCGGCTCAGGTCATGATCCCAGGGTCCTGGGATCGAGCCCCACATCGGGCTCTCTGCTCTGTGGGGAGTCTGCTCCCTCCTCTCTCTCTCTGCCTGCCTTTCTGCCTACTTGTGATCTCTGTCTGTCAAATAAGTAAATAAAATCTTTTTAAAAAATTTCTAAAAAAAAATATTCTATTATGCTTTTAATGTCTGTAGAAACTGTAGTGATGTCTCTTATCTTATTCCTGATACTGGTAACTTCACACTTCTCTCTTTATTTGCTTATCTTTCTTTTGGACTATTTAAGGAAAGGTTGTATTTCCCTCTTATGTCTTATATTGGCTCATTACACATACCTCTGTGGTATTTTAACTTTATTTTTATTGGTTGCTTTAGGATTTATAGTACACATCTTTAACTTACTACAGCCTACCTTTTAAAAAAAATAAATATTAGGTGATATTACTAAAACTCCAATAATACTAATAAAACTTCACAGATAGCACAAAGTCTTAGAACACCGTACTTCCATTTCCACTTGCTAAATGAATAAAAAAGGACAAGGGGAAGAATAAACTTCGGAGTTAAAAATCTTTGCTTAAAAAAAAAGCATATATTCTCTTATCATGCAAATTAACAGTACTAAATTAGGGATACTGAAGGAGAATTCCAAGATACTAGAGATTCAGAATATACGTGGGCCCCCTTGTACTAACATAAATCAGCAGGAAATGATTCCCATTTGTGAGTGCAGCTAATAAAAGTCGGATTTAAGTGACGCTAGAGATGAGGAGGTAGGGTGGTTCCATCCCGGTACGTGATATGTCTTCAGAGATGAGTATGTGGAGTTCAGTGCTCACAAAGCTGCTAAGTGCCCCTTGTGACAAAGACGACCCTGCCACTGCATGAAGCATGCACAAACTACTCAGTGGCGGAGGAGGTGGGGAGAGCACTGATGCAGGAGACACAACGGCAGGACGGCAGAATGGGCTCGGCCTCTTTATGGGACAGCTTCTCCTTTTAGCTTTAGCTTTCTGACCTAAGTGAAGGGACACATTGAGAGCAGAGTGCAAAAGTGCTCGGAACTAGGAAAATGTCACATAAAACACAAGGTATTACTTTATTCTAATGGAAAAATGCAAATCACTCACTGTTAATAATTATCATTAGGTAAAATAGTTGGTGACTTTTTAAAGCACTATTTCCATGAAGGTAGATAAATTTTAAAAGAGGAAGCCTTTAAGAAAAGTTGGAGGTTTCCCCAAACATTCTATAAGAATGAACATCTTCTCTTTTCCCCTAAGATTTACAGACCAGTGATGGGGGTGGTCACAGACAGTGATGAGTGAAGTGGGGAAAGCTGGAAGGTGATGCAGCAGGTGCTTCTACCAGTTTTTATGGGAATTCTGACTACACGATGTGTTTCTAGTACACTGGCATGCATCAGAGCCATCTGAAGGGACTGATACAATGAAGACTGCAGGGAACATGAGTGTGAGTCATACAGTCAGGGGTGGGGCCCAAGAACGCACGCTACCAAGTTCTCAGGTGATGTGGACGTTCCTGCTCTGAAGACCACACTTGGAGAAGCAATGACCAAGACCCTGGCAGAGAAAAGAGTGAAAGGAGAAAACTACGCAGCAGGGAGATCCTAGCTCTTACACATCTTGATGCTCCACAGTGAAGCTCTACATGCGTATCTGAACAGAGCGCATATTTGAAAGATGAAATCATTTTGTACTGTATCTTTTCATTTCTTATCTTTTAACTTGTAATTTATAGCTGTATCCTAATATGTAAAAGAAGAGTAACAATATTTAGCAGTACTGTTCCTCTTTAACAAATTATAATTGTGACTTTTTACAAAAAAAGTTTTACAGAAACAAAGAAGTAAAAAATGTTGTAATTCTAAGAAAATTCTTACTCCAGTCATGTCAGACACCATGAGAAAATGTCATGTACTATTTCCTACATTACATTAAATCATATCACTGAATACAGAACTTGTTGCATTCAAATGTAATAAAACATTAAATTTTTACCTTGAAATGAATGGGATAATACTAGATTCACAATTTTTGGTAAAACTCATTGGAAAGTATTGGAGAACAGTGTGGAGATTCCTCAAGAAATTAAAAATAGAACTTCCCTATGACCCTGCAATTACACTACTGGGTATTTACCCCAAAGATACAGATGTAGTGAAAAGAAGGGCCATCTGTACCTCAATGTTTATAGCAGCAATGGCCACGGTCGCCCAACTGTGGAAAGAACCAAGATGCCCTTAACAGATGAATGGATAAGGAAGATGTGGTCCATATACACTATGGAGTCTTATGCCTCCATCAGAAAGGATGAATACCCAACTTTTGTAGCAACATGGACGGGACTAGAAGAGATTATACTGAGTGAAATAAGTCAAACAGAGAGAGTCAATTATCATATGATTTCACTTATGTGTGGAGTATAACAAATAGCATGGAGGACAAGGGGAGATGAAGAGGAGAAGGGAGTTGGGGGAAATTGGAAGGGGAGGTGAACCATGAGAGACTATGGACTCTGAAAAACAATCTGAGGGGTTTGAAGGGGCGGGGGGTGGGAGGTTGGGGGAACCAGGTGGTGGGTATTAGAGAGGGCACGGATTGCATGGAGCACTGGGTGTGGCACAAAAACAATGAATACTGTTACGCTGAAAATAAATAAAAAATAAATTAAAAAAACACTCATTGGAAAGTAAATGTCAGAAACTATTTTATGGCTCTTGTCTTTGTAAAGGTCAGCCTAGTCTCATCCAAGTCTCGGACATGAGGAAACATCTCTAGAGACACTCTCTGGGGTATAATATGAATGTGCTTTGCAAAACATGCTTTCATCCATGGAAAGAATTTTAGCCAACTTGTTTTCATGCAAATTATAAAAATACTTCAAAAACTGGTATTTTAGAGGCTGTACTTCTCAATTCAAAGTGTAATATAGAGAGGCACCTACATAAATACCAGAGTATGCCTTTCTGCCTATGCAGAAAAGAGACGAGTATCTCAGTGGACTGAATGCTTATGTTCTCCCCCAAATCCATATGCGGAAGCCTAATCCCCTAGTGATGGTACTTGGAGACAAGACTTTGGGGAGATAACAGGTCGTAAGGATGGAGCCCTCCTGACGGGGCTAATGCCCTCCTAAGAAGGGACCAGAGAGAGGCTGATTCCTCTGTCCTTCCTCTGTGCTACGTGAGGACACAGCAGAATGAGGTCCCTGAGCAAACCAGGAAGTGGTCTGATTATTCAGCAAGAGACACGTTTCTTTCATTCTTCTGCTAAAAGTACCTTGATCTTGCACGGGGTGACGATCCCCCTAGCCTGGAGTACACCACATTACGGATGGAGTTGGACCCATCCTAGCTGTGGGGATACATATTCGGCTTAAGCCCTAGCCAATGAGAACTTGCAAATCCTGCACAGAGAATGGTCAAGGGACCAGGCATCAACCACTAGCTACTCAGTTTGGATTAAAGCTAATCCCAAGACTTCTGCCTGAGTCACCAGGAAAAAGGTGTTCTTTCTGTTGGACTTGGAGCTCAGAGACAGTAAGACTCATCCTGAGAGGACAGCATCATGTATAGACGACCTGCCCCGAGGTGAAATCAACATGGAGGGCACAAACCTATACACACATATGTCCACATATACCTACACATAGAAATACATCTACATATATGCGCACTCACACACCACATGACCAGACGGCAGATAAATAACATCCTAAGATTCTCATGACAATCTGAAGCTCCTGCACCAGGCGGCCTTAGTGCCGGCTACCCGGCTACCCCTGGATCCTTCCATTCCATCCGTCCTGTAATTGCTATCTGCCTTTATGTAGTTTACCTTGGGTTTTCCGTTACTGTTAACTGTAAGACTTGAAAAATGTATACGTAATGAAAGAGGCACTTCTAGTAATGAAATAAAAACATATACATTTAATTTTGGCTTACCTTTTGGTTTAATAAAGCACTTGCCAATTTCTGTACTTCCGAACTCAGTAAAGTGGTTCCTCTGATGACTTTGCTGAGAGCCGCAAGAGACTGATGAATGCTTTGGACTAAGCGAATGGCATTA
Source organism: Mustela nivalis (assembly GCF_964662115.1). Lineage (NCBI taxonomy): Eukaryota > Metazoa > Chordata > Mammalia > Carnivora > Mustelidae > Mustela > Mustela nivalis. The sequence goes on along the minus strand of NC_139028.1, from coordinate 9,106,634 downwards.
AACTGCTCCAGAATGATGAATGACAATATTGGAGATCCTTGCCGATCATTAGGAGGAGACACCTTCTGATGAATCAGGTTTGAATTCTAGAAGAATAATATGTCAGGTCAAACTTACTGAAAAGCAGCACAAATCACTGACACCAAACACTTCAAAATGAAAATTCCTTGTCGTCCCACTCTGTTTTGAAATACTGTTGTTTTCTGGTGGCCAAGTTTATTACAGTGGTGAATACACAAGAAGGGAATTCGGGAGTTCCCCACCATGTGAAGTGGTGCGGGGATGGGAACTGAGAATGGGGGAGTCACACTGAGAGGCAGCAGTCAACACGTCGGAAGGATGGCAGGAATGGCATCTGGAAGCCAATGCAGAGAGCAGAACAGCGACACCGTGAATGAGAGAAGAAATTATGGCTTTGTAATAAAACGTGAATGCTTATTTAATCCAATCTGAAAATTCCCCACACGCACATTACAGAAGCACACTACGCATGTTTTGCCCAAGATCAGGGGTTATTACGTCTTATTACAAGTTCGTGTTCATTTCTCCATCTATACTTTAACAAGGATTCTGACACCAGGATTTCTAGGATTTCTCAAATTAGTAGGAAAAATTCAAGGAATGGGAATTGTATCTGAAGAGCTCATATGGTTAAGAGGGAAAAAAATTACCTCCAATAATACTCTAAATGTGCCAAAATACAATCAAGAGATAAACGCAGGGAGTCCCTTTCTCTTACCTACTATACGTTATCCTAGCTTTATATATTCTGCTTATAGGCCCGGTTAAGGATCCCTTCTCTTTGCTCTAATGCTGGCCACATTCATACCTCCCACGAGAGCACTTTTTCACCTATTGAGCATGATAAATAATTTAATGACATGACGATCTAGCGTGGCTATTGCCATTAAATAAATCACCATTAAATAAATTTTACTGGCTTAAGAGTATAAGATTATACCTGAAGACAGATTTAGACTAAGACCTCAAATTCAGACATTTTTGTTTCTATTATTGCTATATAGGCAAACCTCAGAGATACTGTGGGTTCAGGTCCTCACAACCACAATAAAGCAAATATTACAATAAGTCAGGTCAAATGAATTTTTTGGTTCCCAGTGCCTATCGAAGTTATATTTATGCTATACTATAGTCTCTTAATTATGCAATAGCATTATCTCAAAAAAAATGTATACAGCTTAATTAAAAAATACTTCATTGTTAAATTTGCTGACACTATCTGAGCTGGCCGTGGGTCCTGAGCTCCGGGTGGGCAGGGGTCCCCCCGCAGTGCTGAGGGCGCCGCCGGCCGGGCTGTGGGCTGCAGAAGGCCAGGTGGCTGCGGTGAGCTCCCAAGACAACCAGGCAGTGGCTGCGCAGATCCACTCTCCTGTCAGGATCGCGTTCCTGCGGCCCCAGAGGCCGGCTGAGCGTCTTCTGATGCGGGAGAACTTCTTTCCAGACGGGGATCCCCCCGCTCAGACCCGGAGCTGCTCCATCAGCAGAGCCGACGGGACACTGAGCCCTCTGCTGCCGTTTCAACCATCTTCGCGGCGTCTTCCCCGGGAGGTTCCAGCCCGAGAAACCACCGTCTCTGCCCAGCCCCAAGCAGCACATCCTCCTCTTCCGAGTTGGCTCATGAGACAGCCGCTGCCTGGCCCTGTGTCCAGGTCTGACTCGAGTGCCCCCTTGCTGTGTCCACCCCGTCTGCAGCTGCCTCCCACCCCGAGCTCCTGACCCCTCCGAGTCTTCCTGAGGGTGGGAACCGACATCGCCACAAAGTCCTGCCTGGGCCACTGCTCTGCTGTATATCTGATGGCTTGTGAGCTACGACACTCTTTACCGCATCGAGAACGGGGAATCTCTTCCCCTTCCTCTGCCCAGACCCGCGAGAGGAGCCACCACCCACGGCAGCTGCCGCTCTACAAAACCCGTTTCTTCTGTGGTAAGACCCGAAAGTCAGAGTGACGCCTGGATCCACGGCCACAGGCCCTTGAGCGAGAGTCCCCTCACGGTCTGTGTCCCTCGGAGCTCTGGGGTGACCTGGTGCCCTGTGAATGAGCGGTAACATTTGCCACGGAACCTTCTCATGCAGCAGGAGGTCTCCCCGGCAGCCTTGAGAGACTCCGTGCACCCCGGTGTCAACAGCTGCGGCCTCACGCAGGCTTCGATGTCCCACTTCCAGGGTGCAGGTGGAGCTGACCAAGTGTCCTCTGTGCAGAGGCCCGCAGAAGTTTGGGACCGGGCAGCGGCAGCGGCTGTGACTCAAAGTGGCCAGCTGCATTAATTAAGCAGACATACTTGGGTGAGAGATTTTCCACCACTCTTGGATCCATAATCCAAGAAAACAGCTCACTGTACTAAACTTGTTAGGAGGGTGATTTAGGAGAGCATAAAAATGCTTAAAATTCAAACAGGGTTCACATAGGGACTGCGGTTTACAGACGTGTAGTATGTGTAAAATGCAAACTGAATTTCAGAGACTTAATATGAAATATCACATGAATAGTTTTCTCTACTGACCACATGTTAAAATGCTGGTGTTCTGGATCTATCGGTGACATAAAACACATTAAAATTAAGTTCCCGCCTGCACTCACTACAGATGCCATCTACACGGCCATCTGGTTTCACGTCCCGCTCCCGGCACACAGTCCTGCTCTGGAGACTAGTGTGTGTCAGCAATAAGAACAAAAGAACAGAAAAAAATAGACAGCATGGTCTCAAAAGTGACTAATAAGATGAAAAAAGCATTGGAAGGAAGAAAAGAAGGCAGAATGCACTCTACAAGCTGAGGGAGGTCAGCCCGCCAGCGGAGCCGTGTGAGGCGGCAGGAGACTGCGCAACACACTGCAGTCTGGACGGCGACACAGTCCACCTCAGCACCTCCGCAAACTTTTCATAAAAAATCACATCAAAATAACTAATTCTAGAAATAAATGCAGCTATTCTGCACACCCAAAAGGATGAAGTAGAAAGAGAACTCATAGTAGGAGCGGTATGTTATCATTTTAAGACAAAAAACTTGTGAATAATTCATTGTTTTTCTAATTCATTGTATATCCATACATTCGCTAAAATTGCCATGAATAATCACGACATGCAGACAGCACGATTTCTGGTGAAACGACCGAGGAACTACAGTTGTATCTTTTGTCGGCTGATTATTATAAAAGCCTTCTCTAATGATTAAATACAAATGAGTAAACTGTGTTCCTTTGAAGGACGGCCTTGACATTTTAAAGTTCATCTTGTCATGAAAAAGCTGAGTGTATTCAGAGAAAATCATTAAGTGATTATGGAGCTGCTGGGGGAAAAGGTTATGGGTATTTTAAAACTTAACTATTAAAGCGTCTCTCAGGCCAGAAAAATGACCCTAATTTGGCATAATATGGTTGTGAATCCAGGACTTCTGTGCTTTAACTGAAATAATTTGTAGGTGGGATACTGTTTCAGACTCCGGTGACATGGAGGACAGGCAAAGTGGGGTGGTTTTGTGATTGCTAGAGATTTCCGAAGACGGCTCTTTGTGGGAGGATTTCCATCAGGAGAGGAGACTCTAGCACTGACCAGGCCAGGGCTTGGCAGGCGTGTCCACAGAGGTCCCGAGAGGAGCTCGGTCAGGCTGCGCGGCCATTGTCAGCCCAGCACGCTGCTGTAGGGAAGGGCTGCAGACGGTTGACAGACAGGTAGGATGGCTGGGCTTCAGTCAAACAATTTCCAGGAAGGGAGGTGTCCCTCGTGTGGGGGCTGGCCAGCCTCTCAGGGATACTATCACTTATTCCCAGTGTTCTGGAGATTGTGGTGTGAGTCCTTCTCACGTCTGCAAAGCAGTGAAATAGGTAAGATCACAGTCTCTGTATGTCCATGGCCTATGAAACAGTGATCAACAGCCAGACAGAGGCTCCCCCACCCACTTATATGATCATGTCTAGGTCCAAGATGTTTTTTCTACGATAAGGAAGATATTAAAACGACTCAATATACCATCCATTTAAAAAGCGGAAAAGGAAATGAGAAACAGAAACAAAGAGGTGGGTGGTTCTATAAGAGTCACAGAAAAGGGGGCAATATCTTCACTTCCATGGGGTAGAAACTGTGTTTTGCCCTCCAGGAACTCTTCATTCTTCTTAAGATAATCATTTCCTACAATCTCTCTGGGGCGGAAACAGCGTTTCCTAAGTCTTAGTCCATGTGGTTCTACCAGAGTTTACTGAATTCAGTTGTAGAAATTAGCATGTGACTAAAGCTTCCTAAATACAAGCGCTCCGTTCTTCTGACAACGGTGCCCGCTGATGAGACAGCGTCCATGCCTGTGACAATTCTGCTGGGTCTCCTGAGAAAGACATGCCTGTTTCCACTAGACTTGGACCTAAGAGATCCTCAGGTGGAGAAGAGGCGCGGCCATTCTGTGATGATGGAGAAACAGCTCTTTCCGTCCCACACACTTACGTGTTCTAACGCATTACAGAAAATAAACGCACTCCTGGTCAGAAAGGTCAAAGTCTGAGATATCCATGCTACGTTGTATCTCTCTAGAAGCAGATTTCTGACAAGACTGTGGGAGAGAGACAGCAAGGCAGGGAACAAAAAGGGAAATAGGAAATAAACAGTCCTGTCCATCTGGTGAAGGGGGGAAAGATCTATGGAATTCCCAGCATCCCATTTCCCAGAAGAGCCAGCTGCGTTGTTGTCTTGTGCTATTGCACCTGAAGTCGGGTATTAGTGACAGGATCACAGCAACCACCAAAGGGGGCAAAGGAAACCAAATGTTTCGATGCTCATTTCATTTAATTTAGTCACAACTAAATGCGTGTTCACTGAACGGAGGACATGTGTGCGCTCACGGAGTCAAATCCCACTGTGGTCACTCACGCCATGGACAGGAGCGGGGGCAGGCTGGTGCGCTGGAGAGATGGACGCTGTCATGTCCTCTGAAAACTGAGAGGAAGCTAGAAAGTGCTAATTTAAAAATATATATATTTTGCTTTAAATTTGCTAATATTATGTGCCTTGAAAACTTCCTGGCTCTGTTTGCTGCAATAGTCACGGACAAGCACACCCAGTAGCCCTCCCCCCCCAGCCCCAAGGAGAAGGGCACGGTCAGCCTGGGGTCAGATGCCACTGTCAAGGGCACCCTTCACCTTGGTGGATGCGACCCCCTGCTTCTCCCATCAACCATGGGTATGCAGAATAAAATGGCACATCAGTAAGACCAGGTTTCCTCCCGGGAGAGGCTCTCTCACAGGCTTTCTGCTCCAGGACGCAGTTGTAGTAGAGCACTCGGGGGGGTGGGGAGAAGGTAACAACACAGTCGCACAAGAGAGACGCCCAAGGACTGGGGTCCCCGAGGGAAAGATGACTAACATTCTAGAGCAGGGACTGTGTGCCAGGCACACCAGGAGCTCCCACACAAAGGTATGCAGTCACATGGCAACAGTTTCAGCAACAGAAAAATCAGGGCGGGATGGATCATGAACGATGACAGTGTCACTGAACTTAAAAATGTCCTGCAACATGTCCCTATGATGAACGGCGACCTTTTCTTCAATGCCCTCCTGGAACTGGGACCCTGAGGGCGCATTGGCCCCCAGAAAGACAGCCAGATGACCCACGACGCTATGCAGGCGCGCATTGGAAGTCTGACAAGAGCCCAACATCCCCGCATGCGAGTGAACTGCTTCACGGCGTCAAGGCTGAAGAGGACGCGCAGCTTCCAGCCAGGCAGCACCCAGACTCATCGAGAAGAAACAATCCCAGCACTGCACAACACACCACCTCACCGCGAGAGGCGGTCAACAAAGCGGTCACTTGAAGGACATGTGCAACTTACTTTATGACCACGCAAAGTAAGAAATGGAGAAGTCCAGCTTCTGCTTTTAGCAGAGTAGGATGGGGCTGACAACAACTGTGTCGACTGAGATGCTAAGCAGATTCTTCAATCACCAAACGCAACCTCGAGAGAAGAGACAGTCACTCCAACAGCTAAGTGCCGAGTATCCAGTCTTCATCGCTATGAACTTTCCCCGATCACAAACATGGTGTCCTGGAGCAGAGGGAACTGGATGTTCCTGACCTCCCGGTAAGTGGTAAGTGTGCTGCTATTGTCCTCGTCCCGGTCCAGGGCCTGGCCTCGAGGGTGTCTGGTGAGAGCCGGATCGAGCGTCCTGTACAAGCAGCCAGACGCACGCGAGGTAGACAAGGGGCGGGCGAGGTAGACAAGGGGCGGGCGAGGTGCCAACGCCCTCCTTCTAGAAAACGTGGCTGCCCCTATTCTTCCCTTCCAGAGAGGCCGTTCCACGAAATGTAACGGGCTTGCATTCCCACGTACATAAAATCCCTCAGGAGCCAAGCCATCCAAGAGATGGCTCCAAGTTTGGGCTTCACCCCGTTGACCTTTAAGCACCCAGGGAAATAATGCTCTGGTCTCTCCAGCACCTTGGGGCTCAGGAGCTCAGTCAGGGTCTACCTGGAGACCCCATGGCCCTCTCGGAGAAACAAGGATACATTCATTTTCTTTCTGGGCAGAGCAATTAACTGGACAAAGGCCTACAAAGCTAATGCTCATGGTGTGTGAGGAGTCACACAGGCTGGGGCTTTTTACAGCAACAATGAGAAGTCAGGAAGGCTTTTTACTTCTCCATACTAAGAGTGGGCAAACGGCAAGCAGGCCACTCCAGTCCACCGATGCCGGAGAACCAGAGCATCTGCACTCACAACACGGGGCTGCAAGACCAGGGAGCCAGTCCAGTATTGCTCAGGTGGAGGGGTTAGGAAGCCCCCAGAACTGAAATCCCAAACCAGGATGCTCTTGGGAGAAGAGTGAAAGAGAAATAACCACCCTCTGCCCCAAAGACGAGAAGGGAGACTGCGGGTGTTAAACTTGGGCTGTAACTAGAGTGGGGGAGTGTAGGTGTAGGACTCTCTTCTCAAAACTAATGGGCACTAGAACTTTAATGCTCGTCTGTGCGTACTACGTCAGAGGTTCTAATGCACTTCAAGAGGGTAATTTAGTTTGTACAGTTCCAGAGCAGGCCTGTCTCAAAGTATTTGAAGGGCACATGGTCCTGACCCGGACCCAAATCAAACCAAACCCTAATTTTACATTCTAAATTGAACAGGGAATATAATTATAGCCTACAAATAATTCCTTCAGGTAAAATTACCAAATAATCAGCAGCTCATGGCTTAAAAACAAAACAAAACAAAACAAAACTACTCTATAAAGATGGTATGCTATCAAGTTTTCACATACAATGTAGAAAATAAATCCACAAGCACTTCAGTTTTTCTAATAATCACACACAAAACATAAAATAATTATGGTAAATGTTTCTAGAACTGATAGAGAATCTTAAACAACAAGCAGATCTGATGAACAAAGAAAACTTTAAAAAATTAAAAAATACATAATTAGGGTTGCCTAGGTGGCTCAGTGGGTTAAGTGTCTGCCTTCCACTCAGGTCATGATCTCAGGGTCCTGGGATCGAGTCGCATATTGGGCTCTCTGCTCAGTGGGAAGCCTGCTTCTCCCCCTTCCTCTGCCTGTCATTCTCCCTGCTTATGCTCATGCTATCTCTCTCTCTGAAAAACAAATAAAATCTTTAAAAATTTTCAAGTTTAAATATATACATATGCATATATATGTATATATTTAATTATATATGTAATTAAAATGTAAAACTTCAATATAGATTAGATTTAGCTGAATGGAGAGTGGGTAAACTGAAGACAGGTGTGGAGTTTATTAAGAATGCATCACACAGACAAGACACAATGGAAAGTAAGGGAAATAAGACCCATGATGGGTGAGAGGAAAAGGCTAGCCTGCGCCTGACTGGAGCTCCGGAAGCGAAGTGGAGGAAAGCAGAGCTAACCTCCCCCGTGCGCTCACCAGTGCTGATGAGCCCCGGTGACCTGAATCCAAACAGCCCAGGCAGTCTCAAGTAGGATCGAAGGATGAATGAATGAAGACATAAAGAAAACAAACCCACACCGAGTCTTAGGAAAACTGCAGAAAACTACGACAAAGAGATCTAAAAACAGTAAGCGAGTAAAGAGAAGTCGAAGAGCAAAAAGGAACTTTTCAGCAGCAACGGGAGAAACCAAAGAGCAGAAATGATCTCACTAGGCCTTTGGTATAATGAGAGACAGTCACTGCTGACTGAGGAAAATGCACATGTAAACAACAGAGGAAAATTAAGGGCATTTTCAGAGAAATAAGCACTCCAAGAGCTCACCACCAAAGGACTTCAGGCAGGAGGGAAGTGACGCTAGCAATTTGTGCCTGAGACTCTGGGACGTCTGGGCTGCACAGCGTGTCCTGAGCTTCTGGACTTCTCCTCCAGGTAAGCCACTCTATTTCTGTTAACTTTGCTAAGCTAAGCAGGTGCAGCAAAATATCACTGAACAACGAGAAAGCATGTATGATTTGTAAACTCTGAGAGAAAAATATCAGAGACAATAATCAGTCCAAAGGAAGGTAAGAAAGGAATGAAAAAAGTGGAAAGATACAAAACCTAATAATATATAGTAGTCCAAATTAATGTACATAGACTGAAGGTTCCACCTAAAGACCAATCAAAAGCCACCTGTGGGTGGAATCTGAGCTAGCCTTTGCAGGTTTTGCGTCCCCACTCTAGAACCAGATCACCATGGCGACTGGATAGAAGTTGATGAGAGCGATTCGAGTTTTTGAATTTGGTGGACCAGAAGTGCTGAAACTCCAGTCGGATATTGCAGTACCAATTCCAAAAGACCATCAGGTTCTAATCAAAGTCCACGCATGTGGCATAAACCCAGTGGAAACATACATTCGTTCTGGTACTTACAGTAGAAAACCGCTCTTACCCTATACTCCTGGTTCCGATGTGGCTGGCATAGTAGAAGCTGCTGGAGATAATGTATCCACTTTCAAGAAAGGTGACAGGGTTTTCACTACTAGCACCATCTCAGGGGGCCATGCCGAGTATGCTCTCGCAGACGATCACACCGTTTACACACTACCAGGAAAACTGGACTTGAAGCAAGGAGCTGCCATTGGTATTCCCTATTTTACTGCTTATCGAGCCCTGCTCCACAGTGCCCGTGTGAAAGCTGGAGAAAGTGTTCTGGTTCATGGGGCTAGTGGAGGAGTTGGACTAGCAGCATGCCAAATTGCCAGAGCTTACGGCTTAAAAGTTTTGGGCACAGCTGGTACTGAGGAAGGACAAAACATTGTTTTGCAAAATGGAGCCCATGAAGTGTTCAATCACAGAGAACCTAATTATATTGAAAAAATTAAGAAATCTGTTGGTGAAAAAGGAATTGATGTGATCATTGAAATGTTAGCTAATGTAAATCTTAGTAATGATTTGAATCTTCTGTCATATGGAGGACGAGTAATAGTTGTTGGCAGCAGAGGTCCTATTGAAATAAACCCACGGGACACCATGGCAAAGGAATCTAGTATATTTGGAGTTGCTCTGTATTCATCAACTAAGGAGGAGTTTAGGCAATTTGCAGCGGCCCTTCAAGCTGGAATGGAAATTGGTTGGTTGAAACCTGTAATAGGTTCTCAGTATTCGCTGGAGAAGGTGGCCCAGGCTCACAAAAATATCATCCATAACAGTGGAACTAGTGGGAAAATGATTCTTCTCTTAGAATGACTAATTCTTTCATGTCTTCCTAATGTAGTTAGAGGGTTCCTGCCCCAGTTTTACTCACACTACCTTTGTTCTAATCAGCATGTGTTGGATTCAGTGAGTTTCTCATGTTAAAAAACAAGATTTATCTTTAGAGATGTGGTCATTGGAGTACAATTTATTTTACAGCTCACAATATTCTTTATGCCTCCCACCTACCTTGAATCAAGAAGTCATTATAGTAGGAAGTAGAATGTCAGTAGTCATTTGGCATTGGGTACGTTACAGAAATGCCTGGTACTTGATCATTAATTCCACACCTTTGACAAAAGCAAGTTAATTCAAAATGAGGCCGTGTGGTTTCCAAGCCTGCTTGTTCTTATGAAGGTTCTTTAGTATCTGGTTAGCTCAGAACTGTATCATACTCTGAAGATTTTCTGGACTAAATAAGACCCCTTTTCTAAACGTCTCTCATCTGGATCTGCAAGTCTCTTGCAAGGGCAAGATAATGTCTAGAGAAATTTGTTTTTTAACAAATAGTTTTCCGGCATTTCCCCAAATATTAGTACATCCACTGTGTTGATGGTTGATTGCTCATTGTCCATATATTCTGGGAAGAGGACAGCCTTACTTTTGGTGTAGTAAGATAGGTAGGTACATAGTCTCCTGACAGATACTTCTTGATTGATTTGATTTTCAAACTAGATTTAGAATTACCTGTGTAATGGGAGTCATATGTTTTTATTTAAATTAGTAAACAAGTTTGACACATGAAGAATGATCTGCTTTTGTCTTCATTACATGGTGACCTGCAGTAAATTCTGTAGAAAAAATAAAACCTGTGTTTATCTAAAAAAAAAAAAAAAAGCCACCTGTGGGCTCTTTATAAGATACACCCATACGAACATATCCAAAAACCGAGAGTAAATGCAGGGAATAAGCTACATCTAGCTGATAGTAGAAGAAAGCCCATAAAAATTTACTAATATCAGAAGAAAAACACTTCAAGAGCTAAAGGAAATTACAATGATTAAGTTTCAACCTATCAAAAGATAGTTGCTGGTGGGGCATGGTGTGGCCGGGGGATGGGCATGATGGAGGGCACGGGATACAAGCAGCACTGGGTGTTGTGTGCAACTGAGGAGTCACTGACCTCTACCTTGAAACTTTTAACACATTATATAGTGACTAACTTGAATTTAAGTAAAATTTTAAAATAAAGCAGAGATAACATTCTAATTTTGTATAATTCAAAAATTAAAAATTAAATAACAAATTTCTCTCTCTATATATATACATATATGAGTTGTGAACCAAACATTGTAAAACATTGTCCTTCACTTAAAGGACATAATTTGAACACATCAGTCCACCACAGCAGAATACACATCCTTTTCAAACACAACCTGAAAATCTCTTATTAAGGATAAACTGGGCCACACAGGTAATCTCAAGTTTCAAAAGATGACCATAAAACATGTTGTAAGACCACAGAATAGGTACATCAGAAATCTGCAACTAAAAGGTGGCCAGGAGAGTAACTCATCAGTAAGAATGCGGGATAGAAAAGGAACTCATAACGGAATTTAGAAAATATTTAAAACTGAGCAATACTGAAAACACAAATGAAAGAACTGGAGGGGTAACGGTTAGAACAGCAATAGAGCCTTCAGTGCTAACCCAGAGTCAGAAGAGGGGAATTACTGAAGCAAACCCCCGAATCAAGAAGCAGAAACAAGAGGAGGAAGAACCACGAAGAGGCAGAGCCTGTTCCTAAAGAGGAGATACGGGCCCTAAAGCCCAGTCAACCCACTTTCCCATCCTCTCCGTGCAGCTTTGTGATGCAGACGCTGTGCCTTGGGGAATGTCCAGAGGGGAACAGCAAGCCTGCTGGGAGAAAAGGGCTCCATCCTTCCTGCTAGCTCAGCTTCTCCCGGGGGTGCTCCCAGCAGCAGGGCAGTGGCGGCTCCAGCCTGGGAAGAGCCCACAGCTCAGCAGAGGGACTCACAGAGGGACGGCGCCCCCAGGAGGCAGCGCTCCGCTGAGTCAGAGGGCCCAGGGCGGGCGCTGTCCACGGCTCCAGGTGCTGACCGTCTCAGCCGCCTCCCTCTGTCCCCTGGCTCCAGGGAAGGGAGGCGCTTCCTGTGGGCATCTTCCACCATAAGACCCTGCAAGACTTATTTAACCCATTACCTGGATGAGATCATCTGTTGAAATACCGCGGGTTCTTTCTACTTCACTGACTGGAATGCCACGGGCAGAAGGTTAGTGTGAACTACCTACCTGCTGTGACTGACAGGAACGAGACCTGTCAGAGTGGGTGGGGGGTGAGAGGTGGCGTATAAAGCTTTACCAAGAACTAAATTCCAAGGGAAATCTTTCACCTGAGACTCACTGAATCAGGAGATTAAATGTGCTAAGTTTTAGATGTTTCAGAAAGCAAAAAAAAAACAAAAACAAAAACAAAAAGCACACAAAACAAACAACGGAGAAATGCTTTTAGACAACTAAGGTATGTGGTATAGATATGTTCCCTACCTTAAGTTTTCTAAAACCAGGACATACTAATCATATTTTTATGATTTCACCTTAATTAAAAGGGAAGAAAACTGAATAACAGTCAGGAAAAATAATTTAGAAGATATATTTAGTTTAAGTATATAAGAAAGTACAGGGCACCTGGGTGGCTCAGTGGGTTAGTTAAGCCTCTGCCTTCACTCAGGTCATGATCCCAGGTCCTGAGATCGAGCCCCACACCAAGCTCTCTGCTCAGCAGGGAGCCTGCTTCCCCCTCTCTCTCTGCCTGCCTCTCTGCCTACTTGTGATCTCTGTCTGTCAAATAAATATATAAAATCTTCAAAAAAAAAATAAGAACGTACTAGTCCCATTATTTATTCTAGCACTCTCTATTTTACTTAATTGCAATCCATACTTTTAAAATTAGGCTATTTGAGTCCACAAGTTTAACTTGACAAATACACAACGTACTTACCAGAATGAACAAAGAAATCATAGCTACGGATCAACAGGTTCAATTATCGCTCAGAAAAAAGTCCGTCACCTATTTTCCCTCAACAACTCTATCAGCCTAGAAGAGATGCCTTCATACATACCTCTTACCACATGGGTAATTTTAGTGAGAATTAATGGGAATTCTCATGCCATATAAAGGAGATGTAGGTGGTAGAATGCCAGTAATTCTCCTCAGTTATCACCATCAAACAGGTACTAAAAATTGATGAGTGGTAGCTGGAGTGTAATAAAAATTTTAAAGCATGAACTGACCTTTTGAATTCAAACACACAGAATATTAAATGAGACTAAGTTTTTATCTGTTATACTTTTCAGTGTTTTGCTTATCAAATTACTGGTTTTTAGATTACTATTTTTCAATAGAAATCCCAAGAAAAATGTCATTAAAATGAGAAATGTTAGTAAATTATGTATCTGAACTATTTTAAAATGATAAAACATAAATGAATGCATAAGAGAGTAATGCTAAAAGTTATAGTTACATATTTCTATGTATCTTTTTCCTGAAAGAGATATAATCACTGATATAGTCACCAAAATGTAGAGAATCAGCCTCAAGCATGAAGACTAAATTAATAAAAGATCTTAAATATGGCCATGTTATCAATATTACTAGGGTTTGTTATACGAAGCATTTATATATGTATGCATGCATTTAAGGGATGAGGAACAACAGAAGAAGAGAGAGAGAATCTTGGGCAGGCTCCATGCTGGGTGTGGGACGCGGAACTTGATCTCATGACCCCGAGATCATGACCTTCAATGAAATCAAGAGTCAGATGCTTAACCTACTGAGCCACCCAGGGGCCACTATACTAAGCTTTTAAAAATCCACAAATCTTTAAAGAACTAAGAACAAAAAAATGTTTAATCCATGAAGGGTTCATGTTTCTCAAATCATGTTCACATCTACTTTTTATCAGATGTATGGACAAGAGTCTGCGACGACCGACACTACCTGGGGGATACCTTGGACGCGTCTCTTACCGTATGTTCACACGGCCACACTGCCCAGCAGATGAGGTGTAAGCACCCCAGCCAGGTCTGAGGACTGTTCCACTTGCCTTGCCCACCTGACGCCAGCTCAGAACACTCTGCCCCATTGTCCCCACTGCCATGAATGACATTTCACACAAACACAACTTCAAACATGCTTCGTGCCTACAAAATTACAAACACTCCTCTCTCCAGAACTCTAGTGAGTTCTGGCCAGCAACTCTGTTACACTGTCCGGCACTCGAGTTTACATTACAAAACCGAAGAAGTTTGTTCTTCATAGTTTCTTTTAAAGATTATGTTAAAACTAGCTTATGAGTCATAAAAGCAGCAAATTAGCCCGAAGTGCATGAGCACTACTTCCTTCTTGGTTTACTTTCAATCAATGTGAACATAGCTAAAAAGCTTAAATCCAAATAAAATATAAGTTTTAAAATTTATAGCATGCAATTTCTTTGTAAAATCAAGTCTTCCGAAGGAGAGGGAGAATAAAATTTCCCTGTACAATAAGTGACTGCAGCACTAAACTCATTTAGTTTACCATAAACCTCCTCCTTCAGCTATATTAGAAGTGAAGACTGGAAACCCAAGCCCAGATCTCAATAATGAGCTAAATTCACACCTTTTTCTAGATTCAGTTTGGATCAACAAACATATTTGTAGTCTCTGAGTATAATACTTACTGTACTCTTGTGAGTTCCTAACTTGTTCCACTTCGCATGAATAAAAAGTTAAAACTTCTGGGTTTTGGGGCACCTGGTGGCTCAGTGGGTTAAGCCTCTGCCTTCGGCTCAGGTCATGATCCCAAGGTCCTGGGATCAAGCCCCGCATCAGGCTCTCTGCTCAGCGGGGAGCCTGCTTCCCTTCCTCTCTCTCTGCCTGCTTGTGAGCTCTGTCAAATAAATAAATCAAATCTTAAAAAAAAAAAAAGATTAAAAAAAACCACCTTCTGGGTTTTACGTAAGATATTTTGGAATGTCCAGTAACCTCCTCTTACTAATTACACTCAGCTGTGAAAGGTCCACACATACCTTCAGCTTATCAACCTAAAAGGTTCTACAAATAATGGTTAAAAAGAGAGAGGGACATCAGTGATTCCTTAGTTGCAAGTCAGCAGTCACTCCGGCCCCGGGCCACAGGAGGGCAGGCGGTGGGGCTTCCAGCAGGAGTCTGACCTACACACCGTCCCTGAAGTGAAGGACACTGTTCCCGGCCCAGGACCTGAGGACGGCATGCTGACCCCACACCAACTGCTGTGGCCGGCAGGAGTGCCCTTCCCCCTCCGCCTCAGGCTCCCCCGCAGGGGACAATCCTGTCTGGGAAGGCACAATGGGGCGGGCTAGAACAGCAGAGGCTCCGTGCTCTAACGTGAAAGTGGGACGCAGCCCGCAGAAGAGAAACAGCACACGCATTCTGAACCTCAGCAGGCTTGTCACCTGCTGAAAACCCTGCACACAGGCACGAGAATCTTGTGAGGCTCAAATGCTCTTCCCGAGCTGCCTTCCTCCTCCTCTCTCCTGGCTAGCACATTCTGGAAAGAACTGCCTCTCCACACTGCCTCCCTTCTTGCTCCACAGGCCAAGGCAGTCAGCCTTCACACATAAACTCCGGTCTCCCAGCCCCGCCTCAACTCTTCCTGTCAAGGTCAAGGTCACCAAGAACTTCTATTCTGAAAATCCAGGGGCCAACTCTGTACTCGGTTTCTACACCTCACACCAGCAATTTGGCACAGTCCGCAGTGCCGTTCCTAATGGAAGACGCCCTCCTCAAGGCTTCTGTGATGCTTCAGCCTTCTGTGCTGCTGCCTGCTTTGGGATTTTGCTGTGTTTCCTCAAGGACAGCTTGGCTGTGCCTTTCCTGCCTCTAACTCTATGTGCTGGACTCCTCGGGACCAACTCATAAGCCCTCTTCCTTCCTCTCTCCCCAGATGACGTAATGCTTTGTGATCACTTAAATGTTCCCTAGATGCTAGGAAGTCCCAAATCTATACCCCAAGTCCTAACAACCTTTTTAAGGTGCCCACTGTGCAGCCAACCTTCTCCTCAGTGTCCGCATGGGAACTCTCCGCCATCCCTGCAGCAGCATGGCCACTCCACCCCTACCCCGGCAGCCCCTGAGGCTCTCCCCCGGTCCCCGCTTCCCAGGCACAGTAAGTGACACCACATCCACCCAATCCCTCTCCAGAAAACCAACATTCAAATCCAGGGAGTCCCCTCCCGCAATGCTTCCAGGATCCAATCTGACAGCACCACCACAACCCGACGACGGCTCCTGGTTGTTCCCCTTCCTTCTTCTCGAGCCCCACTCCAAACTCACTTCTACACAACAGCCGGGGAGAGTGTCTAAAATTGTCAGGAGGCACAGCGCTACCCCCTGCTCAGTGCTCTCTCCATGGGTCTCACTGCACTTGGCGTAAATCAGTCATCCTGCACCTCAAACCTCAGTGTCAGCTCATTCCATGCGACCCTGTCGTCTCTGAGCCTTGGTCACACGGACTTTCTTTCGGGTTCAGGGAATGTACTGTGCTTTTCCTCTCGTTACTTTCAATCAATGTGAACATAGCTAAAAATGTTCATGCCGTCTCGCTGCTTAAAAAGGTCATCTTCCCCTGCAACTCCATCTGGCTCGAGCCTTCTCATGTCTCCCTTCTCAGATTCAATTTCACTCCTGGACCGAGATGGACCTCCTGCCCACTCCAAAATAGGACTTTGCTCATCTTCTTCATCATAGCACCCGTGTTCTGCTTCCACGGCAGTTACACTAACCTGTGATATCTTTCTTTGCTTATTTACCTTATCTACTTGTTTAATTTTTTAACTCTCTCTCTCAAAACCGATGTGTGACTCTGTGGGCTCTGCCTGCCACGTGGTCCTGAGAAGCACTAAAACGATCAAGGCGCTCCATGAAGACATTACGGATGAACTCCAGTTACACAAATAATAAAAGAACCACGCTCTGGAAAGAGACACATGTTATGTGTCCACCTCTCTGGAAGGAGACGTTCACACATGAGATGTCTGTTACCTTCAGTAACGGCAGGAGGACTGCTTGGCCAAGAGTGCCCCCACACAGTAGGCACTGCTATAAAAGCCTTCCGTGTATTAGCTCATTCAGTCCTGACAAGACACCTGTGAGGCTGGTAACTGTCATCATCCCCGTCTTCTAGATAAGAGAACAAAGACACAGAGAAGGTGAGTAGCTTCCCTACACTACACAGCTAGTAAGGACGAGCGCTCAGATCTGAGCCCAGCAGTCGGGCTCCAGAAGCCCCCGTCTCATCTCGTGTTAGTTAAGGGATGAACCGGGTCCTGCCGGCGGACAGCAGGGCGCTCTGTCCAGAACCAAGTGCAGTGCTGCGGGCGGGGGAGGGGAGACGAGGAGCCTAGCAGCACCCCCAGCTGGGCACCTCTCTCAGGAGTCTGCAGTCTCTCCCCCCCCCCGCCCCCGTCGTCCCCAGAGGAGAAAGAGTCAGTGCCAGCAGGACATAAAGATTCCATCTGGGGGGACTTCAACAAACTGCAATTACTGATTCTTGAAGCGGAAGGAAAACAGTTGTGTCCCAATAATGACACTAGATACCAGGACAAACCATCTCAGGCTTATAACATGCTTATATGAAAATACAACATGATAGTAACTGAGAGTTTTATCTTGGGAAAGACAATCACAATCTTTTTCAAATAGAAAATTCTTTGATTGCTATGTTTCCCTGTATAAAGGAATAATGATGAAATTACAGAACGGAAACTGTTCGGAGATGACTAAAAAGGAGCTTGTGTCATGAACTAAGGATGAAAACAGACCTAGAGTGAACCTTTCTTACATGCATAATTTCTGCGAACCCATGTGTTAAATATTTTTTGAGTTTAAGGACAGCATAACAGACGTCTGTATCACCACGTGTTTGCATGCGGAGCTCTGCAGAGCTGGAGAGCGCGGCAGAGCTTGGGCTAGACTCATGAAGTTTCTACAGAGAAAATCATCCGACAGAACAGACAGAAAGGAGAAGCTACGCAAAGGGAACCACGAGAGCAGATACAGAAGGTCCCAAGAGCCTGGCATGTTACAAACCCACAACCAGACCCCTCCCCCAGCCAGACAACAGAAAGCCCCAGCAAGCACCTGCTGCAGAAACAGAACACACGGTACAGAGATGTCGGTGCAGGCACTGCCCGCCAGTCCGAGAGGAGGCCACAGGTGCCCACGCTAGGAACACGGCACTTTGTTGCACTCAGACGTAGATCTGTGAGGCAGGAAGGCAACTCAGAAGAGTGTGCAGGCGAATGAGAGACACAGCTGCCAGCTGTTCCCCGAGCACAAGCCCCGGCTGTCCACAGAGGCAACCATGGACGTTGAAGCGACCACGAGCCAATGGGTCCGAAGACGTGGCTCAGGACAGACTGCTCACACAGCAGGGATACTTGGCTTCCCACCGGGTCCCTGGATGCCTCCACCCATGGAGCCTTCCGCGGTAATGCCTCATCTGAAGACCTTATGGAGCTTAACAGCCAGACCCCTCCCCAAGGTGCCTAGAATACGCGGTCTCGGCATCGCAGTCTGCGCTCCGTGTCCACATGGACACACCAAGTGCCGTGTGCAGGACGGGGCCATGCGGGGTGTGCTGGGACGTGAATCCCACATCGGAAAGCTAAACCGCCTGCGCCTACAGCCCAGAAGAGAACGTGTCAGCGGGGGGCGGGGAGGGCCAGCTCAGGAGGGAAGACCAAACAGCATATTCCCGAAAATGCCACATGGTGTCCAGAGCCAACATCAGACCTTTAAGAACCAGCCGAAATTGTTGTATATATTTATATGACAGGCTTGAGAAATGTTCCCAGTTTACTCTCCATGGCCCCCACCTCTTCCGTCCTATTTGGTCACAACTCTGCACTCCTCATCAAACTGGCACACAAATGCTCACGTCTAACCACCTCCTCATCTCCGCAGGAAGGCTCCCGCTGGGCACAAAACTTGGGTTCCATACATCTGTACGCTCTCGTCTGGTTAACCCATCTTCTGTAGCAGATCCAGCTGAGAATCTCCAACAGTAGAAGAGAAAAGATTCCTTTCCTTTCCCACCCTACAAGAAAATGGGGCTGGATTTCTTGTGCAACACACACAGAAGTTGTACCTCATGGCCAGACTGGAGGTGAGATAAAAACAGGACCAGCGCAAATTCAGTCAGAAACCAAGAAAACTGTGAGACAGCAAGGTGAAAAATCATGGCGTAGACTTCAGTCTTACTCAAACTTGGAAAATGGATCAAACAAGTTCACTTATTATTGAGAGGGAAGGAGGGACGTCTCCGGCAGACACATGGATCACGTCTCTAAAATGTGTAATTAGAATTACTTTTACAATACTTTTGCAATTTAATAATGGATAAACAGAAAATGACTCCAATTATTTTATTTTATTCTCTAAGTGACGTCTTTGAGAATAATTTTGTATTATTAATCTTAGAATAAATAGCTACCTCATGACAGGATACACGATGCACACATTTGAGTATGTATGTGTTTGCAAAGGCGTTCAAATTTTAAGGATGGCATGTCCCAAAAGTCAACAGAAAATTCAAAATAGCCGATGACATATGAAGAAGGAAACCCAGCTGGACGCTGGCGAGGAGCGGAAGGCTGACAAGGAGAGCACTACCATACCCCGATGACACTTACCTGCTACGACAAAGTTAAGATGCGTGTGAATTTGGTTATTAATGTAAAGGGAACAAAGGCCGGGCGAAACTCAGAGGAGGGAAGGGGAGTAACCTCACGGTGAAGGGCACAGCGACCGGGTCCTCGGCAAGGCTGAGCACACAGGGCTTCCTGGCAGGCACCGCGGGGAGCATGGCGTGGGATGCCAGTGGAAGCCCTGCTTCCCCAGGCAAACCTCCCCTCCCGCTGACTATGCCAGGCTTTACCAGCGTGATGAACTCAGTCAAGGCGGTGCTTCCGGTTGGCTGGGATCGGTGCTCACTGAGACGCCCGACACTCACCGAGTGTTCAGATTGTTCTAGTAACTCAAAATTGCAATACTGTAAGGTTTGAGGCCTTTGAATTTTCAGAAGGTTTTAACCTTCTCCGTAGGTTCTGCAATCACCTTCATTGGACTTCCCTTCTTTCACAAGGCTAGATCTGATAAACAGGCATTTTTACAGTATTACTAAATGGATGAACTGCATAGTTCTATTTTTTAAACCCAGAGAATAAATCCCTCCTCACGGAGAATAGGAATCACAATACTCTAATGGCTTTGCCCGGTGAGCAAGCAACTAGTCTATAACCAACAACGTGATTACTCCGCAATACCGAAGCCACGCCAGTCGCCCAGACCAGAGCACTTCCTCAGCACCTTGAGTCCTTTGAAAAATGTCACTTTTAAGAGCAGTGTTTGACTTAATAGAAAGAGGACAGAGAAGGCACGCAGCAAACACAGGAACGTCCAGCAGGTGCCGATGGGCCAGCACATCACTGGGCAACGACACTGACAGTGGTCACAACCCATTTCTTGGGCTCATCTGTCCACTATCCTGTCCTCTCCCTCCAGGAAACCAGTACACAGTAAGGGCAGATCAATGCAAAGTTTAACAAACAAGAACAATCTGGAGATAAAACTAGGGAAAAAAGGGGAGGAAAAAAGGAAACAAATGGACTAATATCCAGTACTAACCTGGTTGAGTTTCTTCCAGAGATTGAGGACAGGGGACAGCTCATTCGACCAGACTTCTCTATCAAATTTGCAACCAGCTGTTGCTGATCTGCCCAAGATCCTCAGCTGAGAAATGACCTGAATGAAGAAAATAAGAAGTAGCAAGAAATAAACAGAGAGAAATAGTAAGGATCCAAAAATAGCTATACTGACTTTATAAAAGTAAAGACCAAGTATATATGTTCAATCCCATTATCTTCCATTGGCTTAGCATTTAACTGATTTACTTAAGCAGTTAAAAAATAAGCGAACTTAGAAGTGAATGAAACCACTATAAAAATTACATGTTACAATCCCTCCTATTTGAAAAGTGACTTCTTTAGTCAGAAAGCTCCAATTACCTATTATTAACAATTTCTTAGTGTCTCTGTTTCCTTGTGTCTGAAACCCAAAATATTTTTCGGTTTGGCTGACTTAAACTTTGTAATTTCCAAATGCTTTTACAACTGAGAACAGTTTTTCCGTAAAGAGGAAACGGCAGGAAAGACAGTACACAGCACACCAAACCA
This sequence comes from Mustela nivalis, assembly GCF_964662115.1. NCBI lineage: Eukaryota > Metazoa > Chordata > Mammalia > Carnivora > Mustelidae > Mustela > Mustela nivalis. The sequence continues at coordinate 9,085,765 of NC_139028.1, read as the reverse complement.
CGTAAAATAGTAAAGCAGGTCTAAGTAATTGTTTGTTGTCATAAACGTCACAAATCTAAGTCTTAAGGCTCTGTATTTTTAGTTGTCCTGTAAGTGCTCCCTCTAACGCTTCGACACCAGTGAACGGGTGTGGTCAGACTGGGGGGACCAGGGAAGGTGCACAGGGACTCCTCCCTCTGCAGAGCGTCCCGTCTGTGACTTCCTCGTGACCAGCTTCCTCATTACCCAGCTCACCCAAGCCCGTTCCCTCGCTTCTGTCCTCTCAGTGGTCCTTACGGACTTCCACGTCAGGAAGTCCCGTCAGTCACCTGCCAAGAGGGAGGCGGCGAGAACAGGATGCGCCCAGCACTGGACTGCAGAGACTGGGGTGCGTGTCTCAGCCCATGAGGGACCCACTGACTCGCCTTCACAAATGTTTCAACAAAATGCGAAATCTCCTCGCTTACCTGACATAAAATAAACCCACAACAGGCATGTGCTTTCCTAAGCCAGTCTTTTAAACACCAACTTTTGCAGTAAGTTGACTCAATTTCTGTTTTATTTTTTTTGAAAGATGTGAATTGTTTTTCCTTTTTTAACAGATTGGGCTATATTTCATATTTTGCAGGATCCTTGTATTAGTCAAGTTTGTAACAAAATAAGGGCTATAAATCTTTCAAAATGAACGTGCTACTCGATTGTTAAACATCCACCATCACGCTGTAAAATTCAAGTTACTTCTAGAGCTTTTGATTGATTCTCCAATCTTGAAAAACTCCTAGTGATTCAGTGTTTCATTTTCTTTGTTTTTCTGATAAATTACTTTCATTTGCTCTAGCTGAACCTTACAACAGCACCTAATTCATCAGCTTTGCTACACCACAAAATATCACTAGTTGGTAGTCCGAAGGAGTGCTATTCTAACTCTAGTAACATCTGCTATCACTTATTTGTGTTTTAAATTTATCAAACATGACAGAAAACAAATAAGAATGCAAAGGGATGTCTAAAGGAAAAAAGGTTCAAAAATTTTTTACATAATGTAAAAACCTATTTTAAGAATAAAATATTTACCAGTCCCAAAAGGTCATGTTTTCTGTCCAGCAAAAATAATATGCAAGGAGTGCTTTTCTTAATAAGACTATCATAATATAATCTTTAATAAAAGAGAAGCTCAAATATCTAATAAATTTATTTTTATAATGAGGATAGAGCTATAACTTGAAGTGACAGACCATCTTTCGTTCTTATAAAATCTTACATGTGCATCTTTTTACAAAAGCTATCTTTCCATTATCCATATTTTAAACAATTAAAAATTACTTTATTCAGTAGTACTCCTTTCAAATGGTATCAAAAGGGATGAGACTTTCCATGAAGAGCCCATTGGCATCACTTCTCCCTGTCTGTCCGTACTGAACAGCATGCGTGAGGCCGCCGCATGCTGTGCGGTGTCCACAGAATCTACCGAAGGTGCGAGCACCCCCACTCCACCCGCCTCCTTCCAAGGACAGTGAGAGCCATCTGAGGAATGCCTGCGCTTCTCCTGAGCAGTGTGTTTAAGGCAGTAACCCTTACAGTAAACTGTATTTTCCTCTGGATATTGTGAAGCACACAGAAGAATTTCTGACCTAACAACATTGACTTCATAGAACTTTATTTTTAAAGATTTTACTTAGTTGAATGAGAGAACGAGAAGGGGGAGCAGTAGAGGGAGCCCAACATGGGACTCAATCCCAGGACCCCAAGATCACGACCTGAGCCAAAGGCAGACTTAACCCACTGAGCCACCCAGGCGCCCAGACATTATAGAACTTTGGAGCATGGACTTTGTTGTCTGTTTTGTCTTCTTTTGGCATAAACTATTTCCCTAGTTTTCTTTTCCTTTCCTCCTTTTCTCTTTGGCTGATTTCCTCAACTCCTGATTTTACTCCAACAGATTACTTGTATTTTTCCAAGTCGCCTGTGGCGTACTCCTTTTTGGAATGAGAAGGAATATAGATTTTGAAAACAAACACTCCCAATCTACCAATGAGAAAATGGACTGTCAAAGAAACTAAATAAATGACACTGAGAGAATGAACAGCTCATGCTCTGGCCTTGGAACCCTGGAACAGCAAGTGAGCTTCTGGAAGATGAAAGACAAGGTCAGCGACAACCAAGTCACCCCAGCCAACAGCAAGCGTCACGCACAGACAGCAGTAAGGCCGTCTCGAACCCTCCAGCCCTGCCAACTCTCCTCATGAAGGCAGCTGCACGTGGGAAACCGAAGATGAAAACAAAGAGCAAGAACCCAGCCAACTGTCAGAATCGTAAGAAAAAAAGAAAGAAAAAAATGACAAAATATTACTGTTTCAAGTCACAATGTTTTGGGCTTGTGTTCTGCGGAGCAAAGACTAATTAAATCACTGAGAAGAAGAGACGGATTCCTTACAGCCTGCTGTGGACTGACGGTCTGCACCCTCTGAAGCGCATAGTGGAAGCTCCGGCCCCAGCACGCCAGTGATGAAGGAAGGAAGGAGACACACGGGAGAGCTCTGCGTGCTCTCGGTGTGTCTCTCTGCACGTGGGCACAGAGGAGAAGCCACATGAGCCCACGGTGAGGGGACAGCCATCCACAAAGCAGGAGGGCGAGTCTGCACCGAAAATGGAGCATATTGACTTCAGGCTCCAGTACCGTGAAGAAATACACTGCGCTGTCTGAGCCTCCCCGCATGTGGTACTCACACTCACACCTCCACTCACGACAGCCCTTCCTAACGCGTCTCAACTCCGCGAGGTTGTGCGGTGGTGCGCGCTCCGGGGAAATGGCACGTCAGACTCCAACCTTGCCCCACTATTCCCTCAGGATGGGAGCAGCAGGGGTGAGCTCCCCGTAAGCCCGCCATCATGGGGGGAACTACCCACGGGCTCAAACCACCCGCAGGCTCACAACATTCTGTGGTTCACTTTCAGCACAGCAGTCAATAATCACATGAAACATTCCACACTTTATCATGAACGAAGCCTCGCATCCCATGATTTTGCCCAACGTAGATTGACACGAGTCTTGTGAGCATGTTTAAGGTCAGCAAGGTAAGCTACGATGTTTACTAGATTACGTGTATGAGATGCATTTCCACTTATGATATTTCCAACTTATGATGGGTTGATCGAGCTAAAACCCCACCATAAGTCAGGAAGAACCTGTGTTTTGTTACAGTAGCACAAGCAGACAAGTGAAACGTTATAAATGGCACCTAAAAAATGCAGCTAATGTTAGAAGCCTTTAAAAATCCCTTTAAAATCAGAGCAAGATAAGAATGTTGACTGTTGGGGCGCATGGGTGGCTCAGTGGGTTAAGTCTCTGCCTTCGGCTCAGGTCATGATCTCAGGGTCCTGGGATCCAGCCCCACATCGGGCTCTCTGCTCAGCAGAGAGCCTGCATCCCCCTCTCTCTCTGCCTGCCTCTCGGCCTACTTGTGATCTCTGTCTGTCAAATATATAAATAAAATCTAACAAACAAACAAAAAAAAGAATGTTGACTGTCACTATGTTTATTCAACTTTTCACCCAAGTATCTAGCTATCCCAAGAAAACAAGAAAAGACAGTTAAGTGAATAAAGACTGGAAAGGGTGACGAAGAAAGCTAAAACATCACTTTCTCAGACAATATAACAATTTACCAAAACATGAAGAAACTTATAAAATTTCATATATATTATATTCATGCTATACATTTTTCTGTTTGTGTATATTTGAAATAAAAAGAGAGGTGCCTGGGGGGCTCAGTCAGTTAAGCATCCGACTCTTGATTTCGGCTCCGGTCATGGGATCCAGCCTCGTGTCGGGCTCAGTCCTGGGAGTGGAGGCTGCTTGGGATTCTCTCTCTCCCCTCACCCCCTCCCACCTCTCCACCCTCAGCACTCTCTCTCAAATAAAATCCTAATAATAAAAAAAAAATCTTTAAAAAATTCATTAGATTTTTTTTTAACTTCAGCTTAGGAATTATGTCCTTTTTTAGCAGTTACTTGGAAGCCCTTAAAACGTCCGTCAACACTCTCATCCCTGCCTGGGCCGGGCACCGTGTGTGGAGCTGTGTCCCCTCACGCAGCCGGTGTAACAACCCTGTTCTTCTTCCCACATGTTGCAGGAAGGAAGAAACACGCTAACACAGTAGAGGAGGAAACAGAAAAACATCTAGTTCATCTTTATGTTAACAAAGGTTTCCCTATCTCTCAGGTCTTTCTATAAGAGTATTACATCACTCACACACAAGGCCATCTGAGAGGTCACTCGGGGTCGAAGGTGAAATGCACAGTCCACCCCCCATGGGAGGGACGCATGTGATCATTTTTCCAAGGCATATATTAAAAGGCTGAAATAAAATCTCAGGAGATCTCTAGCTTATGCAACTTAATTAAGCAAATTAAGACTGAACTTCCATCATGGGAGGTTTAAATTTACTAGGACCAGCAAATAGGTCAGCTTCAAGTACGGAGGTGACTCTCACAATAATTATGTTGACTGACAAGCCAGACAGAGGGGCATACTTAGTCGTACAGTCCTTCTATATAAAATTCTAGAAAACGCACACTGGTCTGCCATGACAAAAAAGACAACAGCTGCTGCAGGGACAGGAGGGAGAGGTCACAGCGCTACAGAAGACTTTCGGAGGTGATGGGAATGTTCACTGTCCTGATGCTGTGGAATTCCTTTTTTTTTTTTTTTAAGATTTTATGTATTCATTTGACAGAGAGAGACGGAACAGAAGAAGCAAGCAGAGAAAGAGGGAGAAGCAGTCCCTCTGTTGAGCAGGGAGCCCGATGCAGGGATAGATCCCAGGACCCTGGGACCATGACTCAAGCTAAAGGCAGCCACCCAACGACCGAGCCACCCAGGCACCCCCAGATGCTATGAAACTCTAACAAGTGTGTACATACATAAACTCTCCTCAGATCATACACTCTAAATATGTACAGTTCACTGAATGTCAACTAACTACAATAAAGCTGTAAAAATTGAGAAAAGATCATTATTAAAATAATGGTGGAGGCAGGTAGTTCAAGATGGCAGTCTAGGAAAATTCTGAACTCACCTTGTCCCATGGACATAACAGATCTATGGCTACATATGGAATAATTTCCTTGGAAAAAGTCCTGAAAACTCGATGGACAGAGCCTCCTCAAAACAGGTTAAAAGAGCAGCATTGGGATCAGGGGAGAGGTAGACATCCCATTGCTAAAAATCCCACCCCAGGAATGAGGACCCCAATTAGGAGGGATCTCAATAATATGGAACCTTCCCTAGAGGAATGAGGATTTTGTCCTCCGCATCAAGCACCCCAACCCTTGGGTCCTGTACCAAAGACACAGCCCTGAAAATGTTGGGCTTTGGAAAGCAATGAAGAGTATGACCAGGAGAAACCCAACTATATGGAACAGAGGACCTGCTCTTAACGAACTCACACACACACACACACACACACACACACTCACAGCGGACCAAGTGCAAAAGCAGAGTTTGAAAAGTAACCACGTCACTGGTAAAGGAGACTGACTTACTAATCTTAAGTTGACCACTGGAAAGACAGAAACCTGTTGGGACTCTCACCAGGGGAGAAGTATGGGTGGGCATCACTTCTGCAATCTCGTTCTGCCTTGTCAACGCTAACACTTGGCAGGCACAACTCTGGCCGTCACTCTCTAACCCGTCAGCCCCACACAGCACACCCCACTCCACTGGGCTGTAGCCACATAACAGTACCAGCATGCGTGTGCTGCCCCAGCCCCATAGCCCAGGACCAAACAGCCAGGAAAGCCCCCACTCCACCCCAACATAAGCGCAGCACAGCCAGCTGGGAGACCACGCTTCCCTAGTTACCCTCCACTCCTTGGCCTCAGCCGATCAACAGCTGGTCGAGTGTCTCACCCCCTTCACACAGCCACCAGGGATCCACCATTTTTGAGGGGTACAAGAAGCCCACAAACTCCCTGGGAGACAGACCATTGTGCCCACAGGGACTGTGCCCCTGGGACCCACCAACTGTCTCCTATGTAAAACTACTCCTTCAAGAATGGGAGAGGAAGCTGTTTCACCTAGTACAGAGAAACACACACAGTCAGGCAAAATGGGGACATGGGTATGTGTTCCAAATCAAAGAACAAGACAAAACTTCAGAAAATGACCTTTTGTTGGAACACCTTATTTCCTGAGTTGGGCTGGTCTTGCCCAGAAGCCAAAATCCCTCTAGGAAGATTCAAGGGCTTGGGTAAATGTTGATTCAATTGACTGAAGACTTTTTTCTGAATCATGCAGGGTATTGATGAGATGCAGAAATGTAAGAACAACCTGCACCAAAATTTTGCAATTATCTCAGATTGCTCTAGAGTTCCACTGATTTCTAAAGAAAGGAAATGGTTTTGTTGGAAGCAATTCTAAGACTGCAATTTAAGATTTCATAACCCTGAGTTTACTAATTCCACAAATATCAGCTTGAAATGCTGAAGTGTAAAAGTCTCACATACAATATCCAATGATAAAACATCTTTTCCTCATAGCCATGGAACCAAATCACAAACCCAATATAAACAACACTTTTTTTGTTTTGTTTTTAAATTGATGAGAAAAACCGACAGTTCCCAAATTCACCAAATTCCCAGGTTTAAAACATCATTTGAGAAAAAAATTCTTCACAGTGAATTTTTGGAGATAGCTTTCTATATTTAGTAATTCAAAAAACCCAGGTTCCAGGGCCTGACACTCACCAGGTCCCGACGACGGGCACTCACTACCGCTCTAGATGGAGCGCAGATGGACAGATGACTTCTAAAGTCTGTTCCTGCAGCACAATACCTTTTGTTTGTCCTTGGTTTTAGACTAAACTGTCAAAGAGAATCTGATATGCAGATTTCATGTTATCGAGAATACCAAGTTGATACATTCTCTGCAGTTTCTCAAGACTCTAGTACAGACACTTTCAAAGCTGAGGATGCCGAAGAATCACCCCAAAATCTGAATTTCAGAGCCCCCCTCCCCAGCAGTCTGAATCCACCCATCTCGGATAGAACTTGGCAATCTGCCTTCTCAAACTTCCCCAGCAATTCCCATGTGAGTGGCCGCCACCACCCCCGGACACCCGCCAAGGCCTGACTGAGCAGGAAGACGCACGGGTCTGTCTGATGATCAGTCTACGCCCGCTGAGTTAACAGTCATGAGTTAACAGTTAACAGTTCACTGTAGAGAGAGGAAAAGAAAAGAACAAAGCCACAAAGACATGAGTCTGTTAGTTGTACAAGGACAAGGAGACAAATCTGGGAAGAGAAAGAGAGAACAACAGAATTGCTTGGAGAGTTGCTCTCCTACAGAGCCACGGCCAAGGTCACGGTCACGTAAAGACACCTAGGGACCAAAGCTGTGCGTTACTGGTGCAGGCAAGCGAATGTGGTTACTGGACACGCTTTGAAAACACCAAGTAGACAACCTATTACTTCTCTGACTGCTTCACTGGGGCTTTAGGGTCACACCCACATGGGTAAAGCTTCCCATTCCCTAATGAGACTGCATACCTACTATCCAATTCCTGGGGAGAGTCTTGCCGCCCCCCCCCAGTTGGCCTGTGGTCGGACCTCACCACAGTGTCTGCTCGTCGGTCCACTATGGGTTATTCTCTCCACCTTGATGATTTAAGAAATGTTCTCACTGCAATGTTAAAAAATTTGTAAATCGACATATTTCAGATAAAATTTTTAATTGCTGGAGAGACCCAGACCCTTCATGGGTAGAAGTAATTGTAGGCAGTTTACACTGATTCTAAGTGTTACTTGTTGATATTTAATTCAAAATAATAACAAGAAAAAGGAACAAAGTATCAATTAGAATATCCAGCTAACCGAAAGAGAAGACGTCATCTATGGAATCACTGGACTGGGTCTCATAACGCAGATCCTGCTAATCGGCCCGGCTCTGGTCCTCACCAGCACCACACACACCACAGCAAACTCACGCTTACTCTAGACAGGAACTAGAACAGCTGGAAAACATTTGGGAATTAAAATTCTACTAGATCTTAATTTCTGTTTAAATATTAAATTGCTTAGGACATTTTCACAGTTAAAGTTTTCTCCTATTTTTCTGACCAAATTCAAAATTCCACACCATTTTTTTCTAAGCTATATGCCCCTCGTTTTCTTAATCTGGAGAAAACGCTGTCACTGCACAATTACCAACAAATGTAAACATAAAAAGAAAAATTAAAAGGAAATTTTTAAAAACCACGGTTCCTAAATAGAACTGCTTTTATTAAAAGAAGGGTCTCCTACAATTGAACTCATTGCAGATTCCTTCAGCACCTAATTTCTTTAAGAAGAAAAACAAAGCAAGCTTCTACATGACAAAAGCTAACTTTCCATGGTCCTTTAGTGTCTATGATGATTAATGAACTTGCATTTGCTTTATCCTGTTTATTAGATTTTGTGACAAATGAGTGAAGATACACAATAACTAAAATCCATCCTTAGAAACCAATGAAGGGATAAACCACCAAACCCAGATTCCATATAATAAAAAGGCACATGAACACATACCCACAGATATCTCCTTTCCTAAACACATGTGACCTTATAAAAATTCTACCTTTTCTACTTGTTTTATAAAAATCATAACCTCTGATTCAGGAATGATATAGAAATACTTCTATGATGGCTATGTATAAAAATTATAAAGTAGCTGTAAGTTTTTAGTCTGTACTCCTTCAATTGTATATAACATGTAATCATATTTATATGTATATATACATACATATTACATGTACATTTCATGAGTGATTTCATTGATTTACTTATTTACCACTTCCTGCTGGCTTTATGAGATATGAAAACTTCCCAAAATTGTTTGCAGAATTTTGTGTGTGTGTATACATGTCTGTATTTTTCTCAGGAGAGGATTCAGAGCTTTAGGTGCTAAAAGGGATCCATCCAACAAAAGCAAAGGTTAAGATCTACTGTCCTAAACTGTGGTTGTTACTAGTCCTGATGCTTCCATGAGTTTACCGTAACTTCTTTTACAACTCCCCTATTATCACCATTTTGAATTTACAAAATGCTGCTTTATAAATAATGTTGAAATGAGACCGCTGTCACTCAACAGCTGGTTATTTACTAAGGCTGGACCTTCGGGAACACAACTGCTATGTCATAGTCACACACAGCAACACTCAGGGCTGCACCACAAACACCTCTGAAAGTAAGGAGCTGTGGTGTGCACGAACCTCCTCCCCCGAGAGCTGTCCTTCACTAGACCGGAGCCCTCCCGCCCGGCTGATACTACAGAAGGCAGTGGACACAAGGTTCTCAAGTTCTCTACCCAGAGAAAGAGACTGTCCAAACCAATACAGAGAGACAAAGAGACTGAAAAAATAAAGAAATGCTCGTGAGCCACAGGACAGTATCAACAATGTGATGAACATTTCAGAAGTAATGACAGGGGTTTTTTTTTTTCAAAATTTAATGAAAATTATAAAACAGAATTATAAATTATAATTATAAATTATAAAACAGGTCCAAGAAACCCAGTGAACACTACTAGTAAGATAAAGGAAAAGAAATCTATACCATAATCCAAATATTTGATGTCAGTTTAAAAAAGAAAATATAATAAAGCTGTGAAAGGGAGGGAAAAAGAACATTAGGCAGAGAAACACAGTAATAACCTCGAGACTCCAGACACTAAAAGGATAGTAAAGTTCTGAACAACATTACAGCAAGAAGCTTGATCATCAAGATGAGAGGACAGATTCTGAGGTATCTCTACATAAGTACAGACATGTAGATTACCAAAACTGACCGAATCAATAACCTTATAAGAGTGAAAGAAGTTGAATTTCTGTTGTGCTGCAGCTGATCTCATTTGTTTACCTGCTGTAAATATACACAACTGCAGCCATGCTCTCCTCCCACTGGCCAGCCCGTTCTTCGGGAGAAATCACAGGGATGATATAGTTGAACTTCATTCATCACATGGATTCCAGAACTCTCCAGAACCCTTTTCTGTGTGAATCCACAATTGTGTCAGGTGTCCTACTTCTTCACCCTGAAAACATCCTGTAGCCATTTCACATAGTAAATCTGCAGGCAATAAATTCTATTTGTGTTTGTCTATGAAAAACCTTATGTCTTCCTCTGAGGCAGACGCTCTCCCGGGTACAGAGCCAGGGTCAAGAGGTTCTCCCGTGAGGCACGCATGGCTCCAGAAGAGAAGGCAGCCCGGGGAATAGGCTCGCTCCTCTGTGCTCTGGTGGGACAAAGTTCTCAGGATTTTAGACTTTTATTTCGACATCCAAATTTGTGCACCTCTTGGGACTTTTTCCCTCGGGGTGGTGGAGGTCACCTGCAATGGTGCTCTTTGAGCTTCCCGGACTTGTGGGTCCCAATTACCCCGCAGCCGGGCTGTGTGACGTTGTCCCGCAGAGTTGGTTACTTCATGGTGTGTCTTTCCTGCTCTGGGTCCTCCTGTGTCTCAGTCTGGGTAACTTCTGTTAACCGATCTTCAAATTCATGTGTTCTCTCCTTGGGGTTTCAGGTCTACTAGTTGGCTTGAAGATTTTCTTCTCCATTAACAGGTTTTATTTCTAGTACTTTTAGTTTCTCCAGTCTTACAATTTCTCCACCACTGCTGAAATTAACTATTGGGTTTTCCATCAGAACCTTTAGCACATAGATCGTAATTATTTAAATCACCCAGTGGACCGTTCGACCCCCACGTGCCATGGGAATCTGGCCCCACTGACTGCTGGGGAGATGAAGCTGTCAGGAGCGCGGCCTGCATCCTTACGTGGGGCAGGCCCTCGTGCCCGGCTCTGCTGGTGAGAGCGGAGTAGCTCATGGGGAGCACAGAGGTTCGGGCAGCTTTGATGCATGGGAAGGGGCATGAGGCCTTAGAACAGGGTCACTGTTCAGCCCAGGGTTGGGCAACCTTTGAAGATTGTTGCTAGCATCCCCTGGTCACACTGCAGATTCCGAGCTCCTGGGGAGGTGCTCTGACTGAGGTTGGGGGCCAGTAGGCCAGTGAGGCTGCCATCAGCATCTGCTCCCCCCTCACGATGAGGGCTCCTGGTTCTGCACCTCACAGAGAGTCGGTCACCGGTGACCCAGCAGGAGCACCAAACGGTCCCTCATTACTCACTGTCAGCCCACCGTCTGCCATTCTGACTGCGCCTGTCTTCAGCGGACATGGTCCCCCAGGGCTGAAGATCGGCCTTCTCAGAGCCCCGTTTCTGTCCCCCTGCAGCTCTAAGGCAGGCCCAGATGTGACCCCTGCGCACAGGTCTGGAGGGTTTTCTACCCGATAATACGCCTCCAGGAAGTGCTCGATAATACGCCTCCAGGAAGTGCTCTGCGTCCGCCCTCACAGACCTCCCGGCTGGGGGATCGCTGGCACTTGTGAGCCGGGACTCCCCAGCCTGCGGGCAGGGCAGAGACCGGGGCACTCTTGTGGAAAACCAGCCTTCAGCCCCAGGGGATGCGACCTTATCACTGCTCCCCCCCTTGGAGCTGCAATCTGCACGGGCTTCTCCCGCTAACAGAGGGTGCAGGGGTTTCTTCCTACTGCCTTCTACCAGGGGCAGTGTTTCGACAGTACCCTAAGGGTGAGCGTGTTGCTCCCCCTCATTGTCTTGGTCTTTGGCCTCCTCCCCTGAGATGGAGGCTTCCGTTCCAAAAGGCAGACAGGGGCAGTTCCATGCGCCTCCTTTGCCCACAGGGACTCTGTTCTGTTGCCCCAGGCCCTCCCCTGGAAGGAGGTGCTGCGGAGGGATGATGAGAAGTGGCCTGCCAGGAGGGGAGATCCAGGTCACACGGTCCAGGTCCGGCCACGCCTGCTGCTCTCACCTCCCCACAGGTCTTAGCCGGCCAGCGCTCATCTCTCTCTGGTGGGTCCGAGAGAAGTCACGACCTGTCTTGTTTGTTGGAGGAAGAACAATGCTCCCTCCGTCCATCTCCATCTCTCTCTAACTCACTGCTGGCCACAATGGCGCTCCTTCGGTCACAAGCACGGCCGCACGAGGGAAAGATTTCGGATGCTGCAGCGTATCTAACCGAAGACAAACACACCCTCTGGTCTCCATGTGTGAGCTCGGACCCAGGGAAGGGGTCTGGCTGGCTGCCTCCACTGCCCCGGGAAGAGGCCCTTCTTTGCTTAACTTTGGTTAAAGGAAACGAGATGTGGAGAAGACAGCAGGAGGACACGTCATCCTTCGATGGTCATCCATTGAACTCCAGAACATCAAATAACGCGGTAAGCACCGTTTCCTGAGGACTCTTCTAGTGATTTCATACGTCTGGGCAGACAAGTATTAATTCATGGATGATGGCAGAGTGAGAGGGTCTGAAGCTCCCCTCACCCAGCCAAAAGCCACACATGAAGCAACTCCCTCTGGAAACAGCCTGAGTCTGGCAGACCAGATCCTCCATGGCTAAAGGCATCGAGAAAAGGCTCCATGGAGAAGGTCAGGAGGGAAGGAGCCCCCACAGGGAACCAATCCATCGCGAGGTGGCAACCAGAAGCAGAAGGGATACCACAGGCCAGCAGGGAGACACTCACTCCCCAAGAAGGGCCAGCCTCAGCCTGGGCCCCGGCCCCAGGGACCCGCACCGACTACAGAAGCCCCCACCACGTCTGGCTGTGAAACGCGGCGAGGTTGGCCCTGGGGGTGTAACAAAGGGGATAGGAGGGTTACAGTCACAGAGTCATGAGGTCATGAGCATGGGGAGCAGGGAGGGAGGTGGCGGGGGTGGCAGAGACAACGGGTGAGTCACTAGATTCTCCCTCTGAAACTAAAAAAACAACAAAAAAATAAGAAGTACTTAGGGTGTAAGTGAAGGAGATTTCCTCATTTTCAGACTTATGCAGAGAGGCGGGACCCGTAAGGAGCTTCTGTGGGGGAGAAGCTGCGAACGAGCATCACTGTCCTTTCCTCACAGGAGCCCAGCCGACCGGGCCAACTCTGAGAGCACAGTCCTGCCGGAACCCCTGCCCCGCCCCGGCATCTGTCAGCCTGCCCAACCCCAGCGCCCTACAAGGCACCCTTCCCAAGTGGCTCCCAAGCTGCCACACCTGCTGGGCAGCCCAGTGGTGACCAGCTGGCCCACGGGGCACTGTCTCACCACACCCTGCCGGCAGCCTCCACAGGAACCCGTACCACCCAGAGACACCACGGCCCCACACAGCGCCAGTATGCACACATCTGTCAATAAGCAGTTTAAACAGCGTTGGACTAACGTTCTAATCAAAAGACGGAACGTCTGGATTAGAAAAAGTAAAATCAAGACCCACGTATATGCTGACTTTAAAAGACCTCAAGACACATTCGGAGTGGAAGGAACTGAAACAGATAATCCATGAAAATAGAAGAGAAAACCACAAGTCAGTAATAACACTTAGATCAATCTATACTTTAAAACAGACTGTACAGAAGAGACGAAGAAGGGTGCTAAATAAGGATAAAGGGATCCATACAACAAGAATATAATAACTGTACACATTTATGTACCCAACATAGGAACACCTAAATATATAAGCCAAATATTGATAGACATAACGGATCATATTTATTCAGTAACAGTAGAGAAGAGGACTTTAACAGCCCACTTACATTAATGGGTAGATCAGCCAAACAGAAAGTCAGTAAGGAGACACCAGCTTTCAAGGGACTGAGCAGATGTAAAGAGAATATTCCATTCCAAAAATGGAGAACACATATTCCTTTCAAGTGAACATGATTTATTCTCCAGGAAAGATCACATGTTCACACACAATTTTCAGTAAGTTGAAGACAACTGAAATAACATCCAGCACCTTTTCCAAAGGCAACAAAAGGAAGCTAACAATCAATTACAGTTAAGAAAATGGAAAAAACAAACAAACAAACCTGAACACACAAAGGCCAACCATGCTAATAAACAACCAATGCATCAATGAAGAAAGAGAAGAGAAAATAAAATACCTCGAGACAAATGAAAATGGAAACACAATGGTTCAAATTTTGGGGGAAGCAGCAAAAGCAGTTCGAGAAGGGAAATTTATAGAGATTCGGGCCAACCTCAAGCAACAGGAAAAATCTAACTTTCCACCTAAAGGAACTGGACAAAGAACAACAAACAAAGCCCTAAATTAGTAGAAAGAAAGAATATAGAGCAAAAAATTTTTTAAAAATACAGATTTTAAAAAATTAACAGAGAAGATCGATAAAATTAGGATCTGACTTTCTGCAAAGATCAAACGGTAAACTGTTGGCAGACTCGAGAGTAAACAAAGAAAAGCTTCCGGGGAAGACAGTGGAACAGGAGCCCCAGCTCATCTCGTTCCACAGATACAACTAGGTAATACCCCCATCCCCGTTAAGTGACCCAGAAAACAAGCCAAAGTCACAGCTACACGCAGACAAGAGGCCACACTGCAGAGGGCAGGAAGGGCAGAGTCACAGTCGGGAGCTGGAGGACCCAGGTACAGTCCGTGGGGGCGTGGAGAGGGGTGAGGAGCAGACCCCACACCAGGCACCCCAGATATGGGGGACCCATGAAGGGAAGATGAATTCCTTTAAAAGTCAGCTTTGAAAACCAGAGGGGCCTAACTTTGCAAATTCTTACTGTCAGTGGAGTTCAACACCTGCAACTCCAAAAACCGGAGCGCTCAGATCTGCGTGACGCAGAGGGCAGTGGGAAACAGAGGCCCCACTCTTGAAGACACAGCCCCATCCACAGCTTGAGAAGACACAGCCTGGAAGCAGCACCCTGGGCACCACTTCCCTCCCCTGCTGTCCGGCCTACACAGGGGCCGCCGGCCGGCATGAGCACAGCTCCACAGCTCACCGCCTGGTGTGCTGACCGTGCAGCCCAAACCCACATCCTCCCACAGACAGCCTCTGTGCACGGGCCTGGCCTCCAGAGCTCCCCTCACAGGACACCCTTGCAGCCCTTGCTGACACGGCCTGGCCCACCCCTGTGCTCTAGCAGATGCATCCTCTCTGACCCCACAGGCCGGGTCCTCGGTGGCTGCAGGTTCCTTAGCAGCACGTCCTTCACTAGTCCCTTGGCTGAGGCCCTCACAAAGATGAGCCATGGGCTGGCACTGCGCCAGCAGCACTGACACAGGCCGGAACCCCTCCACAGGGTCCCCTGCCCCAAGGAGAGGGAAAGAGAACCACACATGCCAGTCAGCAGCCCCAGCAGTGGGCTGGGCAAAGACAGCTGGTCTACCTGCAGACACTGCCCACCCGCGACAGTTTCTCAGGGGACAACACAGGGAAAATGCCCTGTGCTTCGGGACTACTGCATCCCTGAGAAATTCTAGATTTGACTCAACACAAGCCCAGACTGGCTAGGCATAGTCACCGCAGACAACAGGACTCAAGACGAAAGCATCGTAGCCACAAAAGGAGGGTGCGTGCCACACACACAGAAGACACCCTAGAGACACCGGGGCCGGCATGAACCCACACACAGGTCAGTGCGATGAGACACACAGCCCAGAAACAAACCACAACTATGGCCAACTCATCTTCAATAAAGCAGGAAAGAATGTCCAATGGGAATAAGACAGCATCTTCAACAAACAGTATTGGGATAATTGGCCGCCACATGCAGAAGAATGAAACTGGACCATGGCCTTACACCACACACAAAAATAGACTCAGAATGGACGAAAGACCTCAATGTGAGACAGGAACCCATCAAAATCCTACAGAAAACACAGGCAGTAATCTCTTTGACATTGGCCATAGCAACATCCTTCTAGATAGGTCTCCTGAATCAAAGGAATTAAAATAAAAAATAAACTACTGGAACTTCATCAGGATTAAAAGTTTCTGCACAGCAAAGGAAAAAATCAAACCTGAAAGGCAGCCAACAGAATGGGAGAAGATATTTGCAAGTAACATAACCAATAAAGGGTTAGTATCCCAAACCTATAAAGAACTTATACAACTCAACACCCAAAAAATAAAGAAACCAATTAAATAATAAGCAGAAGACATGAACAGACATTTCTCCAAAGAAGACATCCAGATGGCCAACAGACACGTGAAGAGATGCTCCACATCACTCGGCATCAGGGAAATACAAAGCAAAACCACAGTGAGATTCCAGCTCACACCAGTCAGAATGGCTGAAATCAACAGGTCAGGAAATGACAGGTGTTAGTGAGAATATGAAGAAAGGGGAACCCTCCTAGGTTGTTAGTGGGAACGTAAGCTGGTGCAGCCACTCTGGTAAATGGTATGGAGAGCCCTCAAAAAATTAAAAACAGAGCTACCATATGATCAAGCAATCACACTACTGGGTACTTAGCCAAAGAAGAACAAAGCACTAATCTGAAGGGACACACACACGTTCACAGCAGCAGCATCTACAACGGCCAAATTACGGCAGCAGCCCAGTGTCCACGGACCGATGAACGGATAAAGAAGGTGTGGGGTACAGATCCACAATGGGATATTACTCAGTCATTAAAACAAAATAAGGAAGAGATCTTGCCATGTGCCATGACGTGGATGGAGCCGGGGAGTATGATGCCGAGCGAACTAAAGCAGATACAGACAAGTACCATGTTATTTTACTCAGCTGTGGAATTTAAGAAACCAAACAAACATGAGCCAAGGGGGGGGAAGAAAAGGAGAGGCAAACTAAGAAACATATTCTCGACTCCAGAGAACACACTGCTGGTCACCAGAGGGGAGTTGGGGGGCATGGGGGAGCCGAGGGATGGGGATGAAGGCGCGCCCTGTCCTGATGAGCAGTGGATGACGTGGAGAGCTGCTCAATCACTGTCTCGCACGCCTGAAAGGAATATGACGCTGCGCGTTACAAACACTGGGATTAAAATAAAACACTTTTAAAAATGTTGCCTTAATATAATCACAGGAGGGAAAAATAAATATATTTTGGAGGAAGTGATAGTGCTCAATGTTATTTTACTAATTTGAACAGTTGTATTAACTAGAACTCTTTGGCTCTTCTAAAATTTATTTAAGGCAGAGCTGGAATTTACTGTGCTAAATAAAAGGAAAATGTTAAGCAACAGCTTGTGGGGTCTGATGTATCAAATCAGATTCCATGTTTTCTGCACAGCAGCTCCTCTCCTCGGTTACCTGAGAGCTGATCATACGCTGAGACGAACGAGCTATGTTGGCAGGGAGACCAAAGAAACTCGGTTTGTCGTCCTCTGGAAGCTTTTCAATGACGGCACGATAGTCCTGAATGTGGAGAAGTGAAAAAGAGCTTTTCTATAAAGACTGAACATAGAACCACTGAAATCAGAAAGAACAGATACTGGGAAATACTAAATCTCTCATTACTCATATGTTCACATTTTCTAGGTAAATCTAACTTTCAGTCTATGTAATACTTAGCTGTGGACAAAAGATACTCTTGGTCATGACTTCTTCATCCCTAAATTTCACAAATACAGCATCACATAATTTAATTCACCACATTCAAAGAGACCCTGCACTGATTAAAACAAAAATACTTAAATGGCCATGGCTCCTACATATAAGATATCATGTGAGACGTTTTTAGGAAAGCCCGAACCTACCCGAGACTCATCTGCAGAGTGAAGTTCTGCTTATTCCAAGAAGAGTCCAGCTATCCTCTGAGACTTACAGAAACCCCAGGGACCCACACACACATGTTCTGCTGAGTGCGCACTGCTTTGCCAATCACGTTACATGAAGCAATTTCCCCGAGAGTCCTCAGTCGCTGGTGAGGTGCGCTGAAACGCACTGACAAGCCCATCATTTCCTCCCAGAATTACTGCAAGTGTTGCATGCGATCCTTACCAAGCAGGCGTCTGCAGTTACTGACTCCAAACTCTAGACAGGAGGATTTATTCACTTTAGTTCAAGGGTAAGAATTATTCTGTTTGCTCGCTGGCATGCAGAGGGGTCCTGCATATGTGCCTACACTGTTGCAGCTGAACTAGGAGAAACGGCTGTCTCCTCCCCCTCCCATCACCTTTCTTAGCCCCAGCAGCTGCCCGTGAAGTCCTCCCAATGCAGTGGCGGGACTTCAGGAAGCCCAGGGGCTGTAAACATGTCATATTTTGGAAAGATGGGCTGTCTTTTGAAATTTTCCCACCCTGTGACTCAACACCTGTTACTTCTTCAGGGTGTTCAATCACAACATATCCACGTATGCATCAGTATGTGTGTATAAGAGCTTGTGGGCGCACACTTACACACACGTGTGTATATGTGGGGCAGGGGACAAGCAGGTGTTCTCACCCTCCTGGGAAATGCTGGCTTCCTCCTTCTCTAGAACTCTTAGATGGAATCTTAACAATGATTCTCACAAATCATCCTACAGATATAAAACTCATTCTCTGTTGATATCCTTCACTCATTCCAGAATGGCTGTGAACTTTTCTCATGCATTCTGACTACAGTCTCTCCCCTCGATGCCCCAACTGTGCACAGACGTGTTTCCTAAATGACAGCTACACATCCACACTAAGCTGTCCTCCCTTGGATGCAGAAAAATATACACCAAGGGATACCATTTAAATGGTGCTCAAAAATAGGCAAAATTAATGTGAGATGGGGTGCCCAGGTGGCTCTGTGGGTTAAGCATCCCTGCTTTCAGCTCAGGCCATGATCTCAGGATCCTGGGATTGAGCCCCACATTGGGCTCCCTGCTCAGTGGGGAATCTGCTTGACATTCTCTCTCTTCCTCTGCCCTCCCCCCACTTACACACACTGTCTCTTTCTCAAATAAATCCATCTTTTTAAAAAAAAGCTAACATAGGCTGTTAGAAGCCGGGATGATGTCTCCTTTGTAGGGGGGCAGGCAACGACTAGAGGGGACACAAGGAGGACTTCCGGGGAGCTGGTCACACTGTTTCTGGACCCCAGCACTAGTTCCACTCCTGGGTTCAGTGTATAAACATTCACTGCACATTTCTGTAGCAGTTTTATTACTCAGTTTAAAGTTCACAGAGAGGGGGAGGCCAGTGAGTGCACAGTGTGAGGTAGCTGGGCTATGAAAAGCCCCGGGATGCCCTCCTGCTGGCAAGTCCGCCCCAGAGACGCCCACAGTGCCTGCGCAGTCTGGAACAGGGCCACCTGGGGCGGACAGAAAGGCCGGGCTCTTACTTAATAAATGAGTGAATGAATGAAAGATACTGAAAAACAAAACCAGATGGGATACTTAACAGGCAAGATATTCAGTAACATATATAACACTAGTTTTCAAACTTTGACTTTTGACAATTATGTCACTGAAACAGAAGAACTTTCTCAAAAAATACTTGGGATGAGAGAAAAATCCCCAATCCTGTGAGAAGAACTATGTAACTGAATATGTATGTATGTGATCATATCATTCCAGGTAATAAAAGCATTATTTGGACATTAAGCAAAGATAAGTTTGTGGCAAAATACATCAGAATTGAAATCTTTGGGCCATAATTAGCACTATTTTCTGGAAAAGATGACTTCATTCTACAAGACTTTTGTAGGATGAGTCAGGGAGAAAAGCTCCAGCCAGCTAAGATAAAGACATGTCCACAGAAACACCGCGGTCAAAGCCAGCTCAAAGCCGTCCCTCACACAGTCAAACCTGATTCAATTCATCAGCCAGAAAGTGAAGATACAGGTGTTAGGGATCTGATTAGGGATCGGATCCCAGGGCTCGCTCAGGCCCACTAGAACACACAGGCTCCCTCCTTCCAGAACCTCCTGGTCTCACCTCTTGAACATCTTCCTAACCAGCAACTCTACCCTATTACCATCAAGCCATCCCTAAGTACCCAGCGTGGACAACACACTTCACCAGAGTTTACACGGCCAGGCCAAGTACGGCCATAGCAATCATCTGTATTTGAGAATGAGAATTACTTGTGCATTTGAAAAGAAACATATATTTAAGAGTTTAAGAAAGGATTCAAGTATCTGGTAATATATTAAAAATGATGACCTGTACCCCTGGGGATAAAAATATATGTTTATTAAAAAAAAAAAAAAAAGAAGGGAATCTTTCTGCCCTTCAACGGACGAATGGATAAGGAAGATGTGGTCCATATACACTATGAAGTATTATGCCTCCATCAGAAAGGATGAATATCCAACTTTTGTAGCAACATGGATGGGACTGGAAAAGATTATGCTGAGTGAAATAAGTCAAGCAGAGAGAGTCAATTATCATATGGTTTCACTTACTTGTGGAGCATAACAAATATCATGGAGGACATGGAGAGTTGGAGAGGAGAAGGGATTTGGGGGAAATTGGAAGGGGAGGTGAACCATGAGAGACTATGGACTCTGAAAAACAATCTGAGGGGAATGAAGTGGTGGGGGGGTGGGAGGTTGGGGTACCAGGTGGTGGGTATTATAGAGGGCACAGATTGCATGGAGCACTGGGTGTGGTGCAAAAATAATGGATACTGTTATGCTGAAAATAAATAAATGTAATTAATAAAAAAAAAAAAAGATGAGTTTTACCTACCAGAATGCTGCAGGATTTTGGTAGAGATAAGGAATATGGAAAAACACTTTTCTTATTCCTTTGGTTTAAAACATCAGTTATTGAAGAATTAAAAAACTGCTTCAGGTATGACTGAAGAACTCTAAGGTCAAAATAATTATCTATGCGTCCGCCATAAATAGCATTTTCAAGTAAACCATGTAGAAATTCCCACTGCACATCTTTGGTACCTATAATTTTAAAACATACTTTTATTAGCTTTATTTCTAGGATATTAGAAATGGCCTAAGAAAAAAAAACCTCAAAAAAAATTCCCATTAATACCAGAGACGACAACTATCAGAACTTACCATCAAAGAGCCTGTCAATAATGCTGTAGCCAGCACGAAGATCTGATAAAGAAAACTCATAAAACTTGGTCCAACCCTACAAAATAAATGTACAAATATTAAAGAACTATAGTGTTCACAAATATATATGTATGCATCATGACCTTATAATTTTAAGGATGTTTAAAATATGCTAAAAAAATAAAAGGGCCACCCCTGAAAAAATAAAAATAGCAACTCTAAGGTAACAATAATTTTTTAAAAGTAATTGATTGACCTCCATAGCATGCCAAAGACTTTTAATACTACAGTTTTTATCGTTTAGTATTGTGGCAATTCAGTCATACAACAGATTGGTAAATTTTTGAGCTTAAGTATGATGTATGCATGTCAAGTACACATGACAACCGAAATATTACAAAAAATTTTTTAAAGGCCCAAAGGCATATAGCATTATTCCCTATACGCTTCACCCATGAAACATTCTTGTTGGAATTATAAATTGAAGTTAATAACTACAACGCTTGTATAAAAAGAACATTAATAGAGCGCTATGTTTTATAAAAATATAAACGTAAAACTTTTGATGGCACTTCCATTAACTTCAATTAGTTCAATGTACTATGTTGGAAACTAAAATCTTTTTAGACTTTAATAGTATTTAGGAGCACCAACACAAATTTCATTCATCTGTTAATCACTTAAAACAATGTTTATTAAATGCATATTATAAGTAAAGCTCTGTTTTAAATCTCTAAGCGAATGAACCCAAACATCAATAATCCCTGTCCCCAGGTCACTGTCAGTCAAAGGTGGGGAAGGGGGAGGCGGACGGACACAGTCCAGCACTGGCACACACCTGCAGGACAAGCTACTAAAATTTAGTTGCAAATCTTCTCATAACTTTTTTTTTTTTAAGATTTCTTTATTTATTTGACAGACAGAGATCACAAGTAGGCAGAGAGGGAGGCAGAGAGAGTGAGAGGGAAGCAGGCTCCCTGCTGAGCAGAGAGCCCAAAGCGGGGCTCGATCCCAGGACCCTGAGATCACGACCTGAGCCGAAGGCAGAGGCTTAACCCACTGAGCCACCCAGGCGTCCAACAGATCTTCTCATAACTTTTTAATTTATGTTATACACGTGTATTGCTTCATTAAAAAAAAAATCTAAATTCATTTAAAAAATATTCCTTTCTTCAATGACGGGCCATGACGGTCACTGTGGTTCCTGCCAGGATTACTCCTGAGGGCTTTGAAGGAAGGGGGGCCTGGCCCCCAACAAGCTCCAGAGCATCTGAGGTGCGGCTCTGTCAGCAGGTAATGCCATCACGACTCACTGGGCTCCTTGGGCAATTGAGGACAGTGGGCGCACCTTTCCTTTTGAGTGTAGCTTGCAAATTCTGTGCAACAACACGCTGCTGTTTTTAGTCACTAGCTCAGCAGTCTGACAATCTTTACCGAAAGGCAACATGGAAGGCGCTTCTAAACTTTCACTACTTCGTCTAATCCCCGCAACAGAGGCGCATGCGAGGAGTGTCCCCACCATGCAGCTGAGCTCACGCGACCAGGAAATCTGGAGTCAGTACTCGACCCCAGGTCTGCAACTCCCCACGACACTCTCACTTTGACATGAAAGTGACACAGAGAGAGAGAGAGGCTCAATCAGGGGTGGGGGGGCAGGGTGGTGGTGCGGCTCAGGAGGGGACAGATGCAGGCGATGCTAAAACCAGACGGGAGAAATTGAATCTGCCATGATGCAATGTGTGGCCTTGACATCCGGCAAGAACGGAACGTGGCCCAGCTCAGACCGTGCGGCAAGGGGCAGATGTGGTCACAACCAAAACCTCTGGCAACACCAAGCCGCGTGAACTCAAAGACCAGGAGGAAATCTGGAGAACGAGTGGGGGAGGGGCTCTGGGAGGAGGCTGGGGAGGAAGGCAGGGCTTTCCTTCAGGACCAGAGCAGGAAACGTGCACCGTTCCGCACGCGGACAACAAAGCCATCTGACGGGCCAGAGGCAGAATGCCGAATCATCCCACTTACTTGTTAGGAAAACAAGACCGGCTGCCCCGTGGACAGAGCAAACACAGGAGAAGGTGACCTTGGACAACAGAACAAGTAAGGGGTGAGGCGGCCTGGGAAAAACAGTGGAGAGAAATGTCCAGATCTCAAGCGTACTTGGCCAGGAGAATGCACCGGCTGGGCCGCTGAGAAACAAAGATGGCGGGAACGGTCCCCCAGGAGCCCAGTCTCAGGACACGGCTATCCGTGGCTTCCACTGAGGGCAGTACACCACAGGAAAACTATGCTGAATTCAGGTCTGACCTTGGAGATGACTGTGACCTCAGAAATGACACCTAACCATCATTGAGGGCTTATGACAGGTCACACCTTGTTCTGAACAATGTCATTCGGGGACGTGAACTACGTAACTGTACGCAGTCCACAAGGCGAATGGCACAGACAGAATTCGAGAGGGACAGTTAGGACTCATGAGCCAGATTATGAAGTGATCCCAGCCATTTCCATTAAGTCGTAGAAACACTACTACACAACATGCACAGCTTACAACATGTCCAAGACGTTCTAACTCACCTGCGGGATGTAATTTCTTCTTTCTTGACACGCAGCATGAAACCATGCAAAACTAAAGAGAGCGTGAGCTCGAGGTATGTTATCTTTTTTGTTGATTTGCTCTGGAGTCCAAGACTCGTAAGTGCGCATTAAGTTCTTCTTCAAACCTGGAGGTGACTAACGACAAAAAATTGACATCCTAGTGTTTTAAATCTTACAGACGAAGTTAATATTTAACATATTTAGAGACATTTTAATAAAGCAAAGTTTTCACTACTACCCATTTTTGACTTACCATTGTGCTACTTCAAAACGTACATATCTAAAACCAGTTTTAAACTCCTTGTACTTAACAGTTCCGACCAATTATAAATTCAAACATTTTCAAATTCAAAAACTCTAAAACCAACAATATTCAAAACAACTAAATGAGTTTTATATGATTATTGAGGGAATTTACTGAAACCAAATTGTCATTTACACAATGAACTTGACACTGACTGCTATGTGGCCTGTGGTTTTCAGTTTCATAGAAGGTTCGTCCTTTCCGGGGAGAAAGACATTTCTACAGAGTGAGAAAACAACAAACAAACAAGCAGAATCCCTATTACCAGTTTTAAAAGCTTTAACTCAGTTCATTATTTTATTCATGACTTTGACCAGCTACGGACTAACACTGCAAACATACAGTCTTGGATACACCAGGCTTGGACATTATGTGTCCAGAGCACGACGGGCTGAAAAAAGGAAAATGACGCTGACCATCGGACAAGTGTGCTGACCCACCGTGGCGCTTATCTGCGTCCCCTGACGCCGAGTGATGCTGAGCACCCGCCCATGGCTCTGTCGGCCGTGCGCGCGCCTGGAGAAACGTCTGTGCAGGTCCTCCACCCACTTACTACCTGAGCGGACCGCTGGGAAGGACACCCTGGTGTGTTCCATGCGACTGGTGTTTGTGACAGGAGCTTCAGGAGGTGCGAGCAGACCACAGCACCTCCCGCCGCGTGACCTGGGCTTCCTGCCTCCTTACCTCATAGGTGATCTTCAGACTTGACTGCAGTAGGATGGGGGTGAAGTGGGGGTGAACCTCTGCCGTGAGCCACAGGCGAAACGTATCTTTAGGCTGAAGAGTGTTCAATTCCTTGTGTACAAAAACAGCAACAAGAAAAATCTACTTACACACGCTAATTTCCACTTTATAAATATATTATTTTTTTTTAAGATTTTATTTATTTATTTGTCAGAGAGAGAGCGAGCGAGAGCGAGCACAGGCAGACAAAGTGGAAGGCAGAGTCAGAGGGAGAAGCAGGCTCCCTGCGGAGCAAGGAGCCCAATGTGGGACTCGATCCCAGGACGCTGGGATCATGACCTGAGCCGAAGGCAGCTGCTTAACCAACTGAGCCACCCAGGCGTCCCTATAAATATATTAATAAGTAAAATTTCCTTCTCAGATCTTTCTGTGACATGCTGATACATTTCATTCTGTTGCTTATTTGCTCTGTGACCTGGGGTCTAGGACCAACACCAGCTCTAAGCAAGGACGGTAACAGTCCACACCACGTACGACGCTCGTCATGGTGCCGACGCACAATGTTTGCAAAGTAAGTGTTAGCGGCCACCGAGGCCTCAGCCAGAACCCTGTGCGGGGCTCGGGGTTTCACTGCTTCTGTTCATGCCTCCGCTGGGTTCTCTAATGACATCACTTCCTTCATTACCAATTTTTGTTGTATCCTATTGCCTACAATGCAAATTCAAAACTTTGGGAGTATAGCTCAGTGGTAGAGCATTTAACTGCAAAACTTCACCACACAATTTCCTCTGCCCACACCGTGTGCCTTGGTCGCTCATTCCCATGTTCATGCATGTCTTTACAAATACTCCTCTTGCTACCTGTACTCTCTCTGGAACCTGACACGTTCTTCTATCTGTCCATTTAAACATCCTGTCTCAGAGGGACGTCTTCTCGGACCCTTCACTACCGTCGCAGACGGCAGTCTGCCGACTCTCTCCCACAGTGTTTCTGAGGCCACAACTGAGCTCTGAGAGTGCCCTGTCTCTTCTAAACCAAGTTCCTTCTGATAGAACAGGTACAAATTTTGTATGCAACCTGCACTTAGGGCAAGTGCTGGCTTTTTTCTGTACTAAACTAGTGCTTACAGAATAAAGGAATAAATGAATGACAGAAGAATGGTCAAGAGTTCTAAAAGAATGACGTCTAAAAATTACTTTAATAAATATAATCTATGTCTGATATTAACATTATTATAATGTAAAATGCAGAATAAAAGTAACAAAAAAACTGGCTTTGGTAAAAACATTGTACATGCATAAAATTGTAAATTATAATACATACTATTATGCCACAGAACAGTTACCATCATATTCTATTTATACCACGTTTATCTCAATCTACCTTTTCTAGAACTGGCAGCCAAGACACCACCAGATGTAAGTTCTTCAAACACAGCCAGTCCCCATTTCGGGCACATTCTTTCAGCATCTGAATAGCTAAATCAGCTTGACCTTGACCCATAGCAACCTGCAACAACAAAATGAAAAACAGTACTAACTACAGATGTGATAATATGTCACAGAAGAGATTCAAATTAACCTGTCATACATACTGAACTCAATTATTTTGATGAGCGTTCTAAGTTTTTAGTAACACTGTTGCCATTTCCAACAGCTGTTTTTGTCCTTCAGCAATAGCAGATTTCTAATACTTTCATGTTTATTAAAAATATATTATCATTATAGGTCTGCAAGTTTCAGAACAGTATAAAGAATTCCAGAATAGTTGTGTTTCACATTCCCCTATTTCCTGCAATCCTTACGCTCTCAGACATGAACCATAAAAAAAAAAAGGAAATTTTATTTAACTGTCGTCTTGAATTCTTTGAGCATTTAATCATTAATGTTTAACCATTAATATTAATGTTTAATCACTACCACTTTTTGAAATTTACTTCTGATTTTCCCAACTCTGTGCACGTCTGGCTCTGCTCTCTAGCCGCAGGTATAATGCTGTGACGGTGTTACTCCCTAGCCGTCCATCATCCAGTAAATCCTCACATGTGGCAAGGACTCTCCACTCTGCCCACTGCTCCTCTAGGGCTGCTCAGGGTGGGGCGGGGCGGAGTGGGGTGCAGCAAGGAGAGAACAAAGACAGAGAGGCAACGGGCATCCCAAGCCCACCGGAATCCCAGTGCATGTTCCCTGGCGCTGCCGACCGCCTATGCGGAGGACTCTCAGGCAGGGCCCAGTCCGCCTCATATAGCAGACCAGCTGCAGGCGTATTCTAAGCAGGAGGGCCTGAGAGCATGGACAGTGTGCAAGCTGCAGGGTCAGAACCCGCAGGGGTCAGCCAGCAGCCCCAGGGGGGCTACACCCCACAGATCATGTGCAGTTGAGACCCCCGGAGTGTTTTTAAAGGGCCGTTTCAGGCAGAGCCACATACCACGACAGGCGGGTGTGTGTGTAGGAACTTACCAATACACACAGGGAGAGTCCTAGCTCCAGCCTCTTACTGGATACGTGGTCAAAACACTTTCAAGACGATGGTTATAGATCACTGCAAACTACAGTGATTTCATAAATCAGGACTCACCGATACCAAAAGACTGAGATTATTCCCTGCATATTCTCAGATCACAATGTCCCATAATGAATACAACATAGCATTTCATTGCTTTTCAGTTGACTTTTACAAGTATTGATTTTGTTTTTCAATTCGACTATAATGTTCTTGAGAGTGGGAACCATGTCTAATCCACTGTGTACTAAAGCATACAATAACACAGGTAAGAAATAGTCATATTGACTTTTTTAAAATTTCAAGGTCTAACCCCGAATGAAGCAAATAGGAGGTGAAACAAAGTGCTTGAATTGTTTTGATGCACTTACTAGTTTGCCATTATTAAAATGCAAAATAAACCCCACAAAAAAACCCCCAAAAAACAAAAAATGGAAGTACAGGCATGTACAACAGAATCAGAGAAAAGGGTAAGCATTTTCCTCAATGGAAATGACAGCTAAATACACACAACTCATCATTTCCCATAAAGGATAAATTATATGAAAAGAGCTTAAAGATTCATAAAACCTCAAAAAAAATATTTACTATAAAAATAAATTCTTTTAAAAAAGTACAACAGGAAAATGTCAAGAAGATGGTGAGCCGCACATCCCCTCTGAAATGTCACAACTTTTGCAATTAAAAATTACTATTTTGGGGGACAGATGGATGGCTCAGTTGGTTAAACGTGTACCTTCAGCTTAGGTCATGATCCTGGGGTCCTGGGATCAAGCCTTGCATCGGGCTCCCTGCTCCCCATGGAGCCTGCTTCTCTCTCTCCCTTTGCCCCTTCCCCTACTTGTACTCTCTCTCTCTGTCAAATCAATAAATCTTTTAAAAACATTAATTTTTTGCATCAAGAATGTATTAGCCGTAGCATATGTAACAGCACAGCAATAAAACTTTAACAGAATGAAGAGTAATTATGTCCATGTTGAAAGACTTTACTGAATTTAACAATTTTTTTTTATGATTCATAAATACAATCTTTTTTTTTATTAATATAATTTTTTATTTTTTATAAACATATATTTTTATCCCCAGGGGTACAGGTCTGTGAATCACCAGGTTTACACACTTCACAGCACTCACCAAAACACATACCCTCCCCAATGTCCATAATACCACCCCCTTCTCCAAAACCCCCTCCCCCCAGCAACCCTCAGTTTGTTTTGTGAGATTAAGAGTCACTTATGGTTTGTCTCCCTCCCAATCCCATCTTCTTTCATTTATTCTTCTCGTACCCACTTAAGCCCCCATGTTGCATCACCACTTCCTCATATCAGGGAGATCATATGATAGTTGTCTTTCTCCGCTTGACTTATTTCGCTAAGCATGATACGCTCTAGTTCCATCCATGTTGTCGCAAATGGCAAGATTTCATTTCTTTTGATGGCTGCATAGTATTCCATTGTGTATATATACCACAGGCTCAGTACACCAAAACTGACAGGTTTCAGCTGTCAAACCTATCTGTGGACCCAAACAGCTTTGCCCGCTGCTGGAATCGGTGCCAACAGAAAGGGGGTGCAGAGCAGGCCCCTCATGCAGGCTCCTCCCTGATGGCTACGAGCTGTCCCCCAGGGGCATTAGGACACCCCAGCCAGGGCAGAAGCAGATGCCCCGCGAGAGCCACCCCAACAGTGGGCCCAGCCCCCTGCTCCGTTGCTGCCTCCCGCCCGGGCTCTACACAACACGCTACTTCTCCATTCACTGCTTCATCATCACAACGGTCCCACTGAAAGCAGTTTATTTATTCCATTGTCAAAAACTGACAGTAAGTTAATACTGTGGCCAGCACGCAAGCGGAGTAGCACAAAGGAGGCCATTGGAACAGGGTAGAGCTCCTAAATTTACCTCAGAGAGAATGGTGTTCGACATGACCTCAGTTTCACTCACAAGTTTATGCAGTTCAGCCTTTGCTGGTAAATTCTGCTGTGATTTATTATAAAAGCATCCAAGTAAAATTTAAAAATTATTCTCAAAAGCTTAGCAAATATATTAGTTTCCTGTTACTGCTCTAACAAACCACCACAGTTTAGTACCTTAAAACCAGACAAAATCATTAGCAGGTTTCTGGAGACGACAGCCCCACCTAACATCAAGGAGTCTGGCTTTACCACACGGCTGGGTCTCCTGGAGGCTCGAGGACAGAATCTCCCTCTTGCTTTTCCAGCCTCCAGAAGTCGTTGGCAGCCCCTTCTGGCACCTTCCAAGTCAGCACCCCAGCGTTTCCCAGCGCTCCGGCCACAGCGCCATGAACACACCGGCATCTCCCCGCGGCCTCCCCAGCCTCCCCAATGTAAAGAGCCCATGATCACCCTGGGCCCACCTGACTGCGGAAAGACAATGTGTGCATGTGAAGACACTTACGGAACTACACGTGCAGAGCTCCTTCCCCCGCGGGAGCGGACAGCTTCACAGGCTCTGGGGAGCAGGACCTGGGCACTTTGGGGAACACTGCTTGGCCTACCACCACCAAACCCGTGTTTCCCTAACAGCCTCGGGCGGACGGGAGGAGCAGGGGCTCCAGCAGCACAGGGGCCGGGCGCTGACCTGGTGATAGCACTCTCCACTTCTCTCGGCACTGGCGAGCTCCTGGAGCTCCTGAGACGGATCGGCACCCGGGGAGATAATTATCAAGATTGGTTCGATTTCCAGTGTCTCTCTGTAGAGCCGTTTGAGATTGAGGGGGAGCGGGGACAGCTCTTTCAGTCCTGGAAGACAGATGTGAAAGACACGAAACGACAAAGTGACATGATTCCGACAAAGTCTAGTCCAGCTAATTACAGGCTGTAGCAGAAAATATAGGTGAGTGACAATCCCGGACATTATAGAGTTTCTCAACTGTAAGATCACTCACTCCTAGCGAAAACTACCATCTCACTGAACGCTCACATAAGGGCCAGGCATGGCTCTAACCCATCTCCACCTGTCATCTCTGCGAATCACTAACACCGGCAGGTGGGCGTCTGGACAGCCATGCCCAGCACCCGAAGAACACACATCTGTGCTGTGCTCTTACTGTGAGACTTTCTGCCTGCAAGAGAAGACTGAACCCAACTGCCTAGCGATACTGCTTTTTGTCCACCTCTGTGGTAATGGAGAGCCAAGTCTGTGCTGGGTGGGCACTGGAATCAGATCACATGTGGCCGAGTTAACAACTTTACCGTCATCGTTATAGGACACTTATTTTCTACCTCTGTGCATTACGAGGAGAAAGAAAGTGCTACTGAATGAGAAGAATATTAGTTTGGAGACAGAAATATATAAGCTCTCAGGTTAGCCAAGTCACCCTAAGATGACTCAGTTTCCTCAATAGTAAAACAGGCATAAAACAGCCCATAAGTCATTGGGAAGCAAAACAGGGTATAATCATCAAAGCAGATTCCATTTATAATCATAAAATCATAATAATCCCATGTCATAGGATGTTCATATAATCAGATCTATCAGATTCCATTACTCATCATGTACTCTATGACACCAGTTCCGTATGCTACATGTAAGAGAACCAACCGGCGGAAGAGTGACAGTCTTGCCAAAGGTCACCCGCAGCTAGATGCTCACCGTATTCAACAGAGTTCACATGTGTTTTCGAATCTGAAGCTCATAACTACAGAGTCCTATACAGACAAAAAATGATAATTCTGCTATTATATTCAAATCTCTTCTGCTAAAATTTAAATGCTTCTGAGATTAAAGTATTTAGTAAAAGCCCAGCTAAAGAAGACCCACTTCGATGACTAATCAAAAGAGACTTGTTTGAACTGACCTACAAAGAGGAGTATGACACAAGAGTTGAAACACAGATTAGCAGAACATAACAGAACGACTCACAGGCAAGAAAGGTGTGTCCCTCTATCCTCACAAGTACACATGATGAGACAACACTGAACCTCAGAGATTCTAAAATCACTGGAGAAAGACATCCTTTTTTGTTTGTTGTTGTTGTTTTTTGAGAAAAAACAAAGAAAGACATTCTTAAGGATTTCTGCAGCCAGCACTTTAAAATATAAATCCAATGCCCTCCAGATAGGCCAAAGAAGGCCCTTCTGGACGACCATACTGAGGAGACGGACTGCATACCTGCCCCACTGCCTTCCTCTCTTCACCACGCCAAGTCCTCAGGGAAACTCAGAACTGTCACGGGCAGACGCTCCTAACCCCCGCTGAGTTTGCGCCAACTGCCTCTCGAAGTTCACCCACCGCTCCTAGGGGCATGCCGTATGAATTTCATTTTTAATTAAGTTGATGTTGCTAACAATCATCCTGTTTTAAGACCTAATCGAAAAGAGTTCTTAACTACTTGCAGCAAGATAATTAGCTATGCTTCTGTTCACCCACTGACTCAT
The DNA here is from genome assembly GCF_964662115.1 of Mustela nivalis. Classification (NCBI taxonomy): domain Eukaryota; kingdom Metazoa; phylum Chordata; class Mammalia; order Carnivora; family Mustelidae; genus Mustela; species Mustela nivalis. The sequence continues at coordinate 9,054,507 of NC_139028.1, read as the reverse complement.
TCCTAAGTTCAATAAACATTCTTGGCCAATTAAAATGAACTGTCTGATACTATAGTATGTATCAAAAATCTAAAAACGTGTCTGGCCTTTGACTCAGTCACTGAGACTATACTAATTTAAGAAATCATCCAGGATGCGAATGCAGAAGCACGTACAAAAACTCTCGCCGCAGCTGCTGACAGCAGTGAAAACTCGGGGGAAACAGCCTGAGGGGTCTGAGTGGTTTCTGGACGCCACCTGGTAGGGCTGAAACCCCAGTCAGGACGAGGTTAGCGGAGGCTGACTGGAAAGCAGACGGCTCCACAGACAACAGGAGTCCACACCGGCACAACCTCTGCCAGGAAGGCACAGCAAGGCACGCCCACTAGCACCAGCCACGAGCAGGTGAGGACGCGGGGCACCCGCTGCTCCCTGTCTTCTCCCAGAGCTCCCCTGAAAGATATCATGTGATAAACATCTGTGTATTTGTAGGTTCCTATAAAATAACTCCTGATTGTAACAGGTGTGTTTCTTTTGGTGGGGGGGGGGAATTACATGCCAATATAAAAGTGTCTTTAAAAACTTAAACTACAGATTACCACATCACCTCTTACATTAACAAATACAGACTACACACTCCACTAGGACAGGAATCGTGTCTGTTCTGCTCACCATTCTAGAGGCATCCTCTAGCATAAATTTAAATATTGCTTCTAAAGTTAAAATTCCACAGAAGATAAACAGATGTTCATTAACTCATTTTATATAATATTTCAAAGTACTGGAACACTTTGAATTAGAGAAAAAAAATCGTCAAAAAATATACTATTTATGATAATAGAAGTAATGTTCATGTTACTTGGAATCCCTTAACAGCCATTCTGCCCACAAAACTCCCAATAAAATAACCAATAAAATAAAATAACTGCATTTTTAACTGACCTGACCTAGATATAATCACTGGTTTTATTAAGTCCTTTTGACTCACTATATGACTAGCACTGTTAGGGTGAATCTTCCAAAACTAGTCAAACTGAAGAGCCACAGATGTTCACTGTACCATAAATTATCACGACTGAAAAATCACTGGGATCTTAAATTTTGACCATGCATCTTTAAAATATTATCATTTCTTTTCAAAGGAAAAAAAAATGAGTCAAGGTAAAAACTTAAACCTTTATTGCATTTTATTCTACTCAGATAAAATACCAAAATCATTAAAGAAGAAATAATCTACAGTATAAAAAAGAAGGAATACCAAAATCCAGCACTTTTTAGGTACCTAAGTGAGTGGACGAAGTAGCAGATAAATATCAAACTACTCTAGGCGGTGAGCACGAGGGAGCTCTTCTTCCTCACTCCCCACATCCAGCAGAGAGACTGAAACGCTTCCAGTGCACAAAATTATACTTCCTGTATCAGTGAGTGAGGACAACTCTGAAAATCGTACCACCAATGTCAAGGGAAAGAAAGAAAAGAGACAACCACTGTCTAACCCAAGGCACATCAACCAATTAAATGGGCAGAAGCTCTTTAAACCTAGACTAATACTCGAGCACAGAATCGAACAAGTCGAAATGCTCTGTGGCAGGCAGAACATGATGTGCTTCGGGGCCCTAAGCAGGCACTGCGTGAAGGCACTCCGCAGGCACGGTGACGGTTATGGACCTCACAGCAGCGCTCACCTCCATCGTCCTCGGAGGCCACTTTAATCACCTGGATCCTTAAGAACAGGAAGTTTCTCCAGCTCAAGTTGGAGAGACGCAGCAGGAGAAGCAGGACAGAGGTGGCAGAGGGAAGAGCGGAGAGCAGAGCAGAGGGGTGGGAAGCCTGAGGAGGAGCCCCTCTGCTCTTGCTGCCTGTGACCAGGGAGGACAGGGGCCACGGACCCCAGAACCCCAGTGGCCTCCGCATGCCAAGGAGGGCTCCAGGACAGGGAGGGAAGGAGGAGTTCAAGCCCACAAGGCATGCAGCTGACTCTGAGAGGAGCCTGGACCAGCTGGGAGATGCCTCCTTCCCAGCATCCTCCTCCCAGAGAGCGCAGGGCCAATGCTAGGGTTCCACCGTGTGTGCTAGGAGCAGAGAAAGCAGGCTAGCCCGGCGGGCCTCCAACCCCCCGGACCATGAGACAGTACGTGGATACCGTCGGGAGCTGCTGATTTGGGACGATTTGTTATGGAGGCAACAGAAAATGCATATGCAAGTCCTCCTGTCCTTCCCCTTTGCTCTCAGACACAGACTTTGTGAGCATGATGGAGCCACGGAGGCCACGTGCCTGGGATGGGGCACAGGCATGCGTCCAGGAAGGAGCTTCACAGCAGGGAACTTGCCTGGCTCACATTGACCTGAGGGTAGGGAGCCTCTCCGGGGCTGCCCCCAGGAACCTCACACATGCAGCACAGTCCCTGCCCAGAGCAGCTCCTTGGAAAAGTCCCAAGTCCATCCAAATTACTCACATAGCTTTTTAAGTTATTGTTTGTAAGTTTACAGATTATAAAAAGGATTGCCAAAACTTATTAAAACTCTTTCCATATGAATGATGCTTGAGAAATTATATTTAAAATCAAATCTTGACAATTTGATTAAAAAGAGATAAGTGCTTGTCATTCTCTAGCAATTTGAATTTTAAAAACTTATTCATATAGTAGAAATCCAATTTTATATAAAAACTGTATTAATAAAACCATCTGACCCAACACAAAGTCATCCAGCCACGTACCAGTACATGTAACTTCTGCTTAAAAACAGACAGAATATGACTTCAGGAGTATTTAAGTTTTCACGGCATTTGAATATGTGGGTGCATGAGGTTTTTAGTTAATGCCGTTAAACCTCAAATGTCATTGAACCTGGAGGTGAGACAGTGCCGCAACGGAAGTATTCCACGGGGCTGGTAGAAGGTCAGACTACAAAGGCAGTAAGGAAGGTCATGTGTGATGCGGTACCAAGAGGACATCTTTAAAGACCACAGGAGTGAGGAAAGACAGACACTGAAAAGCCTCTCTGGAAACTGCCCTGTTTTACTGAAATGCCCCGAGTTAGAGAAGCAGATGATAAATATAGAGAGGAGCCAGAAATATCAGTGAGTGTTGGGTCCTACAGATGGAATTAAAGCAGGCTGATGGGGGCACCTGGGTGGCTCAGTGGGTTAAGCCTCTGCCTTCCGCTCAGGTCATGATCTCAGGGTCCTGGGATTGAGCCCCACATCGGGCTCTCTGCTCGGTGGAGAGCCTGCTTTCCCCTCTCTCTCTGTCTACTTGTGATCTCTCTCTGTGTGTCAAATAAATAAATAAATAAAATCTAAAATAAAATAAAGCAGGCTGATGTGCTGCCGCTCTTCGGTGGCCCAGAAGGACCTGTCTGCAACCGCAGTACTGTGAGCTGGCATCTGAACGACAGAGAAGCTCCCCATTAAGAGAAAAAAGGGTTCAGCATGTCCAGGCGATACCTGGTGCTCATCACAACAGGTGTCACAGGCAAGTGTGAATCACTGTATCTTTCCCCTGAAATTAATAAAACACCGTATGCTAATTATATTTGAATTTTAATAAGATGACTTCTTTTTCTAAAAAAAAAGTATTAAAGGAAATAATAATCTTTACTACTGGAGAACTAAGAACTATTATTCCGGTCATTGGAAGATATCCCTGCATTGAATAAAGTCTCCAGGAAGGGACGCAAACACAGGAGGGAAAGCGCAGAGCCGCGGACCGTGCGAGTACTGTGGGGGTTCTGACCACTGGCACAAGGGGGCCAGCAAGAATAGCCCCGGATGGCGACAGACAAGCAAGCAGAGTCTTGTCAGCTTATGGAAGGACTCCAGAGTTTATTCTAAGCATTTTGGGAAGATTTTGGAGATCTTGTTCTAACATGGAGATGATTTGGTTTCAATTTTTTAAAGACCACACAGCTGTATGAAGAGCATGGGTTGGAAAGGAAGCAAGCACCCAAGGAGGTAGACCAACTAGGAACAAACACTTCTAGCCCCTCCATTCCAGAAGCTATTTAAGTCCTGCGGTACAACCAGAGACCACATAAATATGTGCCCTCACGTGGCTTATGCTCCAGTTGGAGGCCCGACAATTCACGGGCATCATAGTTCTGGAGAAAAACAAACAAGGTAAAGGAGTCAGAGTACGTTCTTTCACAGAGAGACCTCAGGGAAACTGACACTGGAAAAATGACATCTGAGCAGAGAACTGGGGAAGATAATGGGGGAGGGAGAGAGCGCTCCTGGAAGAAGGAACAGTAAGTGCAAAGGTCCTGAAACTGCAGAAACAGGGTGGAGGCTCTGGAAGAACAGGGGAAAAGGGCCATCATGGTTGGAAAAGATTAAAAAGAGGGTGGGAGTGGACGGAGATGAGACCTAAGACCGGAACAAAAGACTGAAAGACGTCAGACCGTTAAGACAAGGTAAGGATTCAGGAAGGGTGAGATGCCCTCACAAGACTTGGAACTGAGGAGAGGTAAGAGCTCACCTGTACTTCTAAGGGCGCTCTGGAGGCTATGCTGAGAACAAACTGGGAGTGGGCAAGTAGAGAGGCCCGCAGAGCAATAACTCCACTTAGCAAACTTGGCGTAAACAGAGTGAGCAGATGGCAGGGGCGACGTGAGCAGTGGGTTCCCAGCACGTTCCGAGGGCAGAGCCAAAGCTACGGCGGTGACTGGGGTGAGGATAACGGCGTGCATTCAGCGGGCAGCAAATGACACAAAGTAAATTAACTGAGCAAATTTTAGAGACTGAGTCGAAAGAACACGCTGGAGTAAGGAAGAAAAGAACAAAGAAAAGGCGTTTCTTTCAGGTGTCTGGCAGGAGCAACGGAGTGGGTGCTAGTGTAGCTGTGTCAAGAGCTTGGGCTGGTCCTGATAAACCGGCAGGACAGCACTAATGGGAAAACATCGGCCAGGCACTCGGGTATACGAGTCTAGAATTCCAGGAAGAGGTCAGGGCTGAAAACAGGAGATCGAAGAGTCAGTCATTCACAGATGACCCTGCAAGCCAGGGACGGGGGGATTTACCTAGAGAGAGAACGAAGTGAAAAGAAGAAGAGGCCAACATTTCAGAGACACGCAGAGAAACAGCCAGTACAGGGAAATGACAACGAGAGCCTGAAAGGGCTGAGGCCTGAAAGAAGAAACAAAATCACCAAGACAAGAAAGTGGAGGGCGTGTAAAGGAAGACACTGACACACGAAATAAGCCAAGGGCACAGTCGTCATTATGGCACGCGGTGTGGGACGCAGCAACACAGCAGAAGACACCACTGAATGGAAGGGGTACAGTCTGTGGGGCCATGGGGACTGGCCACAGAGGGAGCCGGCAGGACGCGGGGGGAGCACCGAGGGACTGGGTCACTGCTCTCTCCCCTGAGGGACACACTGCAGGAGCAGGCCGAGAGAGGATGTCTGGAACACAGGTTAGGTTGCCGGAGAGGGGATAAGGGCAGGAATAAAACACAAGGAGCAGCCAGGCTGGTCGTTGATGGGAGCAAGGCCATCCCTCTAACAGAAAGGCGAGCAGAACCACCGCGTGCCGTGCAGCCCCTTGGAAGACTGTAGGACGGGAAGTGCAGAACTCCTGTCTCCCTGCCTCTGTTTTCTCAGAAATGCTGGTAACAGGCTACTTTCACCAGCTAACTTCACAGTGGCAAACAGAGGAACAGATTTCATATTTATTAAATAATACGCCAACCACCCAGTACTACTTACCAGCCCTGTCGACGTTTGGCAACAAGTTAACTGTCACAAGAGAAAGTGTGCTCCTGAGTATTTTTTGACATGGACACAAACATCATTGCTAGCCAACACCTCACTTTCCAGATCCACCAGCTCGGCATTTGTGACTCTTAAAGGAGTCAGACTCTCAAAATGCCCTTTATATGTGAACGGTTGGACTACACAACCGCGTGAATACGAGAAGCACTTGGGGCACGCCACAAGCGCGCCGACTAGAAGGCCTCTCATCTGGGACCAGCAGCTCTCCCCTCATTTCTGGGAGCAGCCCCCCCGCCCCCGGCTTCTGGGGGACAAATTGCTGTTTCATGTACTTCTGGCGGGATTAGCTGCAAAAAAGGTCATGTCACCCAAGCCGAGCACAGCAGAATCCTTCCTGGGATTCGGGTGAGGCTGGGAGGGAAAGTTCTCCTTCATCACAAGGAGGTCGGCAGCCTGATGCCCAGGATACACACGAACCCTGAGACTAAGGGCAACGCACGTGCAGGAAAGAGAACGGGGACACAAAGACGGAGGGAGAAGAGGAAAGAGGGAAGATGAACGGAGGGAGAACGTGCAGGACTGAGACCAAGAAAGAGTCCACGAGCCCCGTGGGTGCAGAGCCCTGCCCCGCACCTTCCTTTCTGAGTCCTGGTTGGGACTTTTCCCCTGTTGCGCTGGAGTGACTCCGAGAGGGGCACCCGCACTCGCAACCAGGAGCTGGGCGCACAGACATTCTGCCAGATGGCAGTAAAGACAACCCAGGAGACAGACGTTCTGCCAAAGACAGGGAGACACTGCTCCTCGTGTGTAAGGAAAGGGAGGCCCAGGGCAGCGGCAGAAGCTCTCCACTCCCCCACCAGCAGCCCACCAAGTGACCGAGCTCATGGGAGTCTCGAAACGGCTGCACAACGTGCACATGCGTGTCCTACCAGAGGGCGAAGCAGAAGACGGCCAGAGTGCGGGCCGAACACTGCCCCCCTCCTCCAGGAGAGAAGCCGAAGTCGCAACTGCAACAGCTCAGAACATGACATGACGTGACATGGAAACAGGGTCACCCAGACAGAACCACTTAGCTTCCAGGGAGGTCTTCCTGGGGCAGGGCCCGTAAGACATGAGACATGTCAGGAGAGAGATATGTGGGGAAAATGCCATTCGGACGAAGCAGCTGCCAGCAAGCTACCAGGATCCCGGGAGAGGCAGGAAGGGGTTCTGCGACAGGGTTCGGAGGACGCACGGCCTGCGGGGACGCAGATTTTGGACTTCCAGCCTCCAAAGGCGGGAGCCGACCACTTCTGTTGCTTGAAGCCTGCCTGTGTATGATGCTTACCAAAGCCCCAGGAAACCAGTCTAGCTGGTGAGGGTGGGGACATCTGTGTGTGAGGGATCACGTAAGGGTTAAGGACACAGCTTTCCGTGAGCACCTGCCAAAAATATCCCTCTAAACTGAGAAAAATGTGACCCTTCAGGATTTAGCAAGAAGACGAACTATGGAGCTGGGTCTGGGTCCTGCCACTTGCTAGCTGTGGGGTTCTGTCTCCCGGTCTTTAAACCGACACTTAGACACAGCCGCTCAGAGCGCTGCCCTGGGGTGACGCGAGCGGACGGGGGTGCAGGGTGTAACAGGGGCAACTCAAGTGTGAGCCGTCAGGAGATGCAGATGTCTGAGAGGACACGAGAGAGTGGGAGCAGTGAGGCTGGGACGACCTCTCAAAAGACGACCACTGTGGTCGACTCCAACAGTGTCATAAGACAGCATGACAGGGATTACTGAGCAAAGTTTCCATGGAGGAGCATGGAAAACCCAGTATATTGTTTTCAATTTCCTGAAATTCTGTGCTAAGCTTGCTCATATGATAAATTATAATTTAATGAAAACATACATAACAGTAAAAGTTATGAAAATATCCACATAAAATTTCATAGATGGGTAAAATGTTAAAAGAAATGGAGAACTTCTAGAAAAAAAATGTCAGTATGCTTTTCTACTTATGCCAGATTTTTCATTTGCAAACTCCTGTGGTTTAGAATAAAGATTCACTACTCTTGGATGACTTTGTATTTCAACTAAAACTCTTTACAGATCCTTTCCTTAACGTAGTTTTTTTTTTAATATTTATTTTTTATTATTTTCAGTGTAACAGAATTCATTGTTTTTGCACCACACCCAGTGCTCCATGCAATCCGTGCCCTCTCCAATACCCACCACCTGGTGCCCCGACCTACCATCCCCTGCCCCTTCAAAACCCTCAGATTGTTTAGAGTCCATCGTCTCTCATGGTTCCCCTCCCCTTTCAATTTCCCCCAACTCCCTTCTCCTCTCTAACTCCCCATGTCCTCCATGCTATTTGTTATGCTCCACAAATAAGTGAAACCATATGATAATTGACTCTCTCTGCTTGACTTATTTCACTCAGCATAATCTCCTCCAGCCCCGTCCATGTTGCTACAAAAGTTGGGTATTCGTCCTTTCTGATGGAGGCATAATACTCCATAGTGTATATGGACCACATCTTCCTTATCCATTCGTCCGTTGAAGGACATCTTGGTTCTTTCCACAGTTTGGCAGCCGTGGCCATTGCTGCTATAAACACTGGGGTACAGATGGCCCTTCTTTTCACGACATCTGTATCCTTGGGGTAAATACCCAGGAGTGCAATGGCAGGGTCATAGGGAAGCTCTATTTTTAATTTCTTGAGGGATCTCCACACTGTTCTCCAAAGTGGCTGCACCAACCTGCATTCCCACCAACAGTGTAAGAGGGTTCCCCTTTCTCCACATCCTCTCCAACACATGTTGTTTCCTGTTTTGCTAATTTTGGCCATTCTAACTGGTGAAAGGTGGTATCTCAATTAGGTTTTTTTTTCTTTTTAAAGATTTTATTTATTTGACAGACAGATCACAAGCAGGCAGAGAGGCAGGCAGAGAGAGGAAGGGAAGCAGGGTCCCTGCTGAGCAGAGAATCCGATGCGGGGCTCAATCCCAGGACCCTGGGATCATGACCTGAGCCGAAGGCAGAGGCTTTAACGCACTGAGCCACCCAGGTGCCCCTCTCAATGTGGTATTAATTTGAATCACCCTGAGGGCTTGTGATGATGAACATTTTTTCATGTGTCTGATAGCCATTTGTATGTCTTCATTGGAGAAGTATATCTGTTCATATCTTCTGACCGTTTTTTAATATGATTATCTGTTTTGTGTGTGTTGAGTTTGAGAAGTTTTTATAGATCCTGGATATCAACCTTTTGTCTGTACTGTCATTTGCAAATATCTTCTCCCATTCCGTGGGTTGTCTCTTTGTTTTCTTGACTGTTTCCTTTGCTGTGCAGAAGCTTTTGATTTTGATTAAGTCCCAAAAGTTCATTTTCGCTTTTGTTTCCTTTGCCTTTGGAGACATATCTTGAAAGAAGTTGCTGTGACTGATATCGAAGAGGTTACTGCCTGTGTTCTCCTCTAGGATTCTGATGGACTCCTGTCTCACGTTGAGGTCTTTTATCCATTTTGAGTTTATCTTTGTGTACGGTGTAAAAGAATGGTCCAGTTTCATTCTTCTACATAGAGCTGCCCAGTTTTCCCAGCACCATTCATTGAAGAGACCGTCTTTTTTCCACTGTATATTTTTTCCTGTTTTGTCAAAGATTATTTGACCATAGAGTTGAGGGTCCATATCTGGGCTCTCTACTCTGTTCTACTGGTCTATGTGCCTGTTTTTATGCCAGTACCATGCTGTCTTGGTGATCACAGCTTTGTAGTAAAGCTTGAAATCAGGTAACGTGATGCCACCAGTTGTTTTTTTGTTTGTTTTTCAACATTTCCTTAGCAATTCGGGGTCTCTTCTGATTCCATACAAATTTTAGGATTATTTGCTCCAGCTCTTTGAAAAATACTGGTGGAATTTTTATTGGAATGGCATTAAAAGTACAGATTGCTCTAGGCAGTATAGACATTTTAACAATGTTTATTCTTCCGATCCAAGAGCATGGAATAGTCTTCCATCCTTTTGTGTCTTCTTCAATTTCTTTCATGAGTGTTCTGTAGTTCCTCGAGGACAGATCCTTTACCTCTTTGGTTAGGTTTATTCCCAGGTATCTTATGGTTCTTGGTGCTATAGTAAATGGAATCGATTCTCTAATTTCCCTTTCTGTATTTTCATTGTTAGTGTATAAGAAAGCCACTGATTTCTGTACATTGACTTTGTATCCTGCCACGTTACTGAATTGCTGTAGGAGTTCTAGTAGTTTGGGGGTGGAGCCTTTGGGTTTTCCATATAAAGAATCATGTCATCTGATTTAAGCAGTGAGATTGAAGCAGTGATCAAAAACCTCCCAAAAACCAAGAGCCCAGGACCTGATGGATTCCCTGGGGAATTCTATCAAACTTTCAAAGAAGAAATAACACCTATTCTCCTGAAGCTGTTTCAAAAAATTGAAACAGAAGGAAAACTTCCAGACTCCTTTTATGAAGCCAGTATCCCCAAACCAGGCAAAGACTCTACCAAAAAGGAGAATTTCAGACCAATATAATAATGAATATGGATGCTAACATTCTCAACAAGATCCTAGCAAACAGGATCCAACAGCACATTAAAAAGATTATCTACCATGACCAGGTGGGATTCATCCCTGGGCTACAAGGATGGTTCAACATTCACAAATCAATCAATGTGATACAACAAATTAATATGAGAAGAGAGAAGAACCACATGGTCCTCTCCATCGATGCAGAAAAAGCATTTGACAAGATACAGCATCCGTTCCTGATTAAAACGCTTCAAAGTATAGGGATAGAGGGAACATTCCTGAACTTCATCAAATCTATCTATGACAGACCTACAGCAAATTATCATCCTCAATGAGAAAAAGCTTGCATCCTTCCCATTGAGATCAGGAACATGACAAGGATGCCCACTCTCACCACTCTTGCTCAACATAGTGTTATAAGCCCTAGCAACAGCAATCAGACAACAAAGAGAAATAAAAGGTATCCAAATTGGCAATGAAGAAGTCAAACTCTCTCTCCTTTACGTCGTGTTTCCAAATTCTCTTGAGCAAATCAAAACAAAGTATAGTTTATTTACAAATGAGTAACTTTTAATTCTTTCTGATAAGACTATCTGAGAGATTTAAAAAATGGATTGCACAGCTTATAACCCAAAAGACAAACAAATACTTCACTTTTTGTTTGGAGAAAAAAATAATTCATTTTGAAGCCTCCCCTGCCCCCCGGCCAAGACTATGGTTATTTTTTTGTTTTACTTTAATTATCTAAGTCAAACATTGATTCCCTGCTTTTAAGTCCTAACTAAGAACAAATGTATTAATGCCTAAAGGGCTTTCACCATACAATAATTCTGTAAATTTCAAATACCATAAGTAAATACAGGATCTCAACTATGCATCAGACCTAACACAACATTAAGTTCAATCACATCCAGTAGAGTTTTGAAGATAAGCAGAAGGAAAGAAAAGATCTAATCTTCTAAACCGAGGTCAGCATAAACAAAACGTCTGCGGGAGCCAAGGTCCTGCGGCCAGTGGCCTGGCTGCAGCCGGGGACTTACCTAGAGCTCGGCAGGCAAACAGAGCCATGGCGCTCTGCAGTCGGTCTGGCCTCAGCGCCTGCACCACCAGTACCTGCCAACAAAGCGCAGGGAAGGTTAAACATAGAACCCTGGACATTTCACACCAGCGTCACTGTTACTGAACGAACAAATCTTCCCGCGGGGATATGTCCACACCCATCATCGTCCCACTATCTACTTACACAAAATGCTATGTGTTTAAGAGCGAAAATGTTACTAAAATGCACTGATTTCCTCCAACTTCTCATCAAAAGCCACCGCGAGCAAGTAGTGGTCACGGGTGAGCTGTGTCTTCTGCATCTCACAAGGGGCAGCTCAGCCGGTGAAACAAGGGTATGTAAGGGCTTTCTGATGACAGGACAACAGAGGCCCCCAAACCCTGCCTAAAATTTTCACATCACTCTTCTTATGCTCAATTATGTGTTTCCCTAGATGTTGAAGTTATCCAGTAGTTTCTCTTGGTTTTGTTTCCTTCTTGTTTGAAGCCACCCTTGGTAAAGTGTCACTCCCCACAGCGACGTGGGCAGGACAGGAGCACTGGAAGCCAAGGGAAGAGAGGCACATGGAGGGGCACTGGCCCGGACACCCGTCCCCCGTCCCCGGGGCGCCTGCTGGCACTCGGCCTCTGCCCTGAAGGCCTGCATGGGCTAGAGGGGGGCAAATACCTTGCCACGTGCCCCGAGGCCTTTTCAGGAGACACGATCCCGGGAGGTGAGGGGCAAGCCTGTGCAAACTACACCTGAAGCCCCTTCTCTCAGACTTGGTCTCTAAAGCACAGACACCCTCAGGTGGAGGCAGAGGGGTCCCACCAGCCACTCTGCGGGGACTCCATGTCCAGGGGAATGGCATAGGCACAAGGCCCTTCCCCAAGGCAACGTGACATGACCCCCGAAGGCAGAGCCCTCCTGTAAACAGCTTCAGAGTGAGACAGACGCCAGGTACTCTGAGGCAGTTAGCAAACTCACCTGTTGAAACAAGGACACTTTCTTTGCCAGAATAGACGGGAACTCTTGTTCACACACGGAGTTGTGATAGTAGGTCCGCCACAGACCCACGTCGTCGAAGCAGAGGGTCTGGTACAGGCTGGGGAGAGCGATCTGAAACACAGATATGACACTGCGCGGTGAGCGACAAGCAGACCCGGGGTGTGTGTGTGTGTGTGTGTGTGTGTGTGTGTGTACGTGTGCACGTGCATATGTATGCGTGTGTGCATGTGTATGTGCGTGTGCGTGTGCGTGTGTGTGTGTGTGTGCACCCTTTTTTGTCCATCTGTCAGCCATTTGTATGCCTTCTTCACAAAAATGTCTGTTCCAGTCTTTTCCCCATTAGAGAATAATTTCTTAGTATAATTTTTTGGAGTATATATGCTACATCAGTTTCAGATAAACAACACGGTGATCCAAATCTCTAAACGCTGCGGGGCTCCGCAGCATCACCGCGGTAGCGTCACCTGGCCCCACGGAACGCCATGGCCTCACCCGACCACACCCCTCTGCGGTGCCTGCTGTTTCCGCGACTTACTCCTTCCCTTACTTCATCCATCTTGCCTGTCCCCCTTCCCTCCGGCAGCCTCTCCTCCAAACTCTCGCCAACTATGGACTGCAAGGTCAGTGATGTGCGGCAGGAGAGAGGGAGAAGGGTCACGGAAACAGTGGCGCACTGGGAAGACCAGTGCATGTGCGGACACTAGAACGGCGCGTACCACGGCCCGGAGCCAAGTGCTCAGGGATGCGTCATCCAAGTAGCTCTACTCATCCCTAAATAACCCATCATATTGCCCAAATTTCATGAGGGAACCTAACTAAAATTAAACTTATACAGTAGAAAATTAAGTACATTTCACTTCAAATATTGTAATAAGTGATCTAAGCCTATGAGGAGAACCCCTGATGGCCGCCTGTGAAATCCAGTGGCTGTTGGCGTGTAAGCGCCCACTGCTGCCTCTACGTGCTGCGCGGCGTGTAATCACCATTTCCGGCCAGAAATCTGAGGCAGCGTGGCGGCGTGTCTGTTCCGCTGGAGTCTGGGCCCAGCGTGGCGCCCCCCAGTCCGCACACCAGTACTTGTCAGGAGTCCCCGTGCGCAGGTGGGCTCGGCCGGTGCAGCCTGTCCCGACTGACAGCCCCGACCTGGCCCCCACAGGCGCAGTGCCCACCCGTCGCAGACACGAAGCACGAGGGGCCCGACTCAGGAAAAGCCAACTGACGACAAAGCAGCCTGCGCTGACTGGACTCCCAGGCGTCTGCGAACAGACCATCCGCAGCTGCAGGAGCCTCTCAGACTCTGCCGCAACGAACCCGGGTTCAAATCCTGGCCCGGCTTCTAAGTGACCACGTCGCTCTGTGCCTGGTCTTCGCATCCAACAAGCGAGGACAGTACCAGCAGCTACCTCATCGGGGGGCTGAACACACTGCGTGAGGTGATCGGCTTTCACATTCCGCACGATGTGGTGGGCCACCAGTGGGTCACCCGCCAGTCACCCGTCAGTCACCGCGAGCCATCTGGCAGTTTTCAGCACGTGTCACCACCCTGAGGCAGCCACCATACACAGCAGGGAGGAAGGAAAGAGAAGAAACACACAGATTCCGAGGACAGTCAGCTCGCGCCCCCTCCCCACAGAAGCGCCCATGTGGCCTGAGTTCAGAACACGAACAGAAGCCTGGGCAGCTGGGCTCCAGAACCGTGGCCCACGCCCCGCCCTCAGCACCCACCTCCCACTCGGGAATGCAGGGAGGAGGACGGGGAGTCCTGGGAGACAGAGAAGGAAAACACGGTAGTTGGAAAATCAAATACTGAAGGCTTTGACTTTGGTGTCAGAAGGCCTGAGCTGCAGTCTCAGCTCCAGAACTTCCACCTGCTTGACTGACTCCGTGATTCAGCCTCTCCCTACCTCACCTGCCTCTTTTCTGAAACCGGCATAATTACGGCCTCATCAGGTTACTGTGATGATAAAGCAAGATAATATGCGCAAAGCATTTAACGATTGCTTGGCACATAATGCATCTTCAAAAATATGTGTTAAGTTAAAAAGAAACCTTAGGCTCATTCATTTAACTCACTACTATTGACTTTCATTTCTCATCCGTAAAAAGAGAACTTAATAATACCTGTCTCAGGGTTGGTATAATAACTAAATAAGATATATCATGTAGAATCACTAAATTGTATGCCTGAAACTAATACTGAACTACATATTAGCTGTAATTTAAATAAAAACAAAAAATGAAATGAATGAGATAATCCACTTAAAAATGTTTTGTTAACTGATAATGAAATGTTAACATGTATTATAAACCTTTTTTCAATAGGAAAGCTGGCTTCCCTAAATGTTTTGCATTTCCTTACTTAAAAAGAAATGAGTATGTGGGGCAAAAAAAGTATCATTACAATTTTTGGGTTACAAATGTAAGATTTTGTTCCCCAAGTGTAACTAGAGATCAGCTAGAGATCAAACAATAATCATTAATTTTCTCATTCGGAATTCATGAGCCAGGTCTTATGACTGTGTCAGAAGTGTTTCACAAGGTAACAAACTCCTAGAAAGAAGGAACCAAGACTTTTATACATCTGTGCTCTCCACCGTCAACCAGCAGATTACAAATACTTCATAAATACTATCACTTAACAGAATGCATGAACGAGGTGAAACCTACATCCCTGTTTCGTCATTAGCTTGTCCGCTCATCTTCACGAGTACAACCGGAACAGGTGTGTAACAGAGAGCGAACTATGCGTTGAGAGTACAGCGGGCACTTACTGAACAGAGGAACGTACCAGTCAGGTTTTGCACTGTCGGGGACAGCAAGCCTGACCAGGCGCAGATCCCAGTCTCTATGCACTGCAAGCTGGGAGAAACGACCACACACTGCATCGTTCTGACTCAGGAGGACAAGCGCTGTGACGTAGGAATGTTCAAGATGGATGCCAACAGAAGAGACAGGATGAAGAAAGTATGTCCTCAAATGCGAAAGCGATGTCTGCCAGGTGAGCACGGCCACAGGACAGGCCGGCTAGAGGGAGCAGCCGCGAGAAGTGTAAGTGCGAGAAACCATGTGGGGACAGACTGGAGATAGTAGGGAAGAGGCAGGCAAGGAGCAGGCCACAGACTGTCTTCTCTCCTACGCAAATGACGACGACTTGACCCTGGGAGCGATAACCAGCCCTCAGAAGGCTTTAGTAGAGCACACACTGAAGTGTGAGTCAGCTTTAAAACATAAAGGATACAACGAAACAGAGGCCTAAGATCGGAAGCAGAGGCTCTGCAGCAAAGCCCCGGTGAATGGTAAGAGTCACAATTCAGGGAGCGATGCCAAGGACAGAGAGGGGCGCGGGCGAGGGAGGAACCGCGAGGACGGGGAGGAGCTGCGGGCAAGGGACAGTTCAAAGATGAATAAAGCGAGAGAAACAGTTTGAATCGGAAACTCCTAAGTGCACTGCATCTCTCTACCAATCCTGAATTAGTCTATCGATAAGGCCTCCACACTCCATATCGTATCCTCTGTTTCCTTCTCTTCTACCCCCTGCGGGTGCACCACACAGAACCTTGTGCTGTGGAGACCAGACGTGTGTGTGCTGGAGGAAAGATGTAGCTCAGGATTAAAGGACTAATCAGAACAGAGTAACTCTCTTGACGTCCTTTACCCAGGGCTCTGATGGCAGAGTCACCGCAGTATCAACACTGAGATGAACAGGGAGCATCTGAAGAAATAAACAGGACTCGGACGCAGAAGCTGCAGCACCCCCCACAGCAGGAAAGTCACGAGTACCTTCAGTGTGGCCACTGCCCAGCTGCGCTCCTGGTCTATCCATGACGGGAGCTGATCCCGGATCCTCTGCTGGGAGTCCTTCGGAAAAGCAACGTATTCGGTGACATTCAGACTTAGAAAAATTAATAAGAGACTAGCTAACTGTATGAACTCTGATTTGAAAAACTCATTCTGTGTATTATTACTTCATTTGTTTTACGATTGTAAAATTCTATACAACACTATTGTAAAATTCATTCAATGTAACAAGGTATAATAACCATCTACACAAACGTTGCATTCATTTTCATTGTATATTATCTTTTATGAAGCTTAAAAATATAATATAATAAGAATGGCCACATATTTATATTATTTTTAATAATATCTTGCATTTCATACATAATCTAGATTTTGCATTACAGTTTGGGTATTCTGCTTTGAAGAAAACTATGATTCATTACATGTTCAAATAGAAAAGTAGTAGAGAAAAAGCTAAACTTGAATAAAGTTATCGAAAATTTTTAAAAACATTTTAAACTTCAGCTACACGAGAATTTTCCTAGTCATAACACAAAATTCTATTTTTTCAGGATTTTAAAGTGTTCTTGGGATAAAATGTGTACTGAAAGAAACTGCATTAGTTTCTTAGTATTTAATTAGTATTATTCTCATAAGAATATATGTCTCTAGGACAAAAATATTTAGATCTGTTTTATAGTATGGTAGTAGAGCCAAGAATATATTCTCTAGTTAAAGTATAATTTCAACAGAACTGTAAAATTTCTCTGAAGCAAATATCTCAGGAAGCCAAAGAGAGAACTACTTTCCCTAAGAGTGAAATAATTTTATTATTTTTACTTACAGCTTTCCGCAACATGTCTCCAACAACCACACCTGTAAACGTATCCCATTCCTATTGAATAAAAATATGATTTACTCAAAAAATATAAAAATACTAACCAGCTAACACAATTTTCTCAATTTCCCTATAAGATGGCTTACAGTGCAGCTTTCTAAGGACATGGAAAAAAAAAAAACAATAAAACTCATGTCATGTCTTCCCTTTCTGGTTCAACACTGACATCAAGAATGAGTTCATGTAGTAACATAACATATTCCTAGGCAAACAATGAGCAATAATTTTACTAAAGCAAAAGCCTAACAACAGTCTCTCTCCCTATATATATATACAATGCTTCAACATCCACAAATTTACATGTTGTGTTCAGTCAGAGTTTATCTTATTTGCCCCATTATATGCCATTTTTCACTAATAAATAAGCAATAAAGTGCATCAAAAATTTTAAAAATTCTGTATGCCGGGAAAAAACAGAGAAAAGTACTTCCATTAGCTTATCTTTTTCAGCAGATTAGGAGAAGACTGCCATTATTCTTTTTTTAAATTAATCCATAGAATCATGACTGACCCAGGGCTACAGAATCTAGTGCTCCAAGATCTCGGTCTTCCCTGCAGGTAATAATGGGCACTAGCATAGTCCTTGTTATGTACTGGTCAGCAAATAAAGAGAAAACATATAAAACTTGAGAGCAATATGGAAAAAAACAAAATTACTTCCTGCCTCCACCCAGCATGACCACTCACTCCTCTTCACTGAAATCATACAGTCATGATCAGTCACGATGGAATAGAAATGGTTACTATTACTAGACGGGGGGTCAGAGAAAAATGTTCTCTTCCCAATATTACGTACACTCCGGCAGGGAAAACCAGGGAATATTAAGTCTTACACAGTGCAGAATTTACTGATCATGGTGAAAAACACGATACAGGGGAGGGAAAGGCATCAAAGCTAATGGTGGAAACAAAAGGAGTGAGTCAAGTCCACAAATTCAGGAGAAACAATACAAGTTGGCCAGAGCAAGAGAGAAAAACAGGTACGTGGAAAGGTCTGCATTCTTCAAGTTTGATTCCAATAAGGAGAGCCCAGGACATGAAATCTGACCAAGCAGCGGGGATGGTCACAGCTGGACTGTCCGTCTGTCTGTGCGCTATTCCCCAACCTCGACGCTCCGCTCTCACTGATGACAGTGACACCAAAACCAGAAAATCGCTTACAAATAACTTTTTAAATGTCAGAAGCACACCAGAGATAGATTGGTTAGCTCTAACCTGAAGCAGGTTCTTTTCAAGGGGGAGAGGTTGATAGGGCAGACCAGGAATGAAGTTATAGACAACGAAGATGAATTATACATAAAAGACTAACACAGGGCTCTGGGCTCCAGGAGGTTTCTGGAAACGGCCCACCTTCTTGCTTCCCTTGCTGACTCGGAGCAAGTCAGTGAAGGGGGTAAAGAAGGCAGCTGTCCACCAGCACTGTTTCACTTTGTATATGTGTCAGCTCCACTGCCCGTGCGAGCAAGACAAGCAGGGGACTGGGGTTCAGAAAGGTTTAGAAACACTGGGGTAAGTCACTCTGCCTCACCATCCCTTCCACATGCTGGGCCCACCCAGAGGGGAGAAGCAGAAATCAGCATCTTGCACTAAATTTTTAACTTAGTAAAAAATCAATAGGTTGATAATTTCTAGACAAAGTTATTTCTACTCCAACCATAAATCTGCCCATTACCAAACTTCTATGTAACTCTAACCGTCTCCTCCCTTACCCCCACTTACATTTTCTTGAAAAAGTTCAGGATGCATGCCTCGAACAAAATGCAAAGCAAACATCAACTGATCAGCCTGAAAAGAATAACAAATGTTATCTTGCTGTTTCTAAATTTGTGTTTTCAGAAAAGCACAGTCCTGATAGGAATCTTTAAATGATCTACTTTTACCAATATAAGAAATGACTATCCCAGTGGCCCCTCCACAAAACAATATTTCCAAGTTGTAGGTGGGAAGGATAGAGAAAGTACCTGAAGTTTTAGAGAAAACATTAAAGATTAGTCATCATATAACTGTATATATACATCATATAATTTATATTCATTGATGTATATCATATAAATGCATGTATCATTTATATATACATCATATAATTTATGTATTAATAATATACATCATATAATTCTATGATTTAAAAGTATCATTTATATATACATCATATAATTTATGTATTAATAATATACATCATATAATTCTATGATTTAAAAACACAGGTTTATTTAACAAGCTTAAATCCAATTTTGAGGTCTGAATTACCATAAAGATCAACCCCCTGCATTAGTAATCTTCAATCTGTCATTGTGTATGCTTACATGATCCAGAACATTCTCTATGCCCTTAAATCAAGGTATTTCATTTCTAGAAAGTTATGCAAAGGGATGATGAATATATTTATAGATAAGAAATGAGGGCATTTGATGCAAGATTTTTTATTATGGAAGAAAAACTGAAACAAACCAAATGTTCAAAAGTTTATCATAAATAATATTCAAATCAAAATATATAACATAGCCCATACAATGGAAAAAAGGGCAATATGTTCATATAAACATACACGGATAAATACCTGCCAAAAAAATTGAAAAAAATGGAATCAATTTTTATTGGTGATTTACTTTTACAACCATAAGTTATTTTTGGTTTCTTCTTTTTCTCTTAAGTGTATTTTGTAAATTTTCTAAAATAAACATCTCATTTCTGTTTAAAAATACAGTAAATGCTTATTAAAAACAACAAAAAATCATCTACTCTAACACCATCTTTCCCGCCAGTTTACAGTTTAAGCATTTTATATAGCTTCCCCCACACTATAAATAACATTTTATATCTCATACGTGCATATGATTATAAGTCTACACCTAGGCTAACTATAAGGGCTGTAGAGACTACCAGCAAGTGATCTCCTCACCTGCGGGAAAATCACCCCTCTGTCGGAAAGATTCAGTGTCTTGAATAACACGAGAGGATAATTTCCTTTATGAAAGTATATGTTACACATGTATACACAAGTACTCAACGAATGCCTATTAAGTGAATAAATAAAAACCATGTGTTTACAACCATAACATAGTCAATGCCTGAAAAAAAAAGTTCTCAAAGCAGAAAAACTTTAAGCAGATGGCCATCACTCGGGTGTGGAAAAAAAGTTACAACCAACTACTATGTGTGTGAAATAACTCCCATGTGGCTTAAAAATATAAAAAGCAGGACACACCATCTGAGGAGATGTGCGGTGTTCTCAGGTATCAGGGAGTATGAGTCACGTGGCCCAACCAGGCTCAACAGGATCTCTGTCGATGGTGTTCCCGGCTGAAAATGGCCAAAGAAGCTGTTGCTGGCAGTCAGCCGTAGTATTTAGAAACAGTATTCTAATAAAGAACAATTATGACTCAAAAGTACTCCTAAAAATATAATTTACTGAGAGACAAGAGAACATATTATTTCTAAATAAACCGGAGTCAAATTAAGAATGAACATCAATCTTACAAACTTCCTGCGTACTTATTTCAAACAATAACAACAAAAAACCTGCCAATATCTAGTTGAGAAAACATTTTGTGCCTCCGATGTCCTTGATCTACACTGCTCATCAGACCAGAAAATTTAGGGTTTTTTAGTTCAATGTCAATTTATCTTATCACACTTGGGTTCTCTTACAAAATTCTTTACTATCAAGGGGCCATATAATAAGCAGCCTCTCAAGTGATTATCAACATAATTAGCATGAAGAGAGAGCATTAGGAGATGACTACATGGTATGACTCAGCCACACAGTGCATCCTCTGTCATTACACGTGCTGGTCAATGTTCACAAAGGGTAAAACCATTAGCACAGGACTCAGAAGAGATATGGGAATCCTCAAGTGCATGTCTCGGCTGGGACACAGTTCACCTTTTCAGACACAACCATTCAGCTTTACCCCCAGCCGGTCAGCCCAAGTCTCCGGCATCCAGCAGAGTGGGTTTAAATTCCAGTTCCGACATCCTCTACATCCAGAAAACCTACAAAGGTGCTAGCTCTAAATCTTGATTTCCTCCCTTCTAGAATGGGGTTGTTGTAGGAATTAAGTAACAATGCATGCCCTTGCACAGTGCCTGGAACATTGGAAGGTGACAGAAAATAACTACCCACTTTGCAGTCACCTGATGTACTACATAATACTGCACTGAAGAGGAAATTTATCTTAAAAAATTCTATAAACCGCATGATTCTCAGAGATTAAGAAGCAGTAGGAAGAAGAAGAGTACTCTACACTATTCGTCACTCGCAAACACACTCAGGGAAAGTATAAAACAGATGTTACCGTATGAACTTGCTCTAATCTACACAATACTGAGACAGCACCGACCTTGAGTACCCACACTTGTGCTCGAAGTCACACGTTTTAATTAATAATTATATGCAATCCAACTCTACTTATGAAAATCTAAAGAGTTAGATAAATGCTAAGTTTCAAAATTTCCTAAGCAGAAGAAAATGATCCAAATTATCAGGATTCATTTTAACA
Organism: Mustela nivalis; assembly: GCF_964662115.1. NCBI lineage: Eukaryota > Metazoa > Chordata > Mammalia > Carnivora > Mustelidae > Mustela > Mustela nivalis. The sequence continues at coordinate 9,033,073 of NC_139028.1, read as the reverse complement.
GCAACAAGTTAAAAAATTTATAAACAGCCAATCAAAGAACATCCACTTTTCTGTTAAAGAAAACACATTTTGACAGAAAAAAATACCAGAATCCAAATTCAATGATTTGTCAGAGAAATACAATCATGAGACACTAGGATTTTATTTTGAAAATGTATGATTCATCTGTATTTTACTCAACTAGCCAATTCATTGGAAGAGGGAGGTGAGGGAAGCTCTCCACACCTCACCAGACAGTCTTTCGGCACCACATCAGAGCTCCCTTAGGAAATACTTCTGCAAGGAAGGGCAAACACTGAGAGTACAGGCTCTCCGAGGCCTCTTTCCAACCCTTTTCTCTACTCTCATCCAATATATGTGGAAATTATTTAACACTCCAACGAAACTTCCACTACTTTGTATCTACTCCAAGTGAAAAACTGGGATGAAGAAATTACCTGGAGAAGTACTAACTTGCACACAGTTCCATTATAATCATAAATTTTGGGGAACCAAGTATACTACTTATGCTATAATTGTCCAAAATACTTTGGTTACTGAAAGAAACACTTTTTGGTCACTTGGAGAAGAAGAATGGCAGAGCCAATGACCTCAAGGGAAAGAGCTCAACAGCTTTCTCCATTTGGTTTGGTTTATTAAAAGTCCAAAGTTTCTGCTACAAAACAAGTCAATCATTTTTGTTCCAGGTCAAGCTGGTTTTCTGTGGGTGTGACATGACCACTAATAACCCAGCTTCTGTTTTAGGGTCTCTCGTTGTCACAACGCTGTCACCAACACACCAGCAACATCAGCAAGAGAGACTGGCAGGCAGGGTAATGTGAAGGTGACTGCTACAAATACAAAAACCTCTCACTAAAATATGAAATCAGTTCCACCTTAGGTCAGATTACAATGCTCAGTCTTGAGAAATTATCTCATTACTCTACAATTCCTGTGCTTTCTTGTTATGCAACGCTGGAACTCCGTGGATTGCTGAATTCACACTGATAGAGAAACCTGAGTATCAGAAACCAGACAGTCCATCACCAGTTAAAACACGACTCTAGAATTATACATGACAGCTTTCTAAAGGTGAGTGTTAACTGCTCACAACAGAGAAGTATATCTCAAGACGGGCGATAAGGAATCGCACATGCGCACCACACTGCTGAGGACACCCAGCCTTTGCGCCCCCGTGTCGTGCAACAGGAAGCTGGCTGGAGCCTCACTGCCGTGTGTTTGCACAGGGAGCAGCCCCAAATAAACTTCACTGACAGAGTCAACCGTCTCCACACTGAACATGCACTGTATCTTCCCCTAATTACATGACAGAACACATGACATAAGGGTTTAAATATCATCAGTCAACACAGTGTATTACTAAAAAAAAAAGTTAAGAACACATAGGCAGAGGCACAGACATACGGATCAGAAACAAGGAATTCCGAACAAGGTGCTGACCTCTGCAGTGAATAGGAAAGTTTCTATTATCTTTCCATTGAAACATTTTTAAACTAAGTGCAGGTCTGTGATATTTTCACAAATCACAGCCTATTTCAGTGTATAGGTCTTGAAAGAAAAGTAAAAAAGCATTAAGTATATTCTTAGGAGAGTGATCAAAATGAAGCTTTGTGGCTCTAATGTATTTGCTAGAAGGATAAGAAAGGTTAAAGCTACAAAGGAAGGGAGAAAAAATGAACCAAGACGGGACCAGGGAGGGAGACAAACCATAAGAGACTGTTAATCTCAGGAAACATACTGAGGGTTGCTGGGGCGTGGTGGGTAGGGACAGGGTGGCTGGGTGATGGGACACTGAGGAGGCCATGTGCTATGTTGAGTGCTGTGAAGTGTGTAAGCCTGAGGAATCACAGATCTGTACCCCTGAGCAAATAATACATTATATGTGAATAAAATAAAAACTAATCATAAGAATTCATAACATAGCAATCAAAAATAAATCCAATGATTAAAAAATAAAATTTAAAAATAATTACAATAAAGTGGACTTGTTCTGTAAACAGCTTATTCTTTAGAATACCAAGAAAATTAACAAACACGGCAAATAAGGAATGTAAAATAAACTTAAAATAAAATAAAGCTTGAAACTCTTTCAGAAAATATTTTTAAGTTGTGTCTGTGTAATAAAAATGCTTAAGTATTATGTGCAAAAATACATTACGCAAATGTTAGAGATGCCATCCTCAGATCTACCTAAGGTCATAACGTTTTAGGGACAAATTGGGCTTTGAGATCATCTGCTTATAAGCAGATATTATTAATCTGGTTATTATTAATCTGGATATTATTAATCTTTCTATTTTTTATCAAGTTATGGCTTATAAATATTTTTTATCTCCTCTGAATTTTTATTAAAGCTGCTTATTTTACCTTCCTTATCTGCTTATAATTCCTCATGTATGCAAGTTAAAACTGGGAGCCAAATTTTTAGAAGGATGGCTAATCATAAGAGCTCCAAAATACACATATACACTGTCTATAGACCTATATGGAGTCTCCACAGTTCTCATTAAAGACACATCCCAAAGAAATGTCCAACTATAAGTCTTTGAGCATCCAGTAATAATTCCATCTCAAGGAAAGATCATCAACATTCTGACTACTCAAAAAAGTTACTGTCCCCTTCTGAAGAATGTATTAACTGTATCTTTCCCAAGATTTTCTAAGAACCCTACATACCCGCACCATAGTAACTGTTTCTCTCATGTAGTTAATTGCCTTTACAAAGCTCTTCCTTATCTAGCCCAGCCTATACCCTAAGACCAGTACTTAAAAAAAAAAAAAAAAAAAAATCCTAAGTGAAAGCTTCTATTTTCTACAACACTCAAAAATTTCTAAATTACATTTTACTTTCTATTCCTCGGGGACCCTTGTAATACGAAGACACCGATGACAAATTTCACAACTCAAGATCAGGCATTAATTTACTTCCTAATGCCAGGAATGAAACCAGTTTTGTCTCCCAACCTAGGAGACACTGGCCATATCAAGAGGTATTTTTGAATTTAACAACTGTGTGGAGGAAGTATTCCCAAACAGACCCCCCAAATGTCCTACTGTGGTGCACACTGGCACCAGTGCTGAGCAGGGGACAGCGGTGCACCTAGAAAATGACCTCCACAGCCTGTCACAGGGTCCTCCTTCTGGGCTGCTGGTGTCCAGAGCCACGGCGGCCGACCCCTGCATGTGTGCTCTCTCTTCCTTGCTCGCACTCTCCTCCCTCCCAGCCACAGCCCGCCCCGCCGTGAGACCTTCCAGTTAGCAATAAGCATCATTCTGGGAAAGTACCAGAAATGCCAATTTCAATACCGTTCTGTAGGTAAATGTGATACAAGTTAACTGTAATAATGAATCAAATCAAAATACAGGTCGTATTTTATACATGAAAAAACAGTACTTCTTACCTTGAATAGGCAACGGCATATATATTCATAGACCATATGTTTTAATGAGCTGATAAGAGACTGGATTCTCTGTTCTGTATTTTCAGATTCCTATAGATTACAATTACAAAATTTAAAAAACCATTAGGAAATTTATAAACATGTAAATAATACCCCATAGCATAATCACACCTATAAACTGCTCCTCCAGACTCAAAGCTGATTCTGGAGCAATTATCTTTGTCAATTCAAGGGGCCAAACAAGTACATTAAACTTGTACACTAATACAAGAAAAATATTTGATGTATTTTTCTTTAATGCACAGAATTAAGGATTTCAAAGAATGAAAATTACAGTCAATTTCTAATAAAACAATGTGAATTGAATTTGACAATACCACTTTGATACCTAATGGCATTTAAAATACTATGAGTATGGGCTAAATCCATTTCATTCCTTGTATTATAATAATCAACCCAGCCCCAAAACAGGATGACCAGAACCACCCAATATAAAATTTTCTAATCCTCAATATAAGAACCTGAACAATGTTAAACCACGCCTTCCACGTTAGCTGAAGATGGACAATAACTTCGACCGTGATGCTGTTTAAGAACTCGTACCACCTTTAGTGTTTCACCTGTTCTCTGCTTCTGTGTGGTACATGACTGCCATGATCTGGAAAATAGCACTAATGGCTGTTCCCTCTGCTTACTAAGAAGGGATTGGTGTGGACACCGACAGAGGGAACTGTCAAGGCTGGTCTGTTCCCCAACAGTGATAGAGCTTTACATCTCACCTCAGGGAGCACTTGGAGGAAACAGCCCGTGAAAGCTCCACTCCGCTGTACTAGTTAGCTAAATTTTCTTGCTTGCTTATGATTATAACTGACAAGAAAAAACCTCATACGACAATTGTAACATTTCGAACAACAATTCTAACAGTTTCAAGAACTACATCCAGGATAAGCAGGGTGAGGTGTGACACCGACATAAAACCACAGAGGCTGGAGCTCATGTGCAGCAGGCCCTGGCCCGGCCCCAGGGTACCTGTCCTACCTGAGAGCTCACGTGGCAAACAGCCTCTCCCCTTCACTACTGCTTCATGAAGATCACGCACATGCACAATACACACAAACACACACACACACACACACATACACACACGGAAACACCAACATGCACATGCACACACAAAATACACACAAACACACACATGCACACACACACAAAGGTCAGTGTTATTCAAGAGCTACACCACCAAAGACTGCCGGTTCCTGAGGAGACACGGAGCTGTACACCAGAATAACCCAAGTTCTCACTGGGTTCAGGCAGAACTGCTAACCTCTTCACCAGTTCTCATACTCCTTCAGAGTCGCTGACTTGTTTTTTTTTTTTAAGATTTCATTTATTTATTTCTTTATTTGACAGAAAGAGATCACAAGTAGGCAGAGAGGCAGGCAGAGAGAGAGAGGAGGAAGCCGGCTCCCCGCTGAGCAGAGAGCCCGATGCGGGACTCAATCCCAGGACCCTGAGATCATGAACTGAGCCGAAGGCAGAGGCTTAACTCACTGAGCCACCCAGGTGCCGTCAGAGTCACTGACTTTGAACAGGTAGATTTCTACACTAAAGGAAAAGAAAGAATTTAAAATAAACTTATAATTGTGTACTTTTTCTAAGTAATTTATGAGAAATTTATCATGCAAAAATTATTCAAAGATATAATCCACAGTTGGTGGAGACACAGATGGAAAAGGCGTTGTCACTGTCTCGATTGAACATGCCAACAGCATGTGTCCCCAAAGGCAATGAGAGGCATTTGTCTGAGAGCTTACAGACGGGCACTTTAGTCCCAGTCATCCAAGTCTAGGACTTTAACTCAGAAGAAAACTAGAGAAGCAACCCACTGAAAAAAAAGAAACCGTCAATGTCTGTAGCTGCCTTAAAACACAGGCCCATTCTCTGGGGCGCCTGGGTGGTTCAGTGGGTTAACCCTCTGCCTTCGGCTCAGGTCATGATCTCGGGGTCCTGGGATCAAGCCCCGCATCAGGCTCTCTGCTCAGCAGAGAACCTGCTTCCTCCTCTCTCTGCCTGCCTGTCTACTTGTGATCTCTCTCTGTCAAATAAACAAATAAAATCCTTAAGAAAAACAAAAACAAGGGCGCCTGGGTAGCTCAGTGGGTTAAGCCGCTGCCTTCGGCTCAGGTCATGATCTCAGGGTCCTGGGATCGAGGCCCGCATCGGGCTCTCTGCTCAGCAGGGAGCCTGCTTCCCTCTCTGCCTTCCTCTCTCTCTACTTTTGATCTCTCTCTGTCAAATAAATAAATAAAATCTTATTAAAAAAAAAAAACCTAAAAAAAAAAAAAAGAAAAACAAAAACAAAAACAAACCCATAGGCCCATTCTCTGACAGCCTCTTGTCAAGAGGTGTGTCCCCCCGACACCTTCTCGATCCCAGCAGCTTTGGGACTGCTTCCGCCAGACTGCATACAACACAAGTGACACTAACCCCAGGCTGACTTACAACAGCTTCTGCCTCGTGCACCGGAACACACGTTCAGCCACCAACATGTCCTATCAGACATCGCAACTCTATGTGGCATAGAAGTCCAGCTCGGTGTCCTCCTCACCAAGCCCTCTTGCCCCAGGCACTGGGCGAGCAGGGGAGCCTCCCCCTCCCACCCCTGTTCTGCCCCTCCTGTTCCAGCTGAGGTCCCAAACACTGTCAAAGAGAGAGGTCCCAAGGAGCCATCGCTGCTTGGCCCTGGCCAAATTTCCCACAGAAGCCATGAACTGAAGAGAACCACTGTCAGATCGGCCGAGCCTGGGGTTAGAAAAACGTCTAGATAGCACGTGCGCACAGGGCTCGGACCGTCCGGCCTCACAATCTTTTGAAACACTGTGCAGGTTTCTACGGAGGGCATGAAAGCTGTCCGTGCTATGCTGGGGCTTACTGTAAGGACCGTGTGATACCTGTGGGTGAAGACACCCCCTACCCCTTAGCAGACACACTCCATAAGGCGGAGGACACTCCTCTGGCCTCCTTAGCTACAGAACCTGGCACGGAGCACAGCTCAAATGACTGACAATGACATTTTCAGTGTTGTTTTCTCCAAGGAATGAGATTATGTAGATGATTTCTTAGCCTTATACCATTTTAATGATAATCTATTACTTATGGATTTGTAGTCAGAACTGAAATCATTTCCATTGAGAGGATGGTCACCCCGGGATGGTTGGTATAGAGGGCAAAACAATTCAGCTAGTTTCTGAGCTAGTCTCTTTAGATAGTTTGAAACAGTCCCATCGGCCTTCTGAAAACAGAATTCCAGACAAGTTTTCACAGGCAATTCTCACCCTAAGCCAAGCCCCTAGTCAAGGCACCTCAGCCACTGGCCACTATGGGATAAGGACGGTGTACCTGCTTGTTCCGCAGAGCTCGCTGGAAAAGTCGCAGAAAGGCCGCCAGGCTGAAGCGGTACATGTTGTTAATTTTGGACAAGTCGGAGATGATGAAGTACATCTTGCTGGCGCTGTCAGCCAGGGGAAGGTAGGCATCCCGCTCCTGCAGACCAGAGGGTGGAAAGGTAGCCCTCAGCGCTGGCGCGCACCTGCCACCCCGTGCCCCGCCGGCCGCCCTGCGCGTCCCACACGGGTGCCACACGGTGACATGTCACACAGCACCATATAGCCTGCCTTCCTCTTACAAGACTGAGCACCGCAGATTAAAGAAGTCTCAGCTCCGGGACCACATGCACGGCCCTCTGGAGGGTGCCTGAGGGAGCAGTGAGGGGGGCTGCTCAGCAATCATGCCCCAAGAGAAGCGGTGCGACTGTGCGTGCCCAGAGGGAGGCAGCGTAGGGTCGCTGTTAGTGTGGCCGGACGGCAGGGCACCACCGCCCCTGCAGGGAGGGGAGCGTGGAGACCGCGAGTGTAGAGCGACTGCGAGTGCAGAGCGACCGCGAGTGTAGAGCGGCCCCCGAGTGCAGAGCGGCCCCCAGTATAGAGCGGCCCCGAGTGCAGAGCGACTGCGAGTGTAGAGCATGTGGGTGCTGGTGCCGCAGGAACACTGGTGGAGCGGAGCCTGGACCAGGGGTCAGGCTCCGCGTGGGCACAGAACAGACGGGAGAGCACACGGACCCCCGGGATGGCAAAGAAGGGGCCCCAACAGGGCAGGGTGTAGTGTTCCCAGCGGGACTTGAGAGTCACTGTGATCCCAGCACCAGATCACAGAGGTGGTGCCATTACGGGGTGCCTCAGTGCTGTGCATGGAGGAGGGAGGCCAAGCCCTGTGATGTGAGACCGGGAAAAGAGGGGTGCACCATCGGCTGGGCTCAGCCAGGGGGCCGGGCTTGCCACGGGCTGCACACCTACTCCAGCAGCAGTTCCCGCAGAGGCTTTCTCAGGACAAACGGCAGTGCCCTGCAGGTGCACAGCCAGGACAAGGGCTGGATGGCACCAAAAGGATGCCTTCAGCATGGGCCCAGGGGAGGCTGGAGCCCAGAAATGCATGGGAACCCTCATCTGTCCGGGCATCTGCCCACCTTCAGGCAAAGCTCCATCACCAGAGTGCAGAAGGAAAGGCAGGCTGTTCTGAACTTGGGCTAGGATTTTGCAAAAGGGCTTATCAAAAGAAAGGCAAAAGGTATTTTAAGCCATGGCATCTTAAGGGAAGAAAATGTTTTTAATGGAAAAAACACCTTAGAACTCCTACTTAATATACTGAACGTACCTTAATCTTAAAAAGCTCCAGGAATGGCAAAGATGCTCTTAGCAGTCATTTTCAGTACTCTCATTTTCAACTTCAGTATAGAACTGTCACCCCAGAACCAGAGCTAATGCGGTGCCAGAAATCAGCAGAGGCCAGCGGACCTCAGGCTCGGTGCCCTGAGCATCTCACCCCACCCCCAGAGCAGGACCCATCAGACCCAGGTTCTGGGCTTTCTGAAGAACTTTCTTTTTTGTAACCGTCATTCCCCCGAAGTCCTGACTCTCCACTGTTTAATCATATTAACATAAAAGTTTAAGAACACATGATATAAGATTACAAAAAAAAGGAAACAATTACTTGGTCAAGGGAAACTTGGAGTTTGTAAGATTCTTTCAGTGACTCCTGAATAAGTGCGCTGCTCGCTTTCGTCTGATTCAAAGACTCAATCAAATCCTTATTTTCCAAAATATTCCCTTGGGACGTGGCAAGTGTCTGCAGCAAAAATCCATAAAATAATGTGAATATTATCATACATATTAAAATAACCTATTAAAAGAAACCCATCTTAGCTATCATTAAATAATGTTTATGAAAACCTTACGTTATTTTAAAAGAATTTCAACATTTTATAGCTTATGAGAATGTTAGAGTAAACCATTACATAGTATATCATCAAAGGATATATTAATTTTATCAATCTAATAAAGTAAAAACTACTTAAAGTTACAGATTAAATCATAATTTCATGCTACATTTTAATGCTGCTTGAAACTCTAAGCACATAATAGATAATTCAACATTAGTGAAATAATACAATATAAAATCAGTATTCCTTAAAGATCACTTATTTTAGACATTAATTACCATTACTTCTTAAGATCTTGCATTCCAAGACATCTACTTTTTTCTCTCTGATTATTTATTTTAAGATATCTTTGATACAACCAAAAACATGTGGAAGGTATTACTGAATTTTTAAATAGCTATTAATTATATTCACTTAAAAAATATAATATAAGAAAGCATCCTGAATAACTAAATTTTACCTCTAAAAGAGATTCCTCAAGCTTGGCTAACTGTATTTTCTTATCTTCTTCCTGTTGTAATAGTTTTGTTTTCTGCTCCTCTAAGTCAGGTTTCTCATGCTGAATAGTTAAAGCCAAAAGCTAAAAAAAATTTTTTTAAGTCAGTTGTTTTAGCAGTAAAGTTCAAACAGAACAAAACAAACTTCCCACAAATAGGCCTTGTGTTGTGCCAAATATTGCAATTATTATGATATTATGTACTTCATTTGACTTTAATTAAATAAGACTATTTTAATATTCATAATTCATAATATATAATTTTCATAATTTTTGATGAAAAAGAGGCAAATAGTTAAACTGATCAATAAAACATTAAATAGTATATGACGTGTAAGAAATTTTTCTTACTTAACATATCAATGTGTAATATTTAGTTCTAAAATTAGATTAAATATGTAACAACAATGGAAACTAGATTTTTTAAGTGGCAAATACCCCTATAAAGAAACAAAGAGATCTCTTACTTAAAATACTCTATCCTCCCAATCCCAGTGAGATACCACTTCACCCCCACTGGAACGGCTACAGTTGAAAAGATAAATAACAATGTGTGTCAGCAAAACCGGGAGGGGGGAACAGAACCCTCACATGTTGCTGGCAGGGAAGTAAAGCACAGTCACCCTGGAAAAGTCTGGCTGTTCTTCAAAATGTGCAACAGAGAGTTACCACAAGAACCTGGCAGTCCACTAAAAAGCCACAGAACTGCACACTTTAAATGGGTTAATTAAATCAATCTTCCTAAAGCTATTTTTAAATGCTATGTCAAATTCTTCATTTTGAAACTTTAAATTAGGGTTTGTGACACAGGAGGGACATAGAACACGTCACTGCAAAGCTGCCGGACAAGCAACCTCACTGAGCACTTTGGACGGATCTGACCCCGTGCGTGGGGACGGCCATGCTCCAGACAGAATGAGCAATTTAATCAGTCAATTCTGCCAGGCTCTGAGTAATCCCTTCATAGTTTTATTTATAAGAAGTATCATCCAAGTAAGTCAAAACATACCGTCCATAAAAACACATGCTGTGAGCTGTATGTTATTATAAGAAAAAGAATTTTAAAGGAAATTTTTGAAAATTATAACTAAGTAAAAATGTACCAAATATACACACTATCATAGTAAATGAAAACAAGAAGAGTCTACAACTGTTAGGTGAGTGAAAAACAGAAGGACTCAAAGTCAACAGGCAAGATAGCCTTAAGAGGAAAATGAGTGAGGAAACTATGTAAGCAAAAGCCTAGAATATAAAAAATCATTTGAGATTCACATAATGGTCTAAATCATAAGAAGCCATACACAGAGATGAAAATTCAAAGAGGCATACGTTCTAGTGGAAAAACAATTGTCAGCTGGGAACTCTAACACCCGCCCTCAATCAGCCAAACAAATCAACTGAAACAGAGTTCTTGTAATGTGAACTTCAGTTTTTATAATTAAAACAGAAAACGTAGCTGAACTCAATCTATGATCCTTCTCTCTCCCAAACTCTCCCACACATGACAGAAATCGACCCTGAAATTAATGTGCGGCTGGAAGAAGCAGCGCTTCCATGCTAACAACAGACGCACGAGTCTGACACAAATGATAAAGGAAACCCCAATGCTGGACTCCACCCACGAACAGATTGTCAAGACGGTTCCAAAAGTTTAAACGCTAATCACTTCCACAAATGCACCTCCAGTGCCGAGAGTCCTCTGATACACCAAGCTGCACCAAGCTGCCGGAGACCACAGAGGTCACGTCTCGGGGGCCACATGTACCTGTCCTCGCAATCCGCTCCTGGTGGTAGTGAAGTTGACCTCTGTAACGATGGAGGCTGCGTCCGGCGGGATGAAGGGATTCGGGTTTCTTGTTGACAAGAAAAGGCGGAATTCTTCATTGTAGTCAATAATTTTGTCACCTATTTGTACCACATAACGTGGTCCTATTTGTTTAAAACAACACATTTAGTTGGCTTCAATATTCTGTCCTTTGCTTCATGACATTACAAAACCTAATTTACATTTCCTAGTACTTCTCAACAGTCACTAGCACAGGCTTTTTAGTAGCGTATGGAATAGTAGCAGTTAGCTGCCCAAGGAACGAGGAACCAGAATGCCCTGTTCATCGGCACATACACAAACAGGGCTAAGCACCAGTCAGTAAGACGATTTTGGGATACTGATGCATCAAAGAAATATATACATATTACATTTTATTCAAAATTTTCCTGAAATGACTGATTATAGGTGACACAAACAAAAACAACTCAATTATATACAATTCTCCATGTAACTCATCAGTTAAAAGATGTTCATTGAGTGGCTTTGGTGGCTCAGTCGGTAAAGCGTCTGCCTTCAGCTCAGGTCATGATCTCAGGGTCCTGGGATCAAGTCTCGCCTTGGGCTCCCTGCTGAGTAGGGAGTCTGCTTGGGATTCTCTCTCCCTTTCCCTCCACCCCTCCGACTCATGCTGCCTCTCTCTTGCTCTCTCTAAAATACATATTTTTTTTAAAGTGTTCATTTTCTAGCTTTTAAGATGTACTACGTAAAGACAGAAAGAGCTGGTGAAAACCTAGGATTATCAATATATGAGGAATTGCAAGGATGCCCATTATTAACTTCGAAGGACCTATTCAGACTGCCATATACAAGTGATCTGAGGGAAGAAACTAAGAGAAAATGAAGTTCCGCCTCATAAAGGAGTATATTCCAAAATTTAATTAAAAAATGATATCCATTATACAGCACACACAGAAAAATAAATCAGCAATTATACCAAAAACTTAAAATTTTAAGTTGACAACAAATAATTTATTTTTTAAGTACAAAATACACACTTTCAAAGATTATTTTCAAAGACTAGGAAAAGTATTGTAAGGAGTTTTTGAGAACCCCAGAATGGATTTTTAAATTTTACTTTAAAACTTTTTTTAAGTTAATATGAAAATAATTCAATAAGCACTTTATGAAAAAGGATATATAAATGTCCAAAAAACAATATCACAACAATGTTGAACTACAACCTTTATCAGAAAAACACAAATTTAAAAACCCCAATGAAATAGTTCTACATCAACTGGATGTTTCAAGAAAACTTAAGCAGGATAAGCGCAAAGAAAACCAGTTCTAGGGACATCATAATCAACCGCTGGGAACCAATGACGAAGTCGTAAAGCATCGGGAGGAAAACGACCCATCACTTGCTGAAGAGCAAGGATAAAAGCAGCGGGTGGTTTCTCAACGGGACTGACAAAAGCTAGAAGATGAAGGAATAAAATCTTTAAACTGCTAAAGAAAATAAGTACCAACCCAGGATTCCATGCCAGGCCAAAAAACAAATCTCCCTCAGAAATCAAAGAAGAAGAAGTTTATTCCCAATGGGTCTTCCTGAAGGACACAGGAAAGGAAATGCCTCAGACAGAAGAAAGCTGAGGTAGGCGGAGAGGGGCGCACGTGTCCCACGATGAGCACTGAGTCACGTCCACCAGTGCTCCGTCATGGGGCCGCACACCTGACACTAACAGAACCCAGCCTATGAGCCAAACAAGAATGACAATTTAAGGGGCACCTGAGTGGCTCAGTGGGTTAAGCCTCTGCCTTCGGTTCAGGTCACGGTCTCAGGGACCTGGGATCAAGCCCCGCATCAGGCTCTCTGCTCGGCGGCGAGCCTGCTTCCTCCTCTCTCTCTCTGCCTGCCTCTCTGCCTACTTGTGATCTATGTCTGTCAAATAAATAAGTGATTTCATCAAGATCAAAAGCTTTTGCACAGCAAAGGAAACAGTCAACAAAACCAAAAGACAACTGACAGAATGGGAGATGATATTCTCAAATGACATATCAGACAAAGGGTTAGTATCTAAAATCTATAAAGAACTTATCAAACTCAACACCCAAAGAACAAATAATTCAATCAAGAAATGGGCAGAGGACATGAATAGACATTTCTGCAAAGAAGACATCCAGATGGCCGACAGACACATGAAAAAGTGCTCAACATCATTTGGCATCAAGGAAATACAAATCAAAACCACAATGAGATACCACCTCATACCAGTCAGAATGGCTAAAATTAACAAGTCAGGAAATGGCAGATGTTGGTGAGGATGTGGAGAAAGGGGAACCCTTCTCCACTGCTGGTGGGAATGCAAGCTGGTGCAGCCACTCTGGAAAACATCATGGAGGTTCCTCAAGAAGTTAAAAATAGGGCTACCCCAAGACCCAGCAACTGCACTACTGGGTATTTATGCAAAGGATGAAAAAATGCTGATTCAAAGGGACACATGAACCCTGATGTTTACAGCAGCATTATCTACAATAGCCAAACTATGGAGAGAGTCCAAATGCCCATCAACTGATGAATAGATAAGGAAGATATGTGTGTGTGTGTGTGTGTGTGTGTGTGTGTGTGTGTGTAAAATGGAATATTACTCAGCCATCAAAAAGAATGAAATCTTGCCATTTGCAATGATGTGGATGGAATCAGAAAGTATAACGCTAAGTGAAACAAGTCAGAGAAAGACAAATACCATACGATTTCACTCATACATGGAATTTAAGAAACCAGATGAACATATGGTGGGGGAATGAAATAGGGAAATAATAAGCTTCTCTTACTGACACAGAACAAATTGAGGGTGCATGGGTGGAGGTGGGTAGGGGATGGGCTAGGTGAGGGCTGGGCATTAAGGAGGGCACTTGTGATGAGCACTGGGTGTGGTATGTAAGTGATGAACCACTGAATCTTACTCCAGAAACCAATACTGCACTGTGTGTTAACTAGAATTTAAGTAAAAATTATAAGGGGAAAAAAGGTATCGGAGCTAGTTCACAGATCCGGATTAGTACCGGTGAGGAACAGCCTGACTGTGCACAGAGACTGACATCTGGAAGGGAGCTCTTGCTTACAAAGTCCAAATTCCACCCTACTGGCCCTATCACAGCACATCAACCCCTGCCAGGCCGCACCCGCCCCGCTTCTGACCCGCGTCTGTCTGCCGCAGCAGCTCCAGGTTCTATTTCAAGCTCGCACGGTCAACTAAGTCCTGCAGAGCCAGCGCGGCTCAGTCTGTGCGTGCGCATATGTATCAGAGCGGGATACAGACGTTCAGAGCGGGATACAGACGTTCGGAGCGGGAGCGCAGACGTTCCCACCAACGGGGCGGACTGCGGGAGCTGTGCAGAGAGAGGAAAATTGGGGTCCCGAGACTCTGCCCACAGCAGGGCCCGCTGCTCAGATGACTGGCTTCCCCACTTCTGGAGAGGGCATACCGGCCGGGTCCTCAGGTGAACCGCCCCCAGCGCGCACCGCACAGTGTGGTTTATACCCAAGGGCTGCTTTCGTTGGGGCGGGAGGGTCTGGAATGTGGTCTCCTGCCAGGCAGGATGGGCTGGCCACAATACCGTGTGACCGAGTGTCCACTAAGCCTCCTTGGCCCCTGCCACTGCAGAGGCGCTGTCACAAGCTGGTCCTGGGAGCAGCAGGCTCGCCCCGCAGGACCCCAGCAGCAGAGGCTCGGAGGTTGGCACCTCAGTTCTGGACTGCTGACCTCACACTACATGTTCTCTCTAGGCTGACTTCAACTTCTGTCTTGTCCCTGCGACGCATCTTAGCCCACAGTGAGACTGTTTCAAATCCTGTGTCTTCTGGACACACACTGTCCCTGGGAGAGTCTTGGAAACCCTGACACGAGGACATCTCTATAAAGGCAAGAGCTCACCGACTCTCCCTTCTGGACCACGACAGCATTCCCCGACTCAGCCAGAAAAGTCACATTCAGCGGCAAGACCGACACAGGTCCAAGTGAGCTATGAAGTTACTGTGGAAATTCTAAAAATAGTGACTCTGCAAAGTGTCAAATGCTTACCTTGAGCAACCAGATCTCGTCTCAACAACGGATAAAGAACGGGTTCTACACCATCCATCTCTTGGATAATAAGGGTTTTCCCAAAACGTACTGCCAACTCAAGAGCCGTAATAAAGTTACTATCCTGAGAAAATAAAAAAGAATACACATTAATTCCTTTATTACCTTAATATCTACAAAGGTCCTTACAGATAATGAAGGAATATATTAATAGGAATAATATGACTACTTTAAAATTAAATATGCATATTAATAATTCACATTATTCATGACTGCTTTTCTAGTTATAAGTACTGGCTGATGAATCAATTTAGTTGAAAAATTATCAAATAGATTTCATAAATAATTCAAATAGACATACAAAAAGTGAAGATTTTTACAAAAAAAAAGAAAGCTTTTTCAATCCTTTATGATGATTTCAAATTTCAACTTGATGCAGAAACAAATTTTCCAAATTCCTTATATAAGCTACTCACCCAAATATTACTAAGAACTACTTTGGTTATGTTCAAAATCAAACACTGAACGGAAAAGGAAAGACAAATGATGAATTCTAGCCAACTTCCCTTGATGTGGTATGTGCTAGGTCTAATCACTGTGGAAAGAGCATCTGGACAAAATTCTGTGACCAGGTGAGATTTTTAGACTTTCTAGCTAGTAAAAGGGTTTGAAACTTCACTTCAAGCCTCCAACTATGGTTACAAAAATTAAATATTTGGAATAATAATTACTAAGCTCTCCTCCCATAAACCATAAAAGTGGTATTAAAGCATTTTATGTATTATCTAATTTATAGTTAATTCTTTTTAAAAAAATATTTTATTTATTTATTTGAGAGAGAGCGAGAGAGACAATAAGAGAGGGAACACAAGCATGGGGAGTGGGAGAGGGGGAAGCACGCTTCCACCAAGCAGGGAGCCCGATGTGGGTCTTGACCCCAGGACCCTGGGATCATGATCTGAGCTGAAGGCAGAGGCTTAACGACTGAGTCACCCAGGCGCCCCTAACTTATTCTTACCCCACAAATGAAGCAAGTACCTCCATTTCATAAATGAAATATGTTTAAATGAGGTAACTGTTCAAGCACCTAAAGAATATCTATGAAAATGAATACAAATTACACTAGGACTTTCTCAAAGAGAAAAAAACACAACAAAAACCTGACCCCAAATAATTTTCTCAGCACGATAAATATGGCAGTGAGAGCTCACGACTATGATTATGTTTTGCGAATCGACGTGTCTCCTGCTGGGACATGAGAGATGCTTACCGGTGAGGTGCGGGCACAGGACATGAGGAGAGGCGCGGAAAGAAAGCACCGTACACTGCAGGTCCAGCAGCCTCTCTCCAAGCAGCGTTGGGAACTCTTCCTTCTCTGGGAGCCTATACTGACGGCTTTGATCATAATGCCATGTAAATGCTCATGTAACTGTCTCTCTAACCTCCCAGACCGGCATCACCACGAGGACAGACATGCGACTGACTACCTTACTCACTAGCAAATTCCTAGGGTTTAGATTAATGCCTAGCATTTAGAGCAATCAAATAAATATTCTCATCCCTTTCGTAGTAAAGCTAAAAGTTCCCCCTTTCCTTCCCTGGGTCCCACGCCAGGTATGTTACAGCACCAAGTCTGTGCCTCCTGAATACAGACCCAGAACTGCGCCCACCATGACATGCGGGTACCAGTTCGTGTCTCAATTTTAAGTCATACAAACCTGCTGGTTAATGACTTCCAAACGCGAGTCTTTCAAATGTGTCTTCAGCCACTCTGTAGCTTGAGAAGAAGGGTCTATAAGGAATGGGCATACTTGACTCTAGTTCCAAAAAAGAAAAAAATTATAAGCTTTCATCAGATGGAAATAATTTCCCGAAAAAGGTGAATCCATTACTGAGTGAGTTTTCTCTCAGGTTCGGAGAAGGTACATACAGAGCCCTCAGGAGGGGATAAAGGTACAGTTCTGAGCCACACCCAGGGGCTGTACCAGTCCACTTCAGAGCTACTGGAAATTCACATTAGAAAATGAAATGCCACCACAGTAAAATACGAACAGTCCCCTCACTACATGGTAACTCAGAGGACGTACAGCAAACTACAGGGAGCGAGGCTCCAGTCCCAGGGTGACATCACTTGCACCTGTCTTCTGGCTTTGAAAAGACACAGTCAAATTATTCCAAACTTTATATATGCTTCGGTTGAATAAGCCATAAAGACCTTAAAGAGAAGTATGAACTCATCATAAAAGTATTGTTCAAATAATTATCAATATAACATTAATTTTTAGAAAGCAGTATGGCTAACATTATAAAAGGAGCATCCGAGGAAAGATGTAGCTTGTAGATTAAGATCTAATGAACTAGGAACTAAGCCCATTACAGGGTACCCTGAAACAGAGAGTTAGACACCAGTGGAAATGCACTAAACACACAGTGTCACTTAGCAGGTGAAAAGAAGCCAATGATAGAGATATGATTAATAAAAATATATATAAGTAGACGAATACATACATTGGCAAGTTTGAAAGTCTAATATTACAAACATTGTTACCCAGTAAATCAGCCCTAAATAATAACTGACCTAATTTTTCTTACATGTTCACACTTAGAAAACTGTGATGCAGTCGGGCAACAGGGTTAAGGAAGTGCACGGAAGTGCAGGTGACATGAAGACGTAGCCCTGAGGAGCATCTAACACAGGCGCAGAAACTATTTCAGGGACACACCAAGGAGGCTGAGGGTAGGGACAATCCGCCCCAGGGACAGAGAGCATTTTGTCAGCAATGTTGCTTTGGACAGCTGGTGGTCATAAAGACTTGACTGACAATAAACTGGCTTTATTATGTTTTAAAATGCCCTCCAAGCCACAACACCCCCTTTTTGCTTGCACCTGGAACGGACCGCTCAGGCCCCCCAGAATCCCCCCAGTGGCACAGGGCAGTAGGATCCCCTCTCAAGCTAATCTCTCTCTAGCTATTCCCACTTATTGCTCCGTCACAAAAACATGCCTCTCCTAGCAGATGAGGTTTGGTACGCAGCCTTGTATGTACTTCCTGTGTACCACACCTACACTGGAGATCTAATTTTATGCTAGTATTCAGGAGCAAGCATTTCACCAAACTACAAGATTTTGCCCAATCACACAAACAAGGATTTTAAAGTTTAAAAAAATGTTCTTACCCATGATTCCAAACCAATGATCTGATGCAATTAAAAAAAAAAAAAACATATTTCAGTAGGACCAAAAACATGCCCTAGAATGCCAAAGAGCACTTACAATTTTGATTTCATGCTATTTATACTCCTCCAGAGAGATTTAGACAAAATCTCTGAGGTGTATTTTAATATGATTATGTTTAATGTCATGTGATCCATGATTAAATGTCATCAAGTTCTCCATGTAACAAATTACAATAAATCCAAATATGATGAGCTTTCATTTATTCATGAGTTCATTCACCTACCACATGTTGAACTACTACTAAGTCAGACAATATGAGGGCTACAGAAATCAGGAACGCACCCGCTTACCCTCAATGACATCACACCCAGGAAAGACACGGAAACTGACAGTTACGTAAAGAACACACACAGGCAGGGCACAGGTGGGTTAGGAAAACCGCTAGAAAGCATTTCAAATCAAACTAAGTCAGCAGAGAGAAACAATACTTGGCCTGGAGAAGAAGTAGAAACAGCACATCAGGCAAAGGGAAGAACATTGACAGACAGGGGGAGAGAAAGCCCGACACAATCTGGAAGATGGCAGAGCCTGGCAAGCCTGGAGTGAAGAAGCAGAGGCCGGATGGTGCACGGTACAGGGCAGGAGCAGTCTCGGTGCTTCGGGTCTTACTACGCTGTGCCTACGAATGACAAGTTTATACTGCAAGCAACGGAGAGTCACCGAAATCTACTGATCAGAGTGTTGTCTTGATAAGGTTAATAAGGTGGAAAGAGCACTCCTCCGGTGGGGAAGGAGTGATGCGGGGGGCCAATGACCGCCAGTGTATTCATTCAAAGCCTCACTCTGCAGCCGAAGCGAACCCACTGGCCGTGGTCGCGCTTAGAGCAGGATAAATCCACAACGCTCCTGAGATGTAGATGTGACAAGATGTGTTGAGGAACCGGCTGAGTGGAAAACTAGAGAGACAAAAAGTGACTTGCAGATACGCTGCTTACTCTCCTGGGCCAGCACAGACATCCCCACGGGTAGAATAAGAGAGAGCAAGTCACAGGGAGGAGGAGGAGAGAAGATCCTCAGTGTGCAAAGCTACCTTTGCCCACCTGCATGCCCGCTCCATGTGTCTGCGATGGGCCATCAGTCGTCCAGCACTAACCGACATCTAGCCCAAACCAACGAGCACACTGCCCACGCTAACTGATCAGACTCCTTCTGGGGAGAGGGCACGGACACTGTCGGGGTGGGGGGTGCAGACGCATCTCCAGTGCCAGAGCATAAACTCTGGTAACAGCAAGCCAGGAGCCACCAACGGCCATCCTTGACACAGGGCAGACAGAACCTAGCTGGGAATGAGTCTGTCTGTTGAGATGGGTTGGGAAAACAATGTCCTGGTGACACCATTTGAATCCTAGAGCTGGTCTCAATGTTTTCAACATCTCAGTTAACTTAAAAGCACAAGCTCCCTTTTTTCCTTCTTAAATTTATTATGCTTGGCCACTAAAAAAAATTCTTGACTAAAAAAAAAAAATTTAATTTTTAAAAATTTTTAACGATTAATTAGAGACAGAGACAAGTGACTACACCCTTCTGTGCTGCAATGTCCTTATCTATAAATAGGGTAACACATGGACCAGACAAGGCTGATTTGAAAATCCAGTGAGACAGGGGTTGAAGTGTTTTCCCTGTGTTCATTCATAGTGATACATGTACGAAATAGTATGAGTGCTTCAGTGTCACTATTACTTATTTGAGATTTATTTGCAAAAAAAATTTTCCCTATGTGATTTACCTATAAAATTTTGTGTTATTTACTTTAAGATCCAATTAATTTGCATTTCCTCAACATACACTAAATGTCAGAAAGGAAAATAATCTCAGAAATTTTGTGTGGTTTTAAAAAAATTTGACAAAAAAAAAATTTTATGTGCTTTAAAAAAAAATTTGACACTGAACTGTCTATGAACAATAACATTCAGGGGCGCCTGGGTGGCTCAGTGGGTTAAAGCCTCTGCCTTCAGCTCAGGTCATGATCCCAGGGTTGTGAGATCGAGCCCCATGTCAGACTCTCTGCTCAGCGAGAAGCCTGCTTCCTTCTCTCTCTGCCTGCATCTCTGCCTACTTGTCATCTCTGTCTGTCAAATAAATAAATAAAATCTTAAAAAAAAAAAGTGACATTCAATACGTCTTCACAAGAAAAAATTTGCGAAATCTAAATCAAGAAAAATTTATAATACTGTAAAATTTAAATTAATCACCTTTCCCATCTCCTTTTGGGATACTTTTCGCTCATACCTCCCCTGTGGTTTCTAAGCCTTAGGGCTCTGTGCTACCACTGGGTCCTACCCACAATATTGGAAAGATCACAGAAATTATCACCCAGGCCAGGACACTCTGGAGAATAAAAGGAGAGCTAATATTAATTACATCAGGACCACAGATAAGAATCACAGGACAGGCAATCCAGGACACAGGGTCCCCATGGCCACCTTCTTCCCAGCTCATAAGGACACAGGTCACGGGAACCTCTTTTTTTTTTTTTTTTTTTTTTTCTTTTAAAGATTTTATTTATTTATTTGACAGAGAGAGATCACAAGCAGGCAGAGAGGCAGGCAGAGAGAGAGAGGAGGAAGCAGGCTCCCTGCTGAGCAGAGAGCCCGATGCGGGCCTCGATCCCAGGACCCTGAGATCATGACCTGAGCCGAAGGCAGCGGCTTAACCCACTGAGCCACCCAGGCGCCCTCACGGGAACCTCTTGATGTACTTAAACTAACTCCCATCACAAGGTCAATGGGAGACCGTTAGTTGACTGTTTCCTCTTCCAGACATTATTGCACTTCAGTAGTTAGTTTAACACAAATACTTCTGTAAGACAAACAAAGGAATAATCATGGACACAAAGGCTCTATGTAGGACCACTGACGGAGAGAGAGCTGCAGACCGTGAATGTGGGAAAGCCCCCCAGGAGAGGGAGAGCGTCAGGAACATGCTAGCGGTATCCGTGAGATGAGCTACATCTTTCAATCCAAATTACACTGGACTCATCATGCCTAGTCATGTTTAATTCAGGGAAAACTTCCCAGAAATCCAATTTGTATCCACTTAGACATCTAATGCCACATACACCACTTGAGCAGGTCTTAGATGTGGGCTATCCAATCATGGCCTCACCCACAAGAGCTTACTCTACGTGCAGACTACTTGAGACCTGAGACAGAGGCTGACTAGAGTACAAATGCATCCCCCCCCAAAATAACTAATTACCCTAATACACTTTTCCATATGGTTTTTGTCATATAGATGCATATAAATATCTACAGTAGATATGGCAATATTAAATACAAAGTAAATCTAAGCTTATTATTAAAATTAATTCCAAAAACAATCTGTCCTATATTCATCATGAAAGATCATTCAAAACACAAAAGTAAACATTTTCAATTAGTATCGTCAGGAAAAAAAATACTGTGATAAATTTTTTTTTTTCTAAAGCCTCACCCCCCTGATTTCTTATGGAATAAAAAAAGAATAATATTTAAACTCTTGTGTTTTTTAAATCTGCAAGTGATTGTTTACTTAGATTGCTAAAAAAAGAAGATGAGGTGAGTATGAAACTTTGGGCAAGGAATAACCAGATAAAAAGCACCAACTATGGAGAGAGCCCAAATGTCCACTGATTGATGAATGGATAAAGCAGCGGTGCTATATATATGTATGTGTAACTGTATGTGCATGTGTATATGTATGTATGTGCAGGTGTATCTGCATGTGTGTGTACCTACATGTACATGTAGATGCATACGTATACATACATGTATATGTACACACACACACACACACACACTGGAACACTAGTCGGCCATCAGAAAGAATGAACTCTTGCCATTTGCAGAGACATGGCTGGAGCTGGAGTGTTTATGCTAAATCAAACAAGTCAGAGAAAGACAAATACTACGTACTCTCACTCACATGCAGAATTTAGGAAAGAAGGCAGCTGAGATTCAACGATACAGAACAAACGGAGGGTTGAGAGAGGGAGGTGGGCTGGGGATGAGCTAAATGAGGGATGGTTGTTAAGGAGGGCAATTGTTGTGAGGAGCACTGGGTGTTATACGTAAGTGATGAATCACTAAATTCTACTCCTGAACCAATTTTACCATATATGTTAACTAATTTGAATTTAAATAAGTTGAAATTTTTTAAAAGTACACACTTTTTTATATAATGTAATGAATTTATTTATCTACATAGAGTTCCAGATTCGTGATTCTACTGTGAAAAACAATGATGGAAAATGTTTTAAAAGAGGAAAAAAGTCAATGCTTTAAGAAGTCAAGACCGTTGGCTCTTTGGTCAGAAACTGCTCTGCTGGGAAGGCAGCAGTGCAAGGAGCCAAAGCATGCCAGCTGGCCGACAGCCCAATCAGAGGACCCTGCTTCATCCAGGAGCGCGGGGCCCACAGTACAAATGCCGTAAGACTGTGGCTGGTGTGACCTAAAAAGGAGCATTCAATGTTCACACTTCATGGGAGCTATGACTGAGACAGTGTGTGGGCAGAGGAGGGGCTGCAGGGAGCAAAGAAGAAACTGGTGTACGGAGTAAAGCACACCGAGACAGAAGCAACAGGGCAGCACCTGTCGGCACAGGGACAGCCATCCTCCCACAATCTGTTACGTCACACAAAGGGGCACCAAGCTAATGGTAAAAATCTTTCTTCACTAGAAGAACTACCAATTTGTATACCAGAGATGCAATTTGATTTTCCCATTCATCGTGCTAAGAAGGCTGTAAGAGTTTCACATTTAAACAATGATTTGAGAGAAATACATATTATGGGAAAGAACAATTTTCAAAAAATGCATATCGTTATCCCTAACCTACAACTCCAAACTTACCTCACTTCACTTTGTAGAACTTTGTTTTGTAAAACACAGTAAAATAAAATGGTAAAATCATATACTGCAGATTCAGGAACTATACAACAAGGTGAATCAGGTACCACTAAAATATTTCCATTACTATTAGGGAGTTCAATTTAGAATTTTTGGTCATGAAAATAATGTCACTTTAGTTTACACTTTTATTTAGGTAAAAAGTAAATTATAATGAAAATTGTAGATTCACCAGCCAAATCATAAATGGATTTTCATTCCCAAAATAACTTCACTTTCACGTAATGAAAAGAATAACTGTGAAAGCCTAAGAACCTGAAAAAGGTGCTGCCTGAGGCAAGCTTCCACAGGAACACTTTCAATGAGAAATGAAAACTGATTAATTACCTGTAAGATAACAAGAGCATTTTCTATGGAAAGGTCATCTGATGGTAGGCCTTCACTTTTCCAAATTAACTGCTCACTTTCAGTACAAAGAAATCTCCTTAGATCAAATTCTGAAAAGTTTAAGATATTAATATTTCACTACAGTGATCATGTACTTGACAAGGGGAAAGGAACAAACCTATTTAAAATATACTCAAACAAAAGTCCCATGGCCATCCTTTAATATTCAATCCATTCTTCCCCCTTCAGCATAAGAAGTTAAGGGAGATAGAAGTTTAAGACAAAAAGTGCAAAGGAATCGAACTCAGTGAAATTATATTTTTTATATATTTAATATATATTTCACAACTATAATAATTTTAGGAAACCACAAAATTCACAAGGAATTTTGGAGTTCCTACATCTAATTTTATCATATAAAATTACTGTAAAAATCAATATATTAAAATATTTAACTGCATTCATCCATTATCAAAAATACTCCATGGTCTCATAGAGTGATTTTAGGAATAGAAGAATCATTGCAACAAAACAATTCAGAGAACAATTACACAATGGAGCAAATCTAAAAATAGATTTGGTTTCTTTTAGCTTACAGAAAGTTTTTCTCATTTAGAAAAAGTTAAATGGCAAAAATTAAAAGATGCATTTTTAGGATATTGAAATTTCACAACATGAATGACTCAATACAAACTTTCAAGACAAGCTGACTTGGTCCATTCTTCTAAGCAGGTTTTCCTCAGACCTTCAGGAGCAGCAGAAAGATACGTGATAAATGCAGCCGCAAGCTGAGCTCTCTTAGGAAGAGTAGCTAATTCCTCTGTTATCTCTGCAACCTGGACAAGACATGAGAAAGCAGGTCGGGGAGTAGGGTACAGAGATGTTCTGACATGTGAAAAACATGACAGCCTCATAAATCAGAGTCCTGACCATAGAAGACAAAATCATGCACTGGTTTAACATAATAACCCCTGTCCTGAACACATCCGGGAGTGTAAAAATACCAACGAGATCTCTCAGACCCTGCTGGAATTTTAAAAATGTATGACATATCACTGTTAGTTGTAAAGATGAGCATATTTTGTCATTGAACATTCCTAGTGAAGCAGAACTTTCATCCCAATGACAGTTAAATACTGTGAATTAGCGTCACTGGATAAGACACTATTAAGCGCAGACCGTACGAGCAAAGGCACAAAACAAAACTGTAAGAAAGCAGAGACACTCGTTAGCTAAAAGCATAGTGCGGCTATGGAAGGGCAGAAAGAGGAGCCACACGGAAGACACGAAAAGGGAGAGGCAGATGTTACGTGTGCAGGAAGCACACAAAGGAGATTCTGTTGTGAGCTGCGGTAGGAATGATCCACACGAGTATTTCAACAGGGCGGAGACCGCTGTGATGAGACCGGGGTTAGGAAGACGGTCAGCACACAGATGGGGAATGCACCAGTTTAAGGGCCGGGTAGGAGGGAGACAAGTTAGGAGAATTCAGGTAAAAAAATAAATAAAAGAAACGGCCTGAAAGACAGAAGACAAATAAGAGGGATATTTGCAAATGGATATGACAAGCAAATAAGGAAATCAGACCCGATGACTAGCAGTGACACCCAATCAGCAATCAAAAAACTCCCAATAATCACAAGTCCAGGACTGTACGGCTTCACAGGTAAATCCTACCACGTATTTAAAGAAGAGTTATTATCTATTCTTTCTATAATACACTATGTAAAATAAGTCATAACAGAAAGACAAATAGCATACAATTTCACGTCTATGAAGCATCTAAAAAACAAAATGAATGAGTAAACAAGCAAAAAGCAGAACCAGATCCATTAATACAAAAAACAAAGTGTTGGTTTAGGGGATGAACAGAATGGGTGAAGGTAGGAGACACAGGTTCCAGTTATGGAATGAGTAAGTTGTGGGAATAAACAGCACAGCATACGGAACAGTCAACGACAACGCAATCATGTTGTCTGGTGACAGATGGCAGCTGCACTTGCTGTGAGCACAGTGTAATGTATAGACTGTTCAATCACTACGTTGTACACCTGAAACTAATACAACATGGTGGGACAACAGTACTCAAAACATTTTAAAATAGTAAAATATAAACAAAAATACGTGTTCATCTCAAAGTATTCCGAAAAAATAGAAGAGGAAGGAAAATATCTAAATTCACTCCATGAGGCCAGCATTACCTGATACCAAAACCACAAAAAACACTATAAAAAGAAAGACAGAAAGAGAGAGAGAGAGAGGAAAGAAAACCACAAGCCAATGTTTTTGATGAATGAAGATGTAAAAGCTTTCAACAAAATATTAGCAAATCAAATTCCACAGTACATTTTAAAACATCCTACAATCAAATGGGATTTACCTCAGGAATGCACAAGTGCTTCAATATTTGAAAATCCAACAACGTACTACACCACATTAGCAAGAAGGGTAAAAGCTATATGATCATCTCAAGAGATATAGAAAAAAATTTTGACAAAATACAATATGTTTTCATAATAAACACTCTCAGCAGAGTGGGTTTAGACAGAACATACCCGAACGTAATTAAAGTCATATATGAAAACACACAGCTAACATCATACACAATGGTGATGAAAACTTTCCATCTAGGATCAGGAAGAAGACAAGGATGTCCACTTTCACCACTTTCATTCATCATAATACTAGATGTCCTAGCCAATCAGACAAGAAAAAAAAGTACAAAATGCATCCAAAATGCTAGGGAAGAAGTAAAACTATCACTATTTGCAGAAAACATGATAGTATACATAGAAAACCCTAAAGACTCCACCAAAAAAATTATGAGATCTGATCAATGAATTCAGTAACGTTGCAGGAAACTACGTGCCAATAATTATTTCAAATGTAAATGTACTAAACACTCTAACCAAAGACACAGGGTGTCAGGATGCATAAAAAGAGAGAGAGAGAGAGACCTATCAATATGCTGCCTACAAGGGACTCATTTCAGACCTAAAGACACCAGCAGATGCAAAGTGAGGGATGGGGAACCACGTGTATTGCTAATGGACGTCAAAAGAAAGTCAGACTGGCAATACTTACATCAGAGAAACTAGACTTTTTTGTTCTTGTGTTTCTGTCCTGCGTTGGTCTCAGGGTGATACCAGCCTCATGGAATGACTCTGAACGTGTTCCTACTCTGCCATGATTTGTAAGATTTTGATACAGATTGATGTTTTTTTATGTCTGGCAGAATTTAGTAAGGAAAGCACGTGGTCTTGTATTTTCTGTGCTAGGAAATTCCCAGATCCTAATTCATCTTTCATTCTTGTTGGTCTAAGGTTTCCTATTTCTTGAATTCACAATTCATGATTCAATCACGGATAACCTGCCCATTTTCTAAGTTATCTGACTTGTTAGTATACAAGTATTGTTTATAATAATTTGTTACCACATTACGTACTATTTTTGTACTATTTTTCTCTTACATTTCTCATTTTGACTTACAGTCTTCTTTTTCTTAGTTAATGTAGGTAAAACACTGCCATTTTTGTTTACTTTTTTGGAAAAACTGGTCATTATTTTCAATGTTTTATTACTGTTTATTTTGGTCACTATTTCTAATTTTTTTTTCTTTCTTTTGTCTGCTAATTTCAGCTAAGTTTCTTCTTTTCCTAGTTCCTTGGGCATCAGGTTGTTGTTGTCTTTTTTCTTCATCAACCATTGATAGCATAAGTTTCATTCTAACATCTAGTTTTGCTGTATCCCACAGATTTTAGAATATTGTTTTCTTTTTCTTTTTTTTTTTTTTTTTTTTTTTTGCTTTGAGACATACTTTGATTTGCTGTTTGATTTCTTATTTGGCCTACTACTTATACAATAGTATGTTGTTTAATATTTATATATTAAATATTTAATATTTACATTGTAGATTTTCCAACTCTTTTTTATTGTTGATCTTTATTTTTGTCTCATTGTGGTTGGAAGACATACTTGGCATAATTTCAGTCTTCGTAAATTTGTAATATTTGTTATGTCTCTTTTTATGTGATTTTAATCAAGGGATTCGTCTGTGTATACTTAAAATGTGTATTCTAGGGGCGCCTGGGTGGCTCAGTGGGTTAAGGCCTCTGCCTTTGGCTCAGGTCATGATCCCAGGGTCCTGGGATCGAGCCCTGCATCGGGCTCTCTGTTCAGCGGGGAGCCTGCTTCTTCCTCTCTCTCTGCCTGCCTCTCTGCCTACCCGTGATCTCTGTCAAATAAATAAATAAAAATCTTAAAAAGAAAAATGTGTATTCTATTTTTTGGATGGGATTTTTTTACAGATCTTTTAGAACTGTTTATTCTGAAGTGTGCTTTAAGTAAAAAATGTTCTTGTTGAAAAAAAAACGGTAACTTGAGCTGAGGGTGCTCATTTAACAGAAAGCTTATCAGAGGTGGGGTGGGCAGGGGGCGGGGGCAAGTGAAGAGCACAGCCACCATGAGGAGCACTGAGTGACGATGTACAGAACTGCTCAGTCACTGTCGGGAGCCGGTACAGGAGGCCTACTCTAAGAGCCGTAAGGGACTGAATATGATTGGCTGTTCATTTAGGTCCACTCTGGCGGGAGGTGCATGAGCACTGCATTGTGATTGGGTAACACTGCCTATATAAAAACGCATGCGCCGAGGGTAAAAGGGAGAGGAAAAAAAAAGCGATTAAAGAAGAAGGTTCGCCGCTACGTGAGTCTCCGAGTCGTTCTTGCGGGCCGAGAGCGACAGGTGGTGCTGAAACCCGGGATTCTCATCGTGAGAGACGCACGGAGTCGGCGACGATCAGGTAAAGAGTGCACCTATTTCTGTCTAGTGACAGGGAAAGTTCCTCAAGTCGAGGACGAGCGTAGAAAGCTTTCCGGGATGGGAAACGAGATGGCTGCATATAAAATGCTGGGGCCGCTAACTGACATTCTTAAAGCAAATGGGACCCCTTTGAAAAATAAGAAGGCTCGCTTATTTCTAAAAGAAGTGGGTCAAACCGCTCCGTGGTTCTTAGAGGAGGGATTGCTTAATATTCCCCAATGGGAATATCTAGGGGAGGACCTCAGGCGCGACCCGCGCACTACGCCGGGAACTCTCGCTGTTTGGTCCTTAGTGAAGGTCTGCTTACAATCATCCCGCGAACCCATATGCAAGGCGGTTCTACAGGGAGGAGAGATCTTAGAACAGGTAAAAGAGGAGTCTTGCAAAGGATCCTGGAGAGATTCCAGTTCTGAAAGTGAAAGCTCAGAAGAAACCTCAGACGAGGAAAACGCCCGTCTGGGTGATAAGAGAAAAGTGACGGGAGGGGGTCCCTCCGATGATCAGAGAGTGGAAGAAATGAAAAGAGAGCTTGCAAAAAAGGAGGAGGAACTAAAAAAGGCTATGGCGCAGCTCAAAATGCAGGGGGAAGTTATGGCGCAGCTGAAATTAAAAGTGAAAGAAGGAGCTATGGCGCAGTTACAAACAGAGACGGAAGTGGTAGATAACTTAGATCCTATGCCCACGCGCCCAGCCC
This sequence comes from Mustela nivalis, assembly GCF_964662115.1. Classification (NCBI taxonomy): domain Eukaryota; kingdom Metazoa; phylum Chordata; class Mammalia; order Carnivora; family Mustelidae; genus Mustela; species Mustela nivalis. Next base: position 9,004,085 of record NC_139028.1, on the reverse strand, counting down.
CAACAGCGCCACCTTACGAGGGGCCTCCTCCGTATAAACCTTGCTGCGCCAAGGCCTGCTATTGTGCGAGCTGCACCGCACAGAATTGGAGAGAAGTATTAGGGCCAGAAAAAGGGTTTTTCCCCGTCATGGAAGATCAACATCAGCAAAGATATCATCAGCCCCTAGATTTTAAACTCGTAAAGCAGCTGAAGGAAGCAGTTATGTCCTATGGGCCTCAGGCTGCTTTTACGGTTTCTTTGGTTGAAACACTAGGTAGCCTTTACCTCACTCCTGAAGACTGGAGTAACTTGGCTAGAGCAGTTTTATCTGGTGGGCAATATTTAGAATGGAAGATTCAGAATCAGGACAATTGCCAGGACACGGCGCGAAGAAATGCAGCAGCAGGTAACCCACAGTGGAACCTAGACATGTTAACAGGTGCGGGACAATATTTTGGGTCACAGGCACAAAGTAATTATCCGCCAGGGGTATATCACCAGATAGCAACCGCAGCTTTGAGGGCATGGAAGACGTTAAGGGGTGCTGGAGATTTGCAAGGACAGTTATCCAAAGTGCTACAAGGGCCGAATGAGCCCTATGCAGATTTTGTGGACAGGTTGATACAAACCACTGGTAGGATGTTTGGGGACGTAGACCAGGCTATGCCCCTAGTTAAACAATTGGCTTTTGAAAATGCCAACAAATGGTGCCGAGAAGCCATTAGACCCTGGAAAGCGAAAGACTTGTCAGCGTATATCAAGGTCTGCAGGGATATCACAGGACCTCTAGTTCAGGGCCAGGTCATGGCTGCTGCTTTTGCACAAGCGTTGCAAGGTGCAAATGGGGCTAGGACCAAAGGGTGTTTCTTATGTGGGCAAGAAGGTCATATGAAAAAGGACTGCCCACAGCGCAACAGCCAGGCACGAGGAGGAAGACAGAGTCAACCAGTCCAATTTGTGAAGGTGGAAGAGGCGCATCCAAATAAAGGTTATGGAGGACCGAAACCACAGCTATGCCCCAGATGTAGAAAGGGGAATCACTGGGCTAGCGATTGCCGCTCAGTCACTGATATGGACGGAAATCGGCTGCCACCAAATAATTGGGGGAGTTCAAAAAACGGGAAGCAGGGCCTTTCCCCCCGGGGCCCGAACAAAATGTACGGGGCGGTCATGGGGCTGCCGCAGAAGGCGAGACAGATGTTTCCCCCTGCAGACCCAGAAGAGCCACCACAGGCTCAGCCGGACTTGACCTGCGTGCCACCACCCGAATGGTCTTAACCCCTGAAATGGGTGTGCAGGCGGTGCCCTCGGATTTCCATGGGGGCCCGCCAGAGGGTACTGTGGGATTACTTCTGGGTAGAAGTTCCACCACTCTTAGAGGTCTCGTTATCCACCCAGGGGTTATTGACCCAGATTTTTCAGGGGAAGTAAAAATGTTAGTTTCCTCTCCAAGAGGCATCACCATTATCAACCCTAGGGATAGGATTGCTCAACTCCTAATCCTGCCCAGCCACCATGACAGATATAAGTCTACAGGAAGGTTGCGAGATGGAGGGCTTGGATCAACAGGAAATGACTTGATGTGTCTGACTATGGATATGAGCAACAGGCCCATGACAGTCTTAAAAATAAGAGGAAAACCCTTCTGGGGGCTGTTAGATACAGGGGCAGACAAAAGTATTATAAATTTAGCTGATTGGCCAAAGCAATGGCCCCTTGTCAAGGCCAATCAAACATTAAGAGGACTAGGAATTGCTCACAGCCCAGATGTCAGCGCAGCATCTTTAGATTGGGAAGATGATGAGGGTCATAAAGGAGTCTTTCAGCCATATGTTTGTTCTCTCCCTGTAACCCTTTGGGGACGAGATGTGTTAGAGCAAATGAATATAGTATTAACTACTGAGAATCATTATAGTGAAAATGCAAGAAACATGATGAAAGCCATGGGATATGTTCCAGGCCAAGGTCTCGGGCCCAAGGGGCAAGGGACCCCTAACCCAACACCCATGGGAGGTCAGGGTTTTCCCCAGCGGCCACTGAGGCAATAAAAATAGATTGGAAGGAAAGTACTCCACGGTGGGTGCCTCAGTGGCCGTTAACTACAGAAAAACTGAGGGCTGCTAGACAATTAGTTAGAGAGCAAGTTGAGGCAGGGCATTTACGTGAATCAAGATCCCCATGGAACACCCCTATATTTGTGGTAAAGAAAAAGTCAGGAAAATGGAGATTATTACATGATCTGAGACAGATAAATGATCAGATGCAAATAATGGGGCCTGTTCAGCTGGGCCTCCCCGTTGTTACTGCCCTGCCCAGAGATTGGCCTTCTATTGTTATAGATATTAAAGATTGCTTTTTCTCTATCCCGATCCATCCGGACGACATGAAGAGGTTTGCTTTTACCTTGCCAGCTGTTAATCATTCCGAGCCTGACCAACGGTATGAATGGACAGTGCTCCCTCAGGGTATGGCTAATAGTCCCACTATGTGTCAGCTCTATGTGGGCAAGGCTCTTTTGCCAGTACGGAATAAGTTCTCAGATGTTTGCTGCTACCATTATATGGATGATATCCTAATCTGTCATAGCAATACATCGGTTCTCACCTCAGCATTCACCTTTCTGCAGCAACAGTTAGCGATGTGGGGGCTAATTGTTGCTTCTGAGAAAATACAAACAGCAAATTTAAAGGACTATCTGGGCCTACAACTCACTGACTCCACAGTAAAGCCGCAAAAGGTTCAAATTCGCAGAGATCATTTAAAGACCTTAAATGATTTCCAAAAACTCCTGGGGGATATCAATTGGATTCGTCCCTATCTGAAACTGACAAATGCAGAATTAAAACCATTATTTGATATTTTGCCAGGAGACTCCAAATTGGACTCTCCACGGGCGCTCACGCCCGAGGCTATAAAGGCACTACAATTGGTTGAGGAAAGATTGGCTTCGACTACAGCAGATAGGTGCGATCTAGACAAACCAATTTATGCCGTTGTTGTACCATCCCCAGGTTCGCCCACAGGAGTACTATGGCAAGGTGGGCCTCTTCAGTGGGTGTATTTACATAATAGTCTTGCCCGAATCATCACCCCTTATCCCATTGCTGTGGCAATAACGGCAGGCAAAGTTATCAAGACTGGCATACGAGTTCTCGGGAAGCTACCCGACTCATGCATAGTCCCCTATGACAAGAGCCAGCTATCCACCCTTGTGAACACTATAGATGAGTGGTCCATCCTGGCGACATCCTATCCCATATCATTTGACAATCATTATCCATCACATCCATTGATTGAGTTCTGTAAAGATACACATCTTATCTGGCCAAAAATTTGCAAATCAGAGCCCTTGGCCAATGCCATCACTATATTCACTGATGCCAGTAAGAAAGGAACAGGCGCTTATGTGGTTGAGGGAAAAGTCATAACAGCGGTAGTACCAGGTGAATCGGCACAGCGAACAGAACTATTAATCATTATGCTGGTTCTACAAAGGTTTCACAATCAAAACATCAATATATATTCAGATAGTAAGTATGCAGTACTAGCCGTTAGGCAGATAGAGACAGCAATTTTTTCAGCAAGCCAATCACCTATCGCCTCCCTACTAAAAAACCTCCAAGAAACGGTGCTGGCAAGGCCAGCCCCCTTTTATATTGGGCATGTAAGGGCTCATTCTGAGCTACCTGGACCAGTAGCATCTGGAAATAGAATAGCTGATAATAATGCAAGGTTTGAATTCTGTGGAGCAATAGAAGAAGCAAAAGATTATCACAGGAAATGGCATGTGAATTCATTAACGCTAAAAACAAGATTCAATATATCAAGAGCAGAGGCCCGTGACATTGTAAAAAGCTGTGGCAACTGTTGTGTTCATCTTCCGACGCCTTCCTTGGGTGTAAACCCTAAAGGCCTTATGCCCAACCATCTTTGGCAAATGGATGTAACTCATGTGCCCTCGTTTGGTCAACAACAATACTTACACCTTACCATTGATACTTGCTCCGGAATCATCATGGCTACCCCTTTAAGGGGTGAAAATGTAAAAAATGTAATGAGCCACTGCCTACGCAGCTTTGCGTGCTGGGGAATACCTAAAAGTCTGAAAACAGATAATGCCCCGGCCTATACCTCAAATACCTTTAAAAATTTTCTAGCATGCTATAATATCCAACACAGCACTGGCATACCATATAATCCCCTAGGTCAAGGAATTGTAGAACGAGCACACCTAACATGGAAAACTACCCTACAAAAAATTAAAAAAGGGGGAATAGGGGAGAGCTACTCAACACCTAATGACCTCACAAACCTTGTAAATTTTATTTTAAATTTTTTAACGCTAGATCAAGATGGTCTCTCTGCAGCAGAGCGACACTGGGGGCAACAAAAGCATACGCAAGCAATGGTAAAATGGAAAGATATACTTACGGGCCTATGGAAAGGCCCAGACCCGGTGCTTCGATGGCACCGAGGATCTCTTTGTGTTTTCCCACAGGATGCGCCATCACCCATCTGGGTGCCAGAGAGGCTCACGAGATTGGTGGCCATGGAGCCCATGGATCCTGTGGATGACATCATCTAGTCTCTCTTGTGAACCCCGACAACCTGCCGGTGCTGCTTCGACATAAACAAGACTTTGGAATAACAGCAGCCATTATTGCAGCTATCGCATCCGCCGCCGCTGCTACTGCTGCCGCGGTAGCGTTGACAACCTCGGTACAGACAGCCGCCATGCTCAACAACGTCACAGGAATGGTCGCTGAAGCATTGGCTACGCAAGAACAAATTAACGGACATTTGCATGCTGGGATCCTTATTGTAAATCAAAGGGTTGATCTTGTACAGGAACAACTTGATATCCTAGAGTCAATTGTGTCAATTAGGATGCATACATAATATGGCCGGACTTTGTATCACCCCTATAGCTCATAACAACTTATCCTTAGCAACTAACCTCTCTAGACAATTGGGAAGAATGCTTAATGGTACCTGGAACCGTCAATTTCAAAATTTAACTAAGCAATTACGAGCTCAAATTATATCCATATTCTACCAAAGTAACTATTGCACCTGTTAGTGAGTGGAAAAAATGTTACAGCAATCTGTTTCGTTCCTCAAACAGTGGGCCGGACTTGGTGCCATGGCTGTTCTCTTAATCACAGCTAACATACTAATGTTACGTTGGGTGTGTGGCTGTGTCCGTCGCAATCAATGACAATAACACCTCATGGTTCAAGCCATGATGGCTCCTGAAGCTGGTACCTCCCCCCAGATATGGCTAAGTATGCTAGATCGGTAGTCAAAGACGGGTAAGACTGATCCCACACCATAGCAACCTAAGACAGGGGCTCTTCGACCAGGGAGAGTACCCGATGACGGGTAAGCATGTGTGCTGAGGATTGGCAACCTAAGACAGGCACGATCTCAGCCATTATAAATAAATAAAAAAGGGGGAGATGTCGGGAGCCGGTACAGGAGGCCTACTCTAAGAGCCGTAAGGGACTGAATATGATTGGCTGTTCATTTAGGTCCACTCTGGCGGGAGGTGCATGAGCACTGCATTGTGATTGGGTAACACTGCCTATATAAAAACGCATGCGCCGAGGGTAAAAGGGAGAGGAAAAAAAAAGCGATTAAAGAAGAAGGTTCGCCGCTACGTGAGTCTCCGAGTCGTTCTTGCGGGCCGAGAGCGACAGTCACTATAGTGCATCCTGAAACCAGCGTAACACCGTACGTTAACTACACTGGAATTAAAATAAAAAAACATAATATAAAAAGAAAAAGAATGGATAAAGAACACACACACACACACACACACACACACACACACAATGGAGTTATTACTCAGCCATAACAAAGAATGAAATCTTTGAACCCTAGAGGATATTCTGCTAAATGAAACAAATCAGGCAGAGGAAAACAAATTCCACATGATTCCACTTACATGTGGACTCTAAAAGACAAACACACAAACAAACCAAAAACAGAAACAGACTCGTGACTACGGAGAACAAACTGAGGAGTGCCAGATGCGAGGGGTAGGAGCGGAGGGTGGGAGAAGCAGGTGGAGAGGATTAAGAGGGACAGACTTCCAGCTATAACATAAGGTCGTCACGGGATGTGACGTCCAGTGCCGGGAACACAGTCGGTAATGTTCTAATAATGCCGTGGAAATGAGAGGCGGCACCGAGACCTACTGTGCTGAGCAGGTTATAATGCACGCAAGTGCCACACCACGATGTTGTGTACCTGAAACTAATGTAATACGCAAGTCAACTACAGTTCAGTAACAAGATAAATAAATATAAAAGGAAAATGAAGCCTGGACCCAAAAAACAGACACCACAGAGCTAAGCAGTTTAGAAACACAGCTCTGGTTGGCATTCTGGTGGAGGGGACCTTGCTAAGACTGAATGAAGTGCCCCCAGGATGGCTGCAGGGACAGGAACCCAGAGGGGGACCATGCCGTCCTGGATGCACGCAGGACAGTCCAGTTGGGGGGGATCCAATGGATTCAAGAAAAACCCACCAACCAACCAGAAAAAAAAAGAAAAGAAAAGAAAAAGAGAAAGAAAAAAGAGACAGCACTTGGGTAAAATCAAAATAACAGAGTGTTTGTAGAAGTAAGTGGCCAAGAGTGTCCAATCCTCAGCTTGTGGTCCCAGATAGGCAAGTCCAACAGGATTTCCAGAGAGTGCCATACCTCCCCTCAAGTCATGTTCGTCCCTGCTATCCCGCCGGTGACACACACAATGACCAGAAAACAGGCGACCCTCAGATGCCCTCACACAGAAACATTCTGCCTGATGACAAGCTTCTGTTATGGCCACGAACGTCTACACTGCTGACCCTCAGCCAGCTCCACGTGCACGGCTACTGTCCTCCTGTTTCCTTTTCTTATTGAATACATTACACTGTGGGTTTTGTGTGTTTTAAAGGGAGCTTCTCTTTCTGTCACCCTCCACCACCCCCCCGCCCAGCACACCTGAGCGTTCCAGCGCTTGTGCTCTCTGTCGAGCTGACTGATGAGAACTTGGGCGGCCTGGATTGTCTCCTGTGCTCTGCTCACTTCAGCTTCCAGTTTGGCGGCTTCTGACGTCCTGCTCTGGAATCTGTGACAACAGTAGCATCAGTTAAAGGCAAAGGGACGTGAGAGAGATTTGACTGAATGATCCTTAGGAAAGTGAGCTTTTGTCTAAGAATGTAGTTAACGGTAATACTGATAGTAATCGTGTTCAAGATTATCGCCCACGGAGCAGACACACCAGTGCGTGGATCTGCGCACAAACTTCACGTGACGTTCAGGGCCCAGGAAGTCAGGCCCCATCAGCTGCTTCAGTTTTCCATCGTTCAAACCTCACGTCAGCCTCGAAAGGACAAACACGCTATCCTCTACCTGCTTCTTCAGGATGTGCCACGTGCCTGGAACCCTTCTAGCCCCTTTCTTATCCCTTCCTCGCTTGTATTCTAACTCCTTCAAATATCTACCTATCAAAAATATAAATAAAAGTTTAAAAATCATTTCAAATATCCAACCCAATACATATATATTTTCCCCATGTACCCATTTGCCCAGGTTTATAACTGCCCTTTCTAATTATTTTCCTTAAAAAATGCTTGTACAAGGGCGCCTGGGTGGCTCAGTGGTTTGGCTGCTGCCTTCGGCTCAGGTCATGATCTCAGGGTCCTGGGATCGAGTCCCGCATCAGGCTCTCTGCTCAGCAGGGAGCCTGCTTCTTCCTCTCTCTCTGCCTTCCTCTCTGCCTACTTGTGATCTCTCTCTGTCAAATAAATAAATAAAATCTTAAAAAAAAAAAAAATGCTTGTACAAGGTTGTTGTTTTATGAAACGAAACAGTAACATTCCAGCTGATTACCTAGTCCTTCAACAAATATGTAAGTACTTAGAAAATGCCCAGGATTGTGTGAGGCATGAGAAACAAAACAATAAGCAGCAACGAAAAAGCAGATCATGTAATCCTCAGAACAGGCCTGTCTGAACAGGTGGCATCACGGTTGCCCCCCGGAAGCAGCAGGGGTGTGTAGTGCACAGATGGGCGCATCAGACGCCACGCTCCATGGACTTGCAGTGCGCACCTTGTGGCCTCTCCGAGTGCCCAGCACCTTCTTCACTATACAAAGGAGCCAGACTTGGCTTTCCAGTATGGTGGTCGCCAGACCCATGTGGCTACTTTAATCTAAATTAACTAAGAGTAAACAATATCTGAAATTCAATTTCTCTTCCGTCCTACTGCCCACACTTCAAGGGCTAGTGGCTACCGTACTGGAGAGCGTGGGCTAGAGAGCCTCCTGGCCCCTCATCAGGCTCTACGCATGGCTCTGCTCAAGGCCGGGAAGCAGAGACCACACGTACCCAACTCAGCAGCTCAGGCTGTGCACAAGGTTCTGCCGTAGGCACTCGCTGAGGTAAGCTAACTTGCATGTTTCTGTATAAGTTGCACTAAAATGACAAATGTCTCAATTCTGTCAAGTTAGAATTATAAAATTGATAGAACACACTTATTTTTCTTTCTTCTTTCTTCGGGCCTATACAAGAATGTAAGATTGTCACTCACAACCTAGGGTCGGTTAAACCTTAATTAAGGATCAAGTAAACGGCTATTAACTAGCATTGACTTATTCTTAATAGTGACTCTAACCTGGAAAATGCCATTCCATTTTACTTAAAATTCAAATTCTGAAGGTTTTTTTTTAAATCATCCTCCCACAATACTGACAGGATGGTGCCGTGATTAACAACAGGGACTTTAGAGAGTGAGATAGTCTATAATCCACTGCCAGCTTTGTCGGTGACTGACTGTCCAAGCCAGGCGCACACACCTTCCCCACGTGCAGAATGAAAGCATATCCATCCCCTCCTCAGGTTTATGTGAGTTACTAACGATGACACATACGTAAAGTGTCCAGGACAACAGCCAACACACGGCTGCCACCTACAAATGACCCAGTAAATACTGGACACCTGGCTGAAGAGTAAGCACAGGCTCTCAGCATATGACACTGCAAGGAAAAAGTACGTTTCTCATGCTTCTCCAATTACACCCAGAAAAAAATGATGAAGTTTCTTTCCTTATCTATAACATCAAAAAAATTCAGAAATACTGAAAACACTGGATGTATGGGTCTAAGATTTCTTTTCTGGTTTTTCTTTTCTCTTCAAGTAAATATATATAAGCATAAACAAGATGATTATTTCCTGTGTGGAGAAAATAAATAATAGTTTTCAGTCTGATGGGTCTCTTTCTTGGTACAGTAATCTATATTTCTTCCATAAAAAAGGAAGGAAAATGGAACACATCACTTAAAAAAAGGTTTGTATTTAGAAAAGTTCGAGTCTTACAAAACTAAAAGTTTTGTATTTAATCACATCTTCTCCCACTTCCCAATTTTTAAGTGCAATCTTGCATGAGGGAACATGTTTTTAAACACTCAGAAGAACAAAGCTAAAAGGACAGAACAGTCTCTTACGAGACCCTGCGCGTCAGGCAGGTTGCAGGTCACGGGAGGCAGTCTGGAGAGCACGGCAATGTGGACGACAGCGTTAAGGACTGTGCCCGTGACCCCCTGCATCCCAGCCCTCCGCCCGGGGCCCCAGTGCTCAGGAGCAGACACAGGGACAGCTCCCCGACTGCAAATACACTTGTTCCTATTCCAAGTCACTGCTGAAAAAAGGAAAACCTTCAGTATTATTTCAAATGCTTCCCGACTTGAAAGTGATAAATCACTAAAGGAAGTGAAAATAATGATTTTAAGATTTTCAAAACTAAAACATTAGTTGAGGTATGTTTTCAAATATCCAAAATGCATTCTTTTTTCAAAATACATTTTAAACTTAACTTACTTCTCTTTGAGATCTGATACTTTCTGGCCAACAGAATTTAGAAGCTCCTCTAGTTTCCTTTTTCTGTCTTCAGTTTTCTTCAAATTTCTAAGATATAATTGTATAAGTTACTCTATTTTATATATCAATAACAGCAGAAACAGCCTCTTCTATCCCTTCCAAAGCCCTACCAAAATGAAACCAAGGGAGCGGAAAAAAAAAAAAAAAAAAAGGTATTCATGTGCAAAGATAAAGAGAATGAAAGAGAAAAGGACCTCAATGGAGTAGCTTTAATAAAATTTTGAAAAGTGGGGGCGGCTGGGTGGCTCAGTGGGTTAAGCCTCTGCCTTCAGCTCAGGTCATGATCCCAGGGTTCTGGGATCGAGCCCCGCGTCGGGCTCTCTCTGCTCAGCAGGGAACACGCTTCCTTTCATTTCTTTCTCTGCCTGCCTCTCTGCCTACCTGTGATCTCTGTCAAATAAATAAAATCTAAAAAAAAATTTTTTTTGAAAGATGGTTAAGATGGTTAAGTGACATAATGGAATGCAAAAACCAAAAGTTCAGGGGCTGCAGGAAGAAAAGCCAAAGAAGAATGCCAAATGCTGGGGAACAGGGACAGCAGAGCCTCTGAGGGTGACAGAGCTGAACACAGAGAGTCTTCCAATAGCTGGTATCATCAACCCGTCAACCCCAGACCCCCTCCCACATGAGAAGGGACCATCCTCTTAACTCATCCCTGACAGTCGGGCTTAGAACCCTCACCCCCCGCCCCACACCCCGGGCAGAGAGTAGGAAGACTCTTCCAGAGAAGAAGACTAGGCTCGCCCCCTCCCTGCAAAAATGCCACACTGCTGAGGCGGAAACGACCCGCCCCCAGTGCTGCGCATGCGCTTCGCACAGCCACCTAAAGGACTTCTCAGAACAGAGTGCAAGGCCTCGCACCCAGCACCCCCAGCGCCTCTGACTCAATGTGGACAGAGCTCAAAGGGGGCGATCTTCCCAACTTCCCAGGGGACGCTGATGCTGCCATTCTGGGGGTCTCGCTTGGAGAACTACTGTAATAGAATAAGGCCTTCGAAACCGTGAGATTAAACTACTGCTCGCCTAATGTCATACACCCAGCCCAGTCACTGGTCAGACACAGCAGCAACACCCGTAACTTCAGATGGGCAAGATGTCACAACGTTTTTCGACCTACATACCCTTTCTACTGTGGAGGATGTGTTCCAGAAAAATGAAGGACTACCCTAAGAAAGAGTAGGACCCGAAACAAAAGAACACAATCAGAAACGAGAGGAAGGGAACCTTGGTGAAGAGAAGTGTCAAGACAGCAGCTCTGAGTCGCAGGCCTGGGGGGACGGCCCACACAGAGCAAGACAGGAGGCTCCGGGGGAGAACAGAAAGGAAGAACACATACCACACAGAGGTTCTGAATGTGGGTGAGCTTCTGTTTTAAGGCTGTGGGTAAATATGTGGTATGTCCATACAAATCATAGTTAACTTTAACAAGGAGGAAATTAAAAAAAACAAAAAGATGTGCAAGAAAGGAAACATACCCCTAAGATACAGTATGTCTCAGCTGTGAAAAATACTTACTCTAAATCAGGGTAAAACCTGACATTATCCATTACACAAAAATATGTGACAAATTAACCCATATATATATAATATAATATATAATATATATATATATATTATATGTGTGTATGTATGTATGTGTACACACACATACCCACATATATATAAAACACACACACATATATATATACACACATCACATGTATATATAACCCGCACATATATATAACCCACATATACTTCACATAAGTATAATGAGAAAAAGCAGCTCGGGTGGCTAACAACCTCCTCGTCCAGGGTAAGAGGAAATGAGGTCACACGTATATCAGGTGAGAATGTAACTTGTCTCTTGTTCTGCGCTAGAACCAACGCTGACTTGGGCAACACCACCAGCTAAAGCAGTGAGCCCCAAAGTAAATGTGAAACTGTCCCCCTACCTGCCCAGACCATGTTTTGTGAATTATATATAACACATTTCCTCGAACTTGGAAGGAAAACACAAATCAAAAGACCCTAACTTTCCGAAACCTACTTTTTGTACCACAGTAGAATTCATTCACAGAATGTTAGCTCTCTGTGAAAGAACTTGCACCAATTATCCTCCCAACAACATAGTAATGGCAGAGGGGAAAAATGAGTTGGTTCTGCTCTCTACCTTCTTTTAATTGCTTTTTCTTTTGGTCTGACATTGAATTTTATTTAACTGATTCACGTTACATGTTTTGATGTTGTCAGCTGTCTTTTTAGATATAAACAAGACATAAAACATAAACAAACCCCAATAATTAAGTCATTAAGTTGTGGCAATTAAGCAACAGTCAGACTTCTCTCTACCAGCTCTCACTCACGATTCGAGCCCCGCCTGCTCGGCTTCCAGCGGCCGGATGCGCTCCAGGACGTGGGAGTACTGCACGTTGGCTTTAACCCACGCGGCCAGAGGGGCGGCCGCCGTGCTGGCTCGCTTTGCATTCTGGAAAATGCAGCACAAGTTAGCCAGCACCCTAATGTCATTTCAAATAAAAGCAAAGGTAATTCTAGTCTATTTTACTTAAGCATTTAATAATTTATTCCCCCCAATGAAGTTTTTGGTTGACAGTTAAAATAACAATAATGCGAATTATTATTTTCATTAAGATAACCTTGAACTTCTGCTTCAAAATGAATGTTTTTGAGCCACATAGATATTTAATATAATGATATTTTATCAATACCAGCACTCCATTAGCTATGTTTGTAATGAACACGTGTCTGTCCACAACGATGACCAAGCATCGGTTCTTCCTCTTCTGGCCCCGGGACACATCTTTACTGGATAAAAGCAACTCTGAAACCAGGTTACCAGTGTCAGAGATGCTGCACGTGACACTTTGAATAAAAGGTCTTAAAAAAATATCAGAATCCTGGAAATCAAACTATTCACTAAAATGAGATGCAAGTACTGTAGGGCTGGGTATCTGTCATTATACGACAAATATGCAGGAAGGAAGAAAGAGAAACAGACCAGGCAAGTTCGAAGTCAAGACATGACAGAGGACTTCCAGCAGGTCAGAAGGTTCAACAGCACATAGGACACTAACGGTGCTCCCCAGCCCCAGCCCGGAGTCCTGCCCCCCATCTGCAGTCAAGCCTTCTGACACAGAATCCCTACGGCTTATCTTTTTTTTTTCCACTTTTAATTTTTAGACAGTGTAAATAATCAGTAATGAAAAGTCATCACATTCCAACAAGCAGAACATTATGCAGTGTGGGAAGGGAACAGATAGCACAGCTGTTAAAAATTACCTTTGAATCAAAAGATCCCTTATTTTTATAAAGAAGTTCTTCAACGCTCTCTCTTATTTCCTTTGGAATATTTCGTGCATCAAAAGTTGCTATATCTTCTCTTACACCTCTTTTTGCAAGGAAACTAGAATCAAAACATTACTTCAAATGAGGCTACACAAAGTCTGTCACTTCTGACAGGAACACGGATTTACGTCCCGGCTTATTTATGGGGCCCTGCCCTCACCCCTTCCGCCCTGGTCTCACTCTGCCAAGAGTGCAAGCGTCTGAGAACAGGGACGATGCTCTCCCCTCAGTAAATCACAGGCAACACAGTGCTCTGTGCTGGTGCTGGCCAAAGAAATGACCACATTTACTGAGATTTCTTCAGGATCTCAGGCATTCCTTTCTCCCTCTGTGGACACTCATGTCACTTATTCTGGAGAAAGGAAAATGTAGATCTTGGCAGAGGATCACATGCAGTATCTTGAAATATTATAGCCAAGTGTGGAACTAGGGAACTAATGAGGCACAGCTCAAGAAACAATATAAGAAATATTTAAAAATATTAACAAGGGGCACCTGGCTGGCTCAGTCCGTGACTGCTAATCCAGGGAGTGACTGCTAATCCAGGGAGTGTGGGCTCGAGCCCCCTGTGCGTTGTAGACATGACTTAAAAATAAAATCTAAATAAATGAATCAACCAATCAATGTGCATTTCACTTGTGAAATAACAACATTTTTTACAAATTCAAGAACTTACCTTTTCATGCTCACCCAAGACGTGTCGAAGATACCCATCAACCTTAAAACACCCTCTAGGATATCTCTGATGACATCGGGCGGCATGCGCAGTGAGCGAATCTCTGAAAGAGACTCGGGCTTAATGTTTCCAACAGCTAGTTTAGCTTCATTGACTAGAGGCTAAAAAGAAAAGACCACTTTTTATTTTCAAAAAACATATGTAAAAGTCACTAACTCTAGAAGTTATTGCATATTTGTCATTTTATTAAAAACAACTCGACTTATTAATACCCTTTCTCTTCAAACATCAAAATGCCTTGAAACACACAAAATACAAAATCTTCACATTCTTGCCACCATGACTGTAGGAGTTTAATTTAGAAAAATCCAATTTGTTTTGAGACAATTTGCCATTTTCAAGAAGCTCCTTACATTCTACAACCAGCTGGCTGATAACTTAGTAAGGAACCAAAAAAGGGGCCCAAGAGTTTGACTTAATTCCCCTATAGCACATTTTTCTCCTAGACGAACACCATGGTTCAGGGAAGATACAGATAGTCTCTGATGACCTTCCTTCTCCCCGCAGACCTCCCCAACCCCTTCTCCTCTGTGAAAACTCTCTTCTCCTGGTCGACAGCTAGGCCAAGCTGCTAACACCACTAGGACTCCTAGACACAGTTGGGAGTCAGACCCGGCTCCAACCACATGTCCACTGGAGCTCACCTGCACTTCTTTTAATTCATCGTCAATTTTGTTTTTTCTTTCTTCAATTTTAACAACTTCTTCGGCAATTTTGTGCTTCAGTCTTTCAAGCTCTGTCTTTTGCTCACTAGCATCCTATGGGAATATTTAAATGGCATTCCAATTAATTTTCATGCACTCAGTATTTTAAAGCATTATATCAAAAATATAAGTTATCTTAAAATAACATTTTCTATTAAATATTTTTCTAATGTTAATTGACGTGAGAGTTTCTAAAATGCCTGGGAAACGAATGCTATAATTTACTATATGTTTATTATCAGAAAGTTTCAACGTTTTATTTGTTGTTAATTTTTCTGAAGAGCAAAGCAATAAATGCTTTTATATAAAAATCAAGCAACTCAGAATTGCAGAACTGAGAAAATTATCCTAAGACACATGTAACACTTGCAATGAATGATCCAGATGTTAGTAATACTATGCTCATCTCATACATGAAAAAATTGAAAATAAAATCTTCTATAATTCTAACAGCAAAGACTAACAATCCTGAGAGACTAGAGAATATTAAAACTTTGTGTTTCCATACTTTACTGTAGACAAAAGTTGAAATTGTGACAAATAATACGATGGTAAATAAATCAACAAAAACCAGTACAGAGTCCAACACTAAATTATATACTGGTGCCAGGTGTTTTTGGCCGTGCAAACATCCAGAATCCCGCATACATAAAGATGATGATTGTGCCTGATTCCATCTGGTTTGTCGATGCTTACTGAAAAACCAGAGGAAATTTTGTGAGGAAACTGTTCAAGAGCCCTCACAACGATTCTTAGCTACATTCTAATCACTCGGGGAGCTTCAACACCAACCCCTGGTGCTCTGTTGCCAAAATATATTAAAATAGTTCATCTGGGTGCAGTGAGGGCCCAGAAATATCTAAAGACGAAGGTGGTTTCAATCTGGAGCCGAAGTCGAGAATCAGGGCCCTGGCCCGCCCCTCTGCAGTCTCCCTGTCAGCCCCCTTGCCCAGCAGGCCCATCGGTGCTCCACTGCCCACCTTCCAGTCCCCACCAGCGCCCTCAGGTGGGCGCTCCCGTTCTCCACCGCACAGGGACACTCCCTCAAGGGCCCAGCTCACGTGCTGCTTCTTTTCTTAACCTGCTCCACCAACTGAAGTTACCCCTCCTCGAGATTTCATGGTATTGAATTTGTACTTTCCTTATGTCACAAACCCGGAGCTGCAAGCTTTGGAAGTTCACACGGTTTTACATTTAGCTGTCTCTCCAGACTGGACTTCGAAATAAAATGATGAACCAAAATGTCTGCTTCTTATAACTAAGCAAAATTGCCACTCTCCTGCATCTCAGCTAGACAATACCACTAGTTACTGTTGTAGAAAACCCATCTGCAAGCGGCCCGACCAGAGAGCGGCCCAGCCATCCCCGTGTGACCACGGCCCACAGCTCACCGGGCGCACACACTGCTCAACGGCCTCCTTTCGTAGACAACATCACCCTTCTCACAGACTTCGTGGGTTTCCTATCTCAAATTACTCCAGAGGTAAGTATGTGACAGGTATTTTTAATAATAAAAATGGCTGTCTGCTTTACATAAATATTTGTATTGTTCCCAAAATACCTTGAGGAAAAAGTGATGCTCAAGTTTTACAGCATGAAAATTACACTTGACTTTCTATTACATTGCTGACCAGGTCAGGTACTTGATAAAATCCTAGAAACACTTGAGTCTGTGCGTAACCATCACGTATCTGGAAATGTTGCCACTTTGGGGAGTTTCCCAGGTGCCAATGGAACTCTTCAGGCATATCAGGGGAAATCCTGATTCTGTTATTTGAGTCAGTCTAGACAACCCTCCTGTAAAGCTCACAGTCCCTGAGAACCCTCAGATCTCCAGTGAAGATGACCAAACTTACAAAGAAAGCTTCTCTTGTGAATAAGAATAAAACAATCAAGTATGGAAAATACCTACGAAAACACAGCTGGGAAACAGAAGATCCCAGCAAGTATCCCCCAAGGCCTAACGCATCAATGAAAGAGACCGACAAAAGGGATGCGTGAAGCTAAGGACCCTCCTGAGAGATACCATCACAGCAGGAATGAAACACCCATGAGAAGAATTAGAAAACGGGCAACTTTTAAAGGAAGTAGAGCAAAAAGAGGAGGACAAAGTTGAGGAAGCATAGGAACATTAGAGATGCAGAAGGGGAAGCCCACAGTCCAAGTACTAAGCATCCTGGAGAGGGAAGACAGAGACATGGAGGGAGGGAAGTCCCGACCCCACACGGCAGGGAGCCTTCCTGGGAACGGGGAGGGAAGAGTCCCGGGGGAGAAGCCACACGTGTCCAACACAGTGAACAGAAGTAAACCTAAGCCACGGCAGATCGCGTCACCTGCAGAACAACAACTTCCACAAAGTCTTGAGACAGAAAAAAGAAAACGATGACCTGCAAAGCACCGGAACAAAACGGAGCGTGGAGTGTTCCCATTACAAGAGAAGCTGGAAGGAAACGGAGCAGCACATTCTATGTCTGGAAGGAAGGGATCGTGCTTCTGGATGACTGACCATGTCAAGCATCTCTTCGAGCACTTACTGACCCTTCCTATGTCCTCTATCCCACGGGCACCTTCAAATCTGTTGCCCTTTTTAAAATTAGACTTTTTGTTTTATTGTTGTGTTCTAATGGTTTCTGTATATTCTGGATGCAAGTCAATTATCAGATTTTTGTTTTGTAAATTTTTCCCAGTCTGTGACTTGCTTTTTAATTTTCTTCAGAACGTATTTCACAGAGAAGTTTTTAATTTCGACATGGTCCAATTTCATCAACTTTTTTTCTTCTCCTATTTTGGTGTTCCATCTATAAACTCTTTGTTTCACCCAGCATCATAAACATTTCTCCTGTTTTCTTCCAAAGTTTTTAATGTTATGCTGTACGTTTAGATTTATGATCCATATTCAGTTAATTTTTGTTCAAGTTTAAGGTAAAGGTCTTGTTTATTTTTCCCTATGTGGATATTCAAATACCATTTTTTTAAAAGACTTTTCCCCCATTTTTTGGCATTTTGAATAAAATCAATAAAATGCACGTTAGCCTGTTTCTGAACTTCCTAATGTTACAGTGACCTGCTTGACCACCATGACACCATATCACACGGCCTAGAAAACTGCAGCTCAAGAATAAGTCTCCTTTGTTTAATATTTTATCTATTTATTTAGAGAGAGCAGGCAAGCATGAGAGAGAGCACAAGCAGGGGGAGCAGCCGAGGGAGAAAGAGAGGCAGACTCCCCATGAGCTGGGAGCCTGATGTGGGGCTCGATCTCAGGACCCGGAGATCAACACCTGAGCCAAAGGCAGAGGCTTTAACCCACTGAGCCCCCCAGGTGCCCCTCAATAGTAAGTCTTTAAGTCATAACTTTCCAAACTTACTATTTTGTGAGTTTTTGTGCCCCTTCGTTTTATTGGGATTTATACATTAGTCTATTAAATACTAAAGTTAATTTAAATAAAAGAGGCATTAGACTTGCAGTAAGGTTAACAGTCATGACATGAAGATGGAGAAACATATCTGAGACGTAACCGAGGAGGTACACTTACAGAACTGAGAGATTCGTGAAAGGAAGGACTGAGAGAACGGAAGTCTAATATAATCTGGAAGTTCTGTCTTGAACAATTAGCTATGTTGCCGACAACACAGGGAACAACAGTGCTGGCGAGGCTGTGGAGAAAGGGGAACCTCCTACACTGTTGGTGGGAATGCGAGCTAGTGCAGCCACTCTGGGAAACAGCATGGAGGTGCCTCAGAAAGTTAAAAATAGAGCTACCCTATGACCCAACAATCATACTACTGAGTATTTACCTGAAGAAGATGAAAACACTAATTCAGAGAGATACGGGCACCCTGATGTTACAGCAGCATTATCTACAACAGCCGGCCTACAGAAGCAGCCCAAGCATCCATCAGCGGATGATCAGATAAAGGAGACGGGGATATAATGCAGACACCACGGAATGTGACCCAGCCATGATGCTCACAGACCCCTAGTAAGACGCGCCCAGCAGATGACTGGGGATGTGAGTCTGCAGCCCAGATGACACAGGAGGGCTGAGGATGAGGGGGCGGATGAGGTGGTGGTCAGCACAGAGGCGTGGCCACAGCCGCAGGGGAGGGCGTGCGGACCGGCACCTGCGTGGAGAATACCGACAGAGAACTCTCCCCTGAAGGGTTTGACAAAGGAAAGGCAATGTCAAGAAGCGGAGAGAATCAGAACACTAAAATACCATGAAAGTGTAAGTAAATGAATAAAGACTTGTTTTGTAAATCTTGAGATTATTAAAGACAGGAGAAAAAAACCTTTGAAGCCTTAAGGGGATAATTTAAGAAAATAAAATAATAAATAAAAGTTAATAACAACTTAACTAGCAGAGGATAAGCAAAGCTGCTTACCAACAAATTCAAACCAACTTGAAATGTTCCTGTATTTATAAGGTTTGGGTAGGTCAGCAGATGGCGAATTGAGAAGAACAGAGCTATGATTTTAAACATGGGCAAATACTCTGCTTTTCCGCCAAAGCTCAAGTCCCTAACACGGGCGGTGGGACTCAGCACAGACGGGGAACACTTCTTCAAGCCCGGTGAGTAGACACGTGGCCCCTCGTGCGGCAGCAGGCACGTGTCCCCGGCAGCGGCCCACCTGCATGGACGCAGTGATCTCCTGCAGGGCGGCATCTGCCTCGTCCTGCTTCGTCTTCAGCAGCGCGCTCTGCCCCCCTGCTCGCCTGCTCAGCTCGTCCACAAGCGCTTTAGCTTCGTTCAGCTTAGACACACCAGCCTGCAGCAGTCAAAGTGGCATAAAGAAAGGTATTTTATACACTCTCTCCTGATGAATGGATAAAGATGGGGGATATATACATCCAACGGAATGTTCTTATGTTCGAGAAAGAATTGAGGCAATCTTTCAGAAGGAAAGAATCCAGGGAAAACGTGTACACACAAATGTTAGCAAGTGGGCTGGGGCTGTCCGCGCTGGTCATGGCAACGACTCACTCAGCCGCGTGCCCAGTAAGCTAAGGCACAGAAAACAAACAGCTCTAAGTGGCACTGGACAGTGGAATAGTCGACACATGTTTGAGAGCTGCAAGACCAGGGTTTTCCCCACTGAACTGCTGAGACAGAAAACAGAATGCAAGGAAAGACTCAGCAAACCTTCTCCACTTCTCAGGCTCCCTGAGTACGTAAAAGGCCTCGTGGGTGGGCCTCGGACCCTGTGCTGGCCGTTACAGCACCCCATCCCACGACCCATGAGTCATCCAGGCAAGGAAAATATGCCCCCTCCTCCATATATGAAAAATATGCCCCCTCCTCTGCAGTAGGAGTTAGGGGTTGGTCACCTAACAAGTGAGAGGATTCGGAGAGACAGTAACCACAAAAAGCATCATAGCCAACACGCACCAAGCACCCAGCACAGAAGACAGCAGCCTGCTGGCTCTTCATCTAACCCACTCACACCCAACGGACCCCATTAAGTCACAGGTCAGCAAGTTTAAGTAGTTTACCCACAGCAGCACAGAGAACTGAAGCAAAAGAATGACCTTCTAAGTACAGTTAGAGGCTTGCTCTGAATTAGACAGAGGCGTGAGAGGATGGTCAGTTAGGAAAGACCCTAGTTTACGACACTAACAGAGAGACACAAGGACTCTAGAGAGCACATGCTCTCAGACAACTTCCGAAGCCAGCATTTAAGTTGAAGCTCTGTAACTACAGAAATGTAGAAAGACAACCGTTCAGAATGTACCCAGTGACAGATAAAAGTATTATTTTATAAGGTATTATTTCATTTTAAAGGTGACTCTAAAGCCTACTCTCAGATACTGTAAAGTACAATGGCTGGAGGTGACCGATACAGCACCTGCAGATGACTTTGTCTTTTCAACAGCTCGTTCTTCTTGCTGCTACTGATGGCAGAATACACGCGCAGGAAGGTCATATACCGGCTTGGCGTCGCACCATGTGCTTTACAAGACTCATGGATTAATAAAAATGACTTTAGAAAATCAGGATCAACTGGAAAGAGAAAACAAAATGATATGATATATACATGATCCGTCACGAAGGAGAGAAACTCATCTCAACTCTATTCCATACCAGATACTTCCACCTACAGAACTATAAACACGAGGCATCATCTTTGCATAAAGGTACATCAATTCACAGCTCCTATGTTCCTAATGTATTTGAGTTACTTAATTTCAGTGCTGTCTGTCCACTGTGACATGTTTCCTCTGAACACTTTTATCACTGCAAGAAAGAGAAAATTACAGGCTGTCACAGCACATCAGTTAGTTGGAATAACAGAACAGGTAATCCAGGAGCAAACGTGGCAAAAGCTGCTTGTGGAAGAGAGACACCAAAGCAAGGAACACAGATCCACTGTCGTTTGACACAGGGCAAAACAGGACCTCCAAACCAAAACAGGAAGAGTCAGTTCACGCAGGATGAACACATCCGTTACTAAACACATTAGCTTCCTCTCATCGCCTCATACCGTGCTCTTTCACATTCTCTGCCTTGGTTAGTAAAGTCAACTTCTCATTGCTTTTCTAAGCCAGAACCCTGAGAAATGTCCTCATGTCCTCCTTCCTCACGGCTGCAGCCATCGGGTCATCAGGCCCCCCCGCAGAACGCCGCTGGGTACCCCCTGTCCATTCCTTCCTCTTGGATTCCTGCAGTGGCCTTGCACAGGGCTCTGATCGCCTTCGATTTCTCCCTACACCCCGCTAGTTTCCAGTAACTGAGGAAAAGGATGGACACAGACACTCGTGTTTCTACAGTAAGATTCTGGCTACATCTCTGCTAACATCTCTCCAGGACCTTAGATCACCCACAAGTCAGAACCCGAATTCCTCAGGGCGATACGGGAGGCCTGTCATTCCCAGAGCCGCCTGCCCTCCCTTCATCTCTTACTCTACCTCTCACACATCCACGTCTCAGCCGTTGGGCTGTTCACAGATCCCGTAAAGCAGCTGCTGGGTTTCTCAGTGCCTTGTCCGTCCTAGTCGGTCTTCCCCAAACTGCCACCATCTGCCGTGTCCATTTGCCG
Organism: Mustela nivalis; assembly: GCF_964662115.1. Lineage (NCBI taxonomy): Eukaryota > Metazoa > Chordata > Mammalia > Carnivora > Mustelidae > Mustela > Mustela nivalis. Next base: position 8,982,356 of record NC_139028.1, on the reverse strand, counting down.
TAACACTGCCAGTACATCCCCTCACTCTCAGAGTCACTCCATATCACCTCCTACCATCACTCACCTCACTGGTCCAGAGTTTACGCTGATAGAGAACACAACTCTTGCTACACTCCATTACACTAGAGCTCCCAAGGCACCTCCAGTTTCCAGCCCCATGCTTCAGGCAAAACAAGTTCAATAACTAACTGGTGACTGGATCATTAGATAAGCAAATTAATGAAGTGCTACGATACTAAAAAAGACTACATTCAAAACGAACTGGGAACTGACAAAACTAATCAGAGTAGAGCTGAGAAAATATGACATCCACACTCAAAGAGCACCATAAACCTTTTCATGTATGAGCTGCATGCTGTGACCTATCTCAGCAAAAAGTGAAAACTAATAGAAAAGTTTAGCCTTCCAGCTAAAGACACCCAAGCAAGTAGCACATCCAATCATCTGGGCAAAGTGTAATTGTTTAACTTCTTAGATGTAAACAATAGTTAAGGAGTTAGGTCCCATATAAAACGACATAAACATGAGTTTATAAACATAGCTTTAGTTTCGTTTTCATCAAAAGAAATCTTTGTTAGGGACACCTGGGGGCACAGTCTGTTGAACATCTGACTCTTGGTTTCTGCTCAGTTCGTGATGTCAGTCAGGGATGGAGGCCCACGTTGGGCTCTGCCCTCGGTACAGACTCTGCTGGGAATTCTCTCCCTCTCGCCCTCTGCCCCTTCCCATCTACACTCTCAAATAAATAAATAAACCTTTTTTAAAAGAAAGCTTTATGTTAGTTTATCATTGTTCAAATTCATCATCGCTGTGAACCTTTAATGAATCTGTAACATCAGAAAATGGCAAGTCTTTCACAAAGTCAATTTCATCAAAATACTACCTGAGGTTTTTTTTTCTTCTTTCCTTTTTTTGTCGCTATATTTTTCGTCACCATCTGTTTCACTGAACAACATTTCAGGGATCTAAAACAGAAAGAGCATTTCTTCAAACATCATCTCAGTATGATAAAGTTTAGATAAACCCGATATCAAGATTAAGAATTTTTTAAAAAATGCTTTTCTTCTAGGTTTCTTACCAGACTCAGAGAAATAATGAATATATGCATCTTCAGAAATATCATTTCCTAGATAAAATTTTGACATACATCAACAACCAGTTGATTGCGAATGACTGACAACCTCACCTGAAAATGACTAGACCATGTGAAATGAAGGAAATCCATTTAGACTGAATTAGGAAATAATCACAAATGCTATTTAAAATCATAAAATATGAAAAATAAAAAGTTTTATTTGGCATCAGGGCATAAAGGGATAGTAAGGATTCTGAGTTTTCCTAAATAAGAAAGAACTAAAAGAAAATAATTCCACAACTGGTAATTAACAATTTCATAACTGATAATCCTAAAAACTATCTGTTGTCAAGCTACTGCTAAGATTTTGCCACACCACCACTGATAAGACCAAGTTTCATAAACACATCATTATGATGATGGAAAGTGCGACAATCCAGGGGCTCCCGGGTGGCTCAGTGGGTTAAGACTCTGCCTTCGGCTCTGGTCATGATCCCAGGGTCTTGGGATGGAGCCCCACATTGGGGTTCCCTGTTCAGTGGGGAGCCTGCTGCTCCTCTGCCCCAGCCCCACTTGTGCTCTCTCTTTCTTGCTGTCTCTCTGTCAAACAAATAAATAAAAAAATCTAAAAAAAATTTTTTTTTAAGTTTTAGAGAAAGAAGCTATCAGTTTCCTGGGAAGAAAATTACAGTAGCAGAGCGCTGACATTTCTGTGACAGGAAGCCCAGCACGTCCAGGCGTGCGGATCAAAGCCTCATTTCCTCGATCTCCCAGACTAAACGCAGCATCACAAAAAAGGCCCTTAACTGACGAAGAATTTGAGAGCACCATGGTTCACGACCAGAGAGTACAGTTTTTTCCTCAAACATCTTCACTGATTTTGCCAAAAACCTAGAGCCTCTGGGAGAATACTTTATATTTATCCTTTCAAATCAACAGAAATTTTTTCATAGGAAACTTGCTTTCTTTAAACTAGTCTGTCCTGGGGCGCCTGGGTGACTCAGGCGGTTAAACTAGTCCGTCCTTCTGTCAACCGGCCGGGCCGTGTAAGCGTCTCACAAGACGTGCGCACACCAACATGTCCCGCTGCGCATGTTACACACGTACAACTTCACGTATCAGTCCACGTGTCCTTACGTACAGTCCCATCAGTGACGCTGGGTGACAAGACCATGGTCTACCCCTAAACAACGCCCCCGTCTGCAAAGCATTCCTGGCTGGACTGGCCCACACTGGCCTCTACCTCCAGGTCCCCTCAGAGGTAAGAATGGCGCATGAGCTCCAGTAACTCCCATTCACAGCCTCCCCTCTCCGTTCCTTCAACTCCTCCCTCCTGTCAGCTTCCCCACCAGCTTCTCCTCAGCCAATCCCGCCCCACCCCAAAGGCTCAGACCCTGAGACCGTGTCACTAACAACCCCTGGACACATTCCGCCGACTCACTGGCAAGTATCCCGGTGGGCCCAGCCCGCCCCCTTCGTGAGGTCAATAACCCTCAGGCTCCAGCGAGACCCGCGCTCTAGGAGCCTGAGCGTCACCGCGCTGTCATTCGCCATCTTCCTATTAGAGCTCGCAAGTCCCTGGCCCTCGCACGTGGGGTCACACTCGAGTAACAGACCCCAGTGCGGGCCAAGGGCAAGCGAATGCCCACGGCAGGCCTGCACCGGTGAGTGTGCAGGTGACTGAGGGACACACACGCTACGCTGACTGGCCTGGTGGCCGACTCACGCCAACCCTTGGGCCACCCGGCCCTCGCGCCCCCTTCTCCGCAGCCTCCCGCTGTCGCTCGTGCAGACTGCCCTGCAGGCCTTCCTTTCTCCCTTCAGGACGCTACCAGCTCTGCCCTGGGCTTTTCTCTCAGCTCCTCACCTTCCTTTCACTGAGAAAACAGAAACAACCAGAAGACTGTCCAACTCTTCCCGATGGCACCCCTGCTGGAGCCGGGCCCCGGACTCTGCCTTCTTCACTGCAACGACCCATGCCCGGTCCTCTCACGTGTGCACTAGACCCGCACGCTGTCTGCTCCGCAGGGACATGGCTCCACAACGCTTCTGCCTTCCATAAACTTCTGCCTCCTTGTGAGCATTCCCAGCAGCACAAAACATGCAACAGTCTGTCTCATCTCAGAAGCTTAAAAAAGCAAGCTATTATTTTCACCCACTCCTTTCCTACTGACCCATTTCTCTCTTCCACTTAACAACAAAACGCCTCCCGAGAGGGGACCACACTCGCTCTCTCCAGGCCCTTCTCCTTGTTTCTGAAACCCACCCCAAGGTGGCAGCTCCTAACTGAAGCTGCTTCGTCAGCCTCCCCCTCTCCTCCGTGCAGCGACAGGCGAGAGCTCCCAGGCCCCCTGTGTTTGTGTGTGCCCCCCGAAATGCAGCGTGTGCTCGCCTTCCAGCTCCTCCGCTCTCCCTCCTGCTTCGCCGCAGCAGCCCCTTCTCCGTAGCCCTTGCTGTTCCCGCCTTCCCGCGTCAACCTCAGCGTCTTAAAGAGCCCAGTCCAGACCGCAGTCCGGGGCTCTCTGCACCCTGCAGCCAACGCTCATTCCTTGGGGCTATCATTCATTCTCATAACAGAAAATACCACCTCTACACTGACAATTCCCACTTTTTTATCCCGGACGCCTGACCTTTCCTTCCCCTGCACTCCGGACTGCTGCATCCGGAAGCCTTCTCCGCCCTGCAGCTGGGAGGTCCGACATTGCGTAACGAATGCGTCTACACCTGAAGCCTCATGTCCTCCCATCAAAATGCTCTTCTCAGTCCCCCGTTCTCCACGCTCAGTCACTCCATCCTTCGGGACTGAAGCCAGCATCCTCGGCAGTACCCCAGGGTCCTCCCCTCCTTTTACACCTTAGTGCCGTCTGGCAGCAGCTTTGGTTGTCTCTACAGGAAAACGTCTTCCGAATCTTACCCCTTCTTACGGCCTCTCCCACTCCGTCCCTAATGCACGCCATCCCTCGCCCTTGCTGGATTACTGCAGCAGCTTTGTCACTAATGTGACCCCGGCCTTCCGAGAGTCTATTTGCAACCTAGAAGCCAGAGTCATCCCATTAAGACATGAGAACGATATGTCAAAACCTCCAAAGGCTCCCTTCCCGGTTTCCAGGGAAAGCTGAAGTCCTGAGAATGGCTCCCAAGCCCCATCCTGACTGCTGACCTCGTCCTTCCCTGACCTCGTCTCCAACTCCTCTCCCTCCGAACCACTCGCTAACCGCTGAATGGGCTTCCGCTGACCCCCCGAATCACCAGGCAGGCTGTCCTCTCATCGATCCCCCCAAACCATGTCAACTCCCTGAGGCAGGACTTCCGCCCACATTTTCTCTCCTATGACCCTAACACAGAGAACAGGGACACACCTTAGAGACCCGATAATTACTTCTTAAGGAAGCTGCTCATTTGTGTGAGCTCATTTGTGTCCTTTTCCTATCCTTTATCTAACTGCTGCAATCTAACTAAATATCATCTCATCTGTAAAACCTTATCTCTTATCCCAAATTACACTCCTCCTCTGACTCATGATAGGCCGCAGTTTGTACCCCTACTACACAAGAATGAAGAAATGAATGATGGAGAATATAAGTATTATTCAAAGAGACAAAGCTGACAAGTATAATTTCTCAAACAAAACTATGGCAAAGGCTTCTAGTTAGGATGGCACAAAGGGTTCACACTTCACACACATCCCTCTCCCAAAACTTAGCACCGCAATGATAGTTTTTGTTTTAAAGATTTGATTTTTTTTTTAATTTAAAAAAATGGCTGCGATGTTTTCAGCATAGGCTAGCTAATGAAAGGATAACATTTTTCAAGTACAGTAAGTACCTCCGTTGTCCTTAAGAACATACTCTTCAACATGAAGTCCGACCCTCAACCACGTCACACAAGAGCACAAAGGAAAAAGAGGGGTTTTCAAACATGTATGTTCAGCGCCACAATTACATAATATAACAAACGCCAAAGCAAAGTCAGGAAAATCTGTAACTTTAAAAAGAAAATATGCTGGTTTGCATTTCCATGCTTAGAGGTTAAACTTACTTTCCTCATGCTGCTGTCTGACCAACCCTCCATCCACAAGACCTGGCATTTCTTATGCAAAGCTGGGTTACTCTCACAGTTGATGATGAAATTTAAATTTGTAGAATCCATTATCAAGACTATATGCAAATTTTGTTGAATTCCTAAAAAAATAAATTATTATGGGCATTAAAACAATAATAACTGGGGATATCTGTATGTGGTCTGCTTTTATGAGTTTAAAATTTTCTAAAATGAAATGGCAGGAGCCATTAAGCAGTATTACAGTTACGATTTTTGTTTTTGTTAAAAAACACCTGTGTGTGTATGTGTGTATGCATGCTAAGAGAACAGATCCAGAAGGAACTCCTGAAGAAGGCAAGTGTGTGTACCACATTGCTGCTTCATATGTTACTTTTCAAAGGTGATACTGGATTCTACCTTACAGTGTTTCTTTTAAGGATTTTGGCTTCAATATTCAAAGCAACTGATATTCAAAATCAGTTTCATATTCAAATATTCAAAGCAAACTGATCTCCAATTTTCTTTCAGGAGAAATTATTTTTCCTGTTTCAATATCAATGTTATTTTCCCTTCATGAAAAGGAATTTGAAAACTCTGCTTCATTTTCTTTGTTCTGAAACTGGGTCAAAAAGCACCGGCATGACCTGTGTCTCAGAACTGCGGTAGCGTTTCCTTATGAACTTGAAGGAGAGGGAAGGGCGGTAGCTCTTCATCCAGTTTCTCTGCTTCAATAAGAAACGTCCTTTCGGGGACAGAGTAGAGCTAAGCATAGCAGTGTCTTACCCCCACGTCTTCAATGGGGCTACACACACAGCACATAAAACTGCTTTCGGGAGGCACCTGGGTGGCTCAGTGGGTTAAGCCTCTGCCTTCGGCTCAGGTCGTGATCCTAGGGTCCTGGGATCGAGCCCCACATCAGGCTCTCTGCTCAGCAAGGAGCCTGCTTCCCTTCCTCTCTCTCTGCCTGCCTCTCTGCCTACTTGTGATCTCTGTCAAATAAATAAATGAAATCTTTAAAAAAAAAAAAAAAACTGCTTTCAGGGCTCAAAGAAAGTTGGTAAGCTAGAGAAAACTAGAGAGTCTGGCAAAATGTAAACAGTTCAGTAATTTTCTAAGAAAGGAGATTCTAAACACTGGCTTTACCACAGAGAAACAGAAGCACTGAAGTAAATGTTCCAAGGGAGACTGAAACACTTTCACCTTTCCCTTTTGCTAAAATTTTGCTGACACGCTTTTACTAAAGATTAGCTTTTCTAAAAGTACCATATTAAAAAAAAAAAGTGTAAATTACCAAACAGACCGAAGATTTAAGATACCTTTGCAACCTAATCAGAAAATATGGCAAACTGAGACGCCTGGGTGGCTCAGTTGGTTAAGCAGCTGCCTTCGGCTCAGGTCATGATCCCAGGGTCCTGGGATCGAGTCCCACATAGGGCTCCTTGCTCGGCAGGGAGCCTGCTTCTCCCTCTGCTTCTGCCTGCCTCTCTGTCTGCCTGTACTCGCTCGCTCGCTCTCCCTCTGTCTCTGACAAATAAATAAAATCTTAAAAAAAAAAAAGACTTTGATTTAAAAAAAAAAAAAAAAGAAAATATGGCAAACTAAATGTTATTTATTGCACATGAGCCAGAGTCTAAATTGATGAATTCAGTAGTCACTTACTATACGTGAAGTAATTGAAGACGGGCCCGAAAAAGCCATCCTGTGAAGCCTCATCTTTGAGAGGCAACAGCAAAGGCTCTAATTCTTCCAGGGTATAGAGTCCAGGAACTTCACCTATGGAACACGGCACTTCTCGTGAATTTTAGCTGTGTTATCCCAGTTCAAGCACATTCAAACACATCCACAACACTTCTTCTACTTTGCTATCCATCTGCCCTTATTTGGGCTGTTTCAAAAATACACAACCCTATCGCCTCTCGATTACTCACAAATCTCCCTCTGTTGTCTTCACGTACTAAAACTCAAACCCCTGTACAGCCGTCCAAGGCACTGGGCCACCTAGCTGTCCGGTTCTTCTCCACTCCTCCCAGACAAGACCTTGTACCTAAGCTTCAGTGAGCTTCTCTGTGTCCCATAAAGATAATGAAATACTCCTCTTCCCAGAATTTATACGCACAGTCTTCCTCTGGCCTTTACCTTCCGCCCCAAGTTACTGTGTGTCCTAGGAGACACTGCTGTGCCGACTTCCTGGGTGCTGGGGTGAGCACTCTCTCTCTCTCTCACCTCTAAACATGTTACTGTTCAGCATGTATCATGTCACATAATCATGGAGAAATGTTTTCCTTTCCTCCCACATTAGATTCTGAGTTTCCAAAGGACAGATATTTAGTCACATTCAATATTAACCTCAGAACATCCTCAGCAAAGTATTCCAGAGAAACAAATAAATATTTATTAGATGGATGGATGAATGAATGAATGAACCCGTACTAGAAACCAAAACTAGCCCAGGGCCTGCTACAAGGCAAGAGAATGACGAAAGACAAATCACACTGGATTAGGACCACAAGTGTTGATGGGAGACTGAACTAGGTCTTACTCACCACTGTGAGTCCAGTATTCAGAACTGGGCCTGGCACATAACAGGTGTCTAATAAACAATTATTAAGGCAATATATTTCAAGTTTGCAAGAAACAGTAAATTAAGTGAAAACCCTTTTGCCACACATCCTATGTTCACGCAGGGCCTGTCCCTGCCTCACCCCGAGCATCGCCCAGGCCCGACTCAGCTGCCAGCCGTGCCCCGTCCACCAAGCTCATCCACGTCCAAACACGCGCACACACAAACCTGTTCTGTCTTTCTCTCACTTTCAGCCCTAACAAGACACTTCCAATGCCTTAACTTCAGCAATGAAACCTAGCTCTACATACATATGATCCACTCTGGCAAATAAGACTTTGAAATAGAAAAAAAATAGAAAAAAGAGACAAAGGCCTATTTTCCCTGAAAGTATTTTTCAAATACTTTTTTTGCTACAAATGTTGCTAAAATTTGATTTTTATCATTACAACTTGATAATAAAGACCAGTTTATCTTAAAACAAAAACAACTAGTGTATTGATGCTTATATGGATGTTTGCTTTCACAAACAAAACAAAACAAAAATCTGTCTCTCTGCAGGACAGTTTCAGCCCTAAGGACCAGGCCTCCACCTAGTGATGACTGAAGGCTACGCAGGGACACACACAGACAGACACACACGTGCACAAAGGCAGTCCTGTGAGCAGCTCCCAAGCCCACATAGCCTCACTATGGCCAGGCCTCTGCAGACCTCGGGCCAGGGTCTGGCCCTCTGGCCGCTCACTAGAGCCCGGCCAGCAGTCACGTGCGCACCCAAGTAAGGATGCCGCGTGCCCTAAGCTATACGTGCGTGTTCTTCAACCAGAGCTGTGACATCCTGAAGAGAAGACCATTTCCTTTCAGAGCCTACCTTTTGCATGATACAAAACAAGCATTAACCAAAAACTGGGTCCAACACACACATCATGGAAACTAGCTTTTAAAAAGGTTTATGTTGCACTTAAATAACAAAACAATCCTGGTCCAAGTTTGGAACTAAGCTACCTCCAACCAATTTGAACAGTGACGACTCCTAACGACTTTTGAATAAATGTCCTAAGTTCTTCATAGAGGAAGACATACAGGAAATTGCAGGTCTCCTCTCCAGGAAATCACGAACACAGGTGACTCGAGACGACAAGAGCAGACTGTGATCTGGGAAACAGACGCCCCAGATGTGAGAATCTCTCTGCACTTACATGTCCACATTTAGGCCACTATTCAACCATTCCACTAACAATGGAAAGAGAGGTCCTATCACATTTTTATTATAAATTATCCTATATATTTCCCTGCATACTAAATCTACCATTTCTGTAGGTGAAATTTCTACACATAATAGAGCTGCTGTATTAAAGGGTACGGTACATTGTTTTTAAACTACACTGGCTGATAACTTTCCCAAAACACTGTAACAAATAATGGTCCCACCAAAAACATGTGAGAGGGCCAGTTCTTCAGACATTCACCAACATTAATGATCATTTTTGGCGGCACCTGGGTGGCTCGGTCTGTCTATGGCTCAGGTCAGGTCATGATCCCAGGTCCTGGGATCGAGTCCCACATCGGGCTCCCTGCTAGGCAGGGAGCCTGCTTCTCCCTCTCCCTCTCCCTCTGCTGCTCCCCTGCTTGTGCTCTCTCTCTCCCTTTCAAATAAGTAAATAAAATCTTTTAAAGATAATAATAACAATCATGTTCATGAAGTTATTCAATCTCCTGGTTTCATAAAAATGGGCTTTCTCAATTCTCCAGCTGCAAACATGTTTCACCCCACGTCCCCTTAGTAAAACCCCTACCGCATGTGCTCAGAAACACAATTTTACACAAGGCTACATGACCCGAATAATTTTCACATTATTACTCCTCTTTCCTTGGAAGAGAAATCGTGCACTTGCCTGAAGACAGAAGGCTATTGATCATCTCCAGAAAGGCGGGGTGGACGAACTGGTGGTCCTCGAGCAGGAGGACCACCTGCTGGGTGTCGATCCCTGCCAGGTGCAGCACCTGCACAGTGACAAGAGCCGTCCTCACACCGGGGTCACGTGCGCAGCCAACTCTAAAACCACCGTTCTTGATGCAAAGAACATCTTTCTGTTCCCTTCCCCCTCTCTCTTCCTTTCATCATCAACATGAAAATCACACTTCAGCCGTGGAGTGCAGCAAGTGAATCAAGTCCAGGAACAAACGCGTGGGGAAACAGTAATACGATTTCACAGCTAGGACAGATGATGGTGTTTAAATACACCCCCTGTGTCCCATATAAACTCTGTCCTATTATCTTCCACATCCTCCAAGTCTCTCATAAGCCAGCATGCCTGAGAGCCAGGATTCCTAAAAAGAATCCTTTTCCTATCTGTACATAAAAATACAGTTTTCTAATAACCACGGGGAAAATAATCATTGAAATTAAAGACTATGTTGTATTATTAAAGACATAATGGTCACTGAGGGCTTTTGGAGTAACAAGTCATTGTGATTTAAAACCAAATACAGTAAAGGATTTGAGGCACTCACATGTTTGAGATCATTTTTGAACTGCTTCAGTGCATACCCTCTGGAAATCTTCGGAGAGAACAGCACAGCTCCGTGCATATGACTGACCAGGGAAGTGATGGTCCGCCGGCCAACGCCACTGCGTCCAGCCAGGAGGAGGGAGCCCCCGGGGAAGCTCAGCACTCGGTCGATCCGAGACATATACTCCAGCACTTCTTGGAAAAGTAAAATATCTAAATTCTGGTTATCTCGTCCATAATGGATCAGGCCCTTTTAAAACAATCACGAAGAACATTTTATCATTAGTATATGCCCTGACACATAACAAAATATGATCTAGAGTTGGGTTATACTTTTGATGCACTCTGGAAAAGGGGTTCAGTGACGGGGTGTCCTCTCAGGCGCCACAGCCTCCCCAGGCATCCACCTTTTCTATGAAAAATCTTGCGATGCCAAAAACATTCAGGAGCTCACAGTGATCAGACACCTGCTGGCATCACTGACACAATGAGTTAAACGTAGTGAGATACAGCAGATTAGTTACAAAACCTTCAAGAACTCTCCAGCTGTCTTAGTGGCCTCACATCAGACCAGCCTGCGCAGATCACAAGAACTAATCTTGGGACTCTCGTTGGTTTGCACCACGGTGGAATGACTCCAAACGCACGTGCGGGCTGCCCCCAGTATCTGAAGGACACCAGACTTCACATACTTAGCAACTTTTAACATCCCCAAACTTTGCAATATCCATCCTACACATAGTATGAACTTCTCTAGATATAAAATCCACACTCACTTCCAAAGCAAATACTGATTTTAAATCATCATATATAAGTGTTTCTCCTTCTTTATTATAATTTCACAAAAAACAAAGAACAGAACACGTCTCTAGGGCAGTGCCCCTCAGTTGCAGTGACCAGCAGCATCAGCATCACCTGAGGGCCCATGAGAAATGTGCAATGAGACTTCCTCAGGTTGGGACCCAAGGGACAGGGTAGTTCCTGGTTCTCCAAGTGATTCTAATGCCTGCTGAACTTGGACACCATTGCTCTAGGATGATTTTACAATTACTATTAAACCTCATCAGTTATACCAACATCAGACACATTCTGCTAACAGGTACCTTGGCCATCTTACCCACATCCGGGTCTATGCGGGCATTCAGTTAGATCTGCCGCAGCTGACTGTATTCTACAAGAACCGGCTTGGTCTGGTGGCTAATCTCTGTCTGCCTCGAAAATGTTACAATAAATATTTCTTAAATGACTAGAATGATAACCAAATGCCAATTCAACCTCGTGATTCAGATTATAACTTTCTCTTTTAAGATTTATTTATTTACTTATCTGAAAGAGAGAGAGAGACCGTGCACACGCACATGGGATCGTGCTAATGGGGGGAGGAAGGAGAAGAGGAAGCAGGCCCCCCACTGACAAAGAGCCCAACGCAGGACTCAATCTCAGGACCCTGAGCCGAAGGCAGACGCTTCACCCCCTGAGCCACCCAAGCGCCCCAGATTATACCTTTCTAATAACATCCTTGAGGTCTGCAGAATTCAGTTTTCCAAGGGGTTTCCCATGAGGAGGCAGTGGCTGTCCTGGGGCCACTCTTGTTCCGGAGTTGTGTCGCGCTCCCCATGTAACATAGAAACTGTCTGCAGAAACAAAAAGTGTTTTTGGTTTTGTATGTGTTACCTGTAATGGCAGCACCAGGAAATACATTGCTCACTAAATTTTATTTTTCAGTTAATCTGTCCAAGATCATCCCCTAAAAGTGGAAGTAAGTTACTCCACAGTGCCTGGCGAGATAGTCAAGTCAGCTAAGACACAAAGGATGTCAAACTGTCCCTGACCAGGAATGGCTGTGTCCCTGCTCCAGCCCTGACCCCCACGACCTCTCCCCAGATGAAGTGCCTTGCTCCTAATGCTCCCCACGCCTCTTCTTTTTGCTCTTTCTCCCTACTTCTCACCCCTTCTCCACAACCTCCATACAAAATGGGCAGCTGAAACGAACGTAAAGCTCTTGTTGAGAAAGAACACAGATTGATAAATACCATCAAGAGCCTTAATTCTAAAATAAAAATTAAATGAATTTTAATTAGAAAACAAAAACCACTTCCCCTTAAGTTTGTCTCCAGCAGCAGCCTGTGAGCACACGAGGGAAATCTGCTGACTGCCCCGCAGAACCTTTCCCTCCGGTCCGTTCGGGAGGCCTCTCGGTGAGGCTTCCTCCTCCTCACACGCCCCGCTCAGAGGCAGCTGGAGTGACCCAGACCCCAGCTCCAGCACGTCTTCTTTCCCTCGCCACCGCTCCTCCTACATGTTCTCTTCTCTGCAGAAACCTCTCTAGTCCAACTCTGCTTGGGAACAATGCTGCCATAATCACCAAGTGCAAATCCCCGTCGGAGGCGCTGCCTCCATCATGACCTGCTGTGCTTGGGAAGTCTTCTTCCTCAGAGCTGCAGGACCATACTCAACAAGCCACAGCACCAGTCCTCAGTTTCTGCCTACCCCTTCTACTCTTATCTCCCCGGGATCAAAACTCAGTCCATTTTTCTTTACTCCTAAACACTCCCCATGAACTAGCTAACCTTATTCTGTGGGTTAAATCATCAACTACTTCTGTGCCAAAACCTATTCACCTATCGACAAATCTCCTAAGCTCTAGTCTGGTCCCATACTTGCGGCTGCTTAACAGACATATGATGAACACGTAACATTCATCCATTGAACACCCCGTGTTTAAGCCCCGCACTTCCTGTTAGAGACGAGCAATCAGACAGACATGACTGCTATGTTCACGGAGCAGATACGCAGATCACCCAAAAGACACTCAAGAAGCCTGCAAACACTGAAACCCGGCGACAGCTGCTCACCATCTTCATAGGTCATCAGGTGTCCCCTGAACGACCACAAGAGCCTCCCAGCCTCCCAGCGCGGTTCTCTGCGACCCATCTCTGCCCCTCCAGTGGCATCCTTACTAGCACTCCCGAGGCACACACGACAGAATCACGCACCCTGACTGCTTGGGTCTCCTGTCTACCGCTGCACTCTGCTCCACACTCCAGCTTCCTGGAGACTCGGAGGCTGTGCACACTCTTCTCCCCTTCACGGGAATGCCCTGCCCCTCTCCTTCACGCAGTACTGTTATCCCTCAAGACACTCCCTGTATCACTCAGAAGATGGTGTATCTTAGTTGTTCATCTAACAAACTATGTACAGGGCCTATATGCTGAGAACTACACAACACGGACAAAAGAAAGCCAAGAATATGTGAATCATGCTCCGAGACTGGAAGACTCAGCATGCGGATCCTGCCGCTTCTCCCCAAAGCAACATCGAATTACGGCACTTCCTGTCCTAAGCTTAGCAATATTATTTATACAGAAGGCAAAGGGATGTAAATAGCTAAAAACAAACTGCAAAAAAGAAGAAGACAGCAGGAGAAATCAGTCTTCCCAAATTCGAGACTCCTGCAGGTAATGTAATGAAAACCAGCGGAACGGACAGGAGGCAGACACTAAGTGACACAACAGAATCGAGCCCGAGAAGTATGTTCACACAACTACTCTGACAAAGCGCAAAGCAGCTCAAGGAAGAGAAGTTCCCTTTCCAATAAATGGCCCCGGCGCAAGCGGACATCTGTCAGCAAAGAAAGTGCCGAGGCCTCACTCTTCGTACAGACACGAACTCAAAGTGGACCACCAACATTTGTGCAGGAAGAGACACCGTTCAGGCAAGTGTCAGTCTGAGCAAGCCGATGTCACTGAAGAAACCAAACCCACCTGCGGTACCCGGAGAGAGCCACAGGCCACCCCGGCAAGGCCGCCCGCCCTCAGAACCAGCGACTCGGAGCCAGAGGCGCGAGCAGGGTGCTCCCACCTGCCGTCCAGCCTCAGCCACCGCAGTGCACTTCCCGGGTCCGAAACTCGAGCCTGGAAAATCCCTCTCTGCACCTCAACATCCTCCTCATCTTCAAAATCCCCTTGGGCCTAAGCAATTAGGGCCCTGCAGCCGAGAGCCGCTCACAGCACACACACAGCAGGCCCTCCGGGAGCACTCACGAAGGCCAGCTTTGCAGAAAGTCCTCCTGCGGCCGAGCGGGCTGCCAGCGGACACGCCCACGGCACAGCCTTGCATCACAGGTCCTCTCGCCAGGACAGTTTTCGTATCACATGCGCTCCTCCCAGCACAGTTTTCAAGCTGCGGGCTGATGGCCAGTGCTGATAGCTGCCAAAGGGACAAAGCTGCGGGCAGCGCTGTCCTCTACTCGGGCAGCCAGCGCCCAAGCCAGAGCCGAAAGCTCATAAGGAGTTCCGCGCTGACAACACACCTTACTCTCAAGCAGAAGTTAATTACAGTCACATACGGGTTTTTCCCAACGATCTTTAAGGTTCATCTACATACGGCTTTAAATAAAACCTTTATTAGTAAAAATCTCTCAGGAAGCACAATTTTGAACTGTACATTTAAAACACTATGGCCTGAATCCAAGAAAACAATTATTGTCACTCTATTTTATTTGTATTTACTTAGAAATCTAGCGAAAAGGAAAAAGCAGCCCCTTGCAATAAAATATTGAATTACCCAAACCTTTCATTTGCACAGAAACACGAAATCATGCTATTAGCAAGAAAAATAAGTTTACAGTTCTCATAGCATTCACACACTGCATCAACTCCGTACTGTATTACCTGCCATATTGTCTAGCACGTCTGAGCCCCAATCTCCTTGAAATACCGATGTTAAAATGCTGTCAAATAAATGAAGTTCCTTCGCACCAACAATTTTGTCACGAAATAAGCGCCGTGCTTCATAAGCCACGATTTCTAATACATAATCTAGTGGATGATTTGAAGATCCTTAAAAAGACAACATTTTTTTTAGTTGTAATAGAATTCAAATGACTTGTAGATGATCTATTTCAACATAATACTAGAAAGAAATAGAGAATAAAAATCTGCATACCGTCAGGTTGGCGTCAGATAAATACAAGAAAAGGGGAAAAAGGTAAAATTCCACGTGTTATTAAGTTGACAAATTGTTTTAAAAAATATATTAACCATTATTATCTCTACTTAGTCAATAAAAATATTAATTCCAAAAAGCATATTAAACATGAGTAACGATTTTATTTTTCCCCAAATCAAGTTCTAACAGTGACAATCACAAACAGTTCAGAACACACGCACACATGCACAGATAAACTGTGGCATTCCAAAGAGAAGCAATTTGAAATCATGAAAGCAAAACTTACCTCCTTCTAAATCGTATCTGAATAAGCCAAGAACCCACTGGGTAAGGATGCAAGGAGTAAAGAAATAGTGACTATAATCATCAACTGTAAATTTGGCCCGCACCTGGAAAAGAAAATAAACTGTCAATCTACCCTTTAAATACATAACATATACATAATGCATTTCCAAATAATGTGTTAAGTTTTTCAGTCACCACAGACTCACAGGAATGCCCAAGTTCTACTAGTGAGGAGAAAACTGTATTTCATAGAACTGATTTCCTTAGCTACCTCAGACATTGTATTTTACCCATTCAAAAACATGATCTAAGAGCAGTCATTCATAGGCTACAACAAACTGCCAAAACATTGTCTAAGAGAAAAATAAAAGGTTAAAAAGCCCTGGTGAGCAAAAGAATTCAAGGAAGGTGAAGCTAAGCTTCCTGAACAGCCGTCGCTATTCCACGGCGCCCAGGTCTGGGAAAGACGTGCTTTTGAGGGCTCGGGGCCGCAGAGCAGTGTGTGCTCGCCAAGTCCGTGAGTCGCTGACAAACCAGAGCGCTCCTCCTGGATACAGAACCAGTGAGAGCCTGCGCCTTCCTCTCCACGGACAGTACCCCTGCTCTCATTCTGCCCTTGATCCCTTAACTTCTGAATTAATTTAGAAAGTAATCACTGCTTTCTAATTCTCTTGCCCTACTTCTACTCCACGACGACAAAAAGCATCCTCCGCAAACACTTCCCTAACTTGAATGCGCTGCTCCCTTCACCCAGGAAGCTCTTTTTCATCTCAGCCACTCTGGGAACGTCTATTCATTTCTCAAAACTCAGACCCCACGCTGGGGTGCCTGGGTGGCTCGGTCAGTTGAGCACCCACCTGAGTCTTAATTTTGGCTCAGGTTGTGATTTCAGGGTCATGAGATCGAGGCTCTGTGCTGAGTGTGGAGTCTGCTGGAGAGTCTCTCTCTCTCCGCCCCTCCCTCTGCCACGCCGCATGCCCTCTCATAAATAAGCCGATCTTTCAAACCGATCTTGCAATCAGTCTTTCAGAACAAACCAACTCAGATCTTATCCCACGTCCGTGTAACAACTAGCACACAGCAGTCATGTGCTTCCCCTCCTCCGCTAAGTCGTGCCTGTTGTCACCGATCTACGACTCATCCCGCTGTAGTCGGACTTTGTCTACAGGAGCGGGATCCTGACGGGTCTGTAAGCTTCCCGAAGGCAGAGACTCGGTCATCTCTGCATCCCCAGCGCGGCCACTAGACAAGCAGTTACTGCGTAAATGTCTCCTGTGCCCTTACCACCTGATGCTAAGCCCGTCCTGCTTCCCCATGGAAGGAACCTGAGGCATTTTCTCACATGCCACAAGAAAGAAAGAAACCTCAAAGCCCATGCTCCGGTTTGAAGTCTCGCAGACAGACACTGACAGAAGTCAGGAGAAAGATCGAGTTTTGGAAAGCAGAGGAACATTCTGAATACGCTGCATGTTAGCAGGTAACAGAATAACCACCCAGCACGACTTGTTCAACCCGTTTCACCAAGTGTCCGTAGACACAGTGCCGGGTGGCTCAGCAGGCCTCTGGCCTCAGAGAGCTCACTGTCTGGCAGAAAAGTCCAACCGACAAGACGAGTAGAAAGGTGGAGTGTCAGCGCAGGTCAGCATTAAAGGCAGTCCTCTGGGACTGAAACCAAGAGACACAACAACGACAATATAAATGAGCAAGTATTTACCTGTTCATACACTTGGACCATAGATCCTGCTAAGAGATAGATTTTTGAGGAAGAGCCCCAAATAGAGTGACTCTTCAGATTTTTATGGAGAACAGGCTCCAAATATGCTCCATAGATAGTCTGCAGTTGCTCTCTTTCTGGGTAACTGGAAAAGGGCACATAAGAAAACAGCTGAAAAAGCAATGTTCCGGATTGTTCTGTTAGTGTTCATTTGCAGCAGTTTTCCAGCTGTGCTGCTCTGAGATCTGGGTACCCACACCCTGCCCCCAATCTATCGAGAGACTAAAGCCACGCTCCAGGTCCCTTTCTGACAGCTCTTTATCTGCTCTCAAACACTGAGGGTCCTAATAGAAGTTTCCAGGGAAACTACTTAAAAACCTAACTGTTTGGAAACCACTGATTTTTAGAAAGGACCAAGAGGTAAATTTTGCTTAAGAAATAGTATTTTAAGTAACAGCTACCCATAAAGCAGTAATCCGCCTCAGAATGGTAAAAGCAAAACTAATACAACAGGTGAAATCAACCTGTTTTTCTCAAGACAAAATTGATTTCAATACAGCCTAACTGGGAGCTATAACCTTTCTGAAAGTACATATAATAGATGGGTGCGATTAGCAGGGAAGCATCCAAACAGGATTTTGTAAGGCAAAACGGAACAGAGGAGCAGCTCCACACCCACAGAATCTGCACATCCTTGCAACAATTCTGGACGCAGACGGATGCGCGCATCAGGCTTAACACTGTCACCCACACACCTGACTTGACTTACCTTGTACCTAGTTACATTATCTATCTTCATGAAATGTGATAGTATTTTTGTTTTATAAAACCCATATTTAAATCTAAAATCCATCATTCAGATTACTGATACTGACATTTTAGAACATTTTAGACTTTATTTCTAATATTTAAGAAGCACTGATTAACACCTTTATCACCCTAAATTACTGCCTAAAGTTTAGCAAGGGCAGGTAAAAAGATTATCAAAACTCAAGTTTTACTAATTTTAAAGTCTCCATTTTAAAGAAATGTCATTAATGGATACCTTTAGTAAAGTTCAAATATAGGAGACATCTCCCCAAATTAAAAAAAAAAAAAAATTAAGAACACTACGATACATACTCCACAGCACAAAGGCGAACAATGGAAGTGAACCTGGTGGTCAGCTTGTGTCTTCCCAGTCTTCCTCCAGCTGACATAGAAGCCACAATCTGAATATTCTCTAAACCAACCCATTCCAAATTTTCATCGTAAAATCCTTGATAAGTCAATACCTTTTTGAAAATAAATGTATTGCAAACGTGTTATTTATGCTTAGGATTTTCTAGTAGAGTTATTAAATATTCTTGCATAAAATTCAATTGTTTCCAAATGCAATCACCCTCATCTAACTGAAAAATTTAAGATTGAAATTCTTATAACACTAAAATTAATACTCTTATTAATCACCAGTCTGCATTTAATATTAGGTGATTTACCCTCATTTTTAAAGTGCTTTTGTCTCCAATAAACATTAAAATCCAGATGACAGTATAATCTACCAGCAATTAAGAAAAAAAAGTGAAAGAAATCGGGAAAAATATAAGGAAACTATTTTGGTTTTCTTTATGAATATTTTATCATCTTCTACAGTTACATCGTTAAGCTAAGTTTGAACCCATATAAACATAATAAACTCTAATTTAGAACGCAGGGTTTCTAATGTGATGCAAATCCCATAAAGAAGTAAAGCCTCCACACTGACGGAATGTATGGTCTCCGACCTTTGCCTTTACATGGGCAAAAAGGGGAGAGGACTGAGCTAAGGAAGCCCAAAAGGGGCCATGATCAAGGAAGTCCATGTGCTCTCTGAAAAATGCATCCCTAGAAAAATGAAGCAAAAATTTCCCCAAATCCCACATCACCTCAACCTGCTGCTTTCCCTGTTTTAGAAATAAAGGACAGGAAATACATACAGGGTGAAGGTCATTTTGACTCTTCCTGTCATATAGCACCTTCCTGTAATGCTAGCTTCTACAGGGAAGAAGGTCAAAGAAGGGAGCATCGTGGGGGTGCCTGGCTGGCTCTGTCGGTGGAGTGTGTGACTCTTAATTTCAGGGTCGTGAGTTCGAGCCCTATGCTGGGTGTAGAGATGACTTAAAAATAAAGTCTCTCTAAAAAAGAAAGAAGAGACAGGGAAAGGAAGAAAGTACCCCAGAACCAGATTCCTACAAGCTTCGGGAGTGTAAGATCCATAACGCATGCTGGAGAACACTGAGCCTGAGGAGGAAAGCAGATCTTCCAACATTTCCCGTCACATCCGAGTGCTTTAAGGAAGAAAACTCACCTGCTGCAGGAAAGCCACCAACGTGCTGGTGCCCCATTTGTCCAGCTTGGGCAGGTTGATATCCTTCAGGTAGAGGACGAGCCTCTCGCAGTCCCTCGGCCTATAAACGCGGCCCGTGTTGGTGCTGATCACCATGCACGTCTGGCTCAGCTTCTGCAGGAGGTGCCGGGACGTGGTCTGCGCACTGCAGTGAACCGTAGCGATCTGTGTGGAGCGGAGCTGGGAGAAGGCGTACCGAAGCAGCATCCTGCGAAAGGTGGAGAGCGGCAGACGGTGAAAACACCACCAGGGAAACACCGCGTACATTCAATATGAAACTCCTATTTCACAAATACTGTGGTGTCTAAATCATATAAGACGATGTTTAAGAGGAAAATGGTAAATCTGGATATGGCTTAACAGGTAGCTTTCTAATTTTTACAATATAAAATATAAATTCATATTTTAAGGCATTCCTGGGAGTCAATCAGCAAAAAAAAAAAAAAAAAAAAAATCTAAGGTTACAGAAATAATTTAATTTGACAAAGTACATATAAAAGATACCACATATAAAAGTACATATAAAAGATTCCCCATAGCTGAAGGAAAGATTTTATGATATTAAGTACAATAAGCTAAAAAAAAATACTATGATTTTATAGAATTTTTAAATTACTACTAAAATGTGAAACAAATAATCATGTCTTCTTTATTTCCAGAAACTACACTCAGTAGGCACCAAAAATAGGCTGAATTACACAGATGTAAAAGTTGTTTTTAAATAGAGAGCTAACTTCAAGATGCATTTTTTGTAACTAAAGCAGGTAATAGTTTGTGAGTATATCTAAGGTATTTAGTTTTTGGTGGGACTGTATGCATGTTTTCTTTTGAAGGCTATCTTCTTAGACTGTTCTTTTTCTGTTAGAAAACAGGTAACCTGGGAGAAAAAAAGACATTTTCTTCTCTGAAGTTCTCTGTAGTCATATCATTTACATCAGTAGTGATAATGGGAAGAGTCCTTCCTGAAAATGTATATGTAAATGCTCCTTTAACCAAACGGAAGGTAAAGCTGCTAAATTCAAAAAGAGCATGAGTTCACACCATGCACCTCAACCACCAAGTTTCTGCCCTTACCCTTTGCCACATCCTTCTGGTCCTACGAGAATAAATGGCTGTTTGGTATCAGAACTTAACCACGGTCTGAAATGATCCAGGCCTCGCTGCATGTCAGGAATCTGAATGACGGGGAGAGTTTGGCCATTACTAAAATCATCGGCCGTCAAGTTTTCTGGCTTTTTCAGCACATAAGATGCTAATCGTCCTCTACCAGAGTCATAGTAGGTGTCCATGGGTTTGTGAGGGTCTGGAGGAGACTCTCGTGCCCAGTTAAAAACCTGCAGAGGAAAACATTGTGATGGGTTTTCACATACTCCAAACAAGAGAGTGTAAAATTTTAATTCTTCAAAGTCAATGTCCCAAAGTCAACTGTCTCAGTTTAAAAGAATATTCTCCTATGCTAACCCTACCAAATGTCTTTTATAATTTCAGCAACAATGAAGGGGTGCCTGGGTGGCTCAGTGGGTTAAGCCTCTGCCCTCAGCTCAGGTTATGATCCCAGGGTCCTGGGATCGAGCCCCACATCGGGCTCTCCGCTGAGCAGGGAGCCTGCTTCCCCCCCTCTCTCTGCCTGCCTCTCTGCCTCCTTGTGATCTCTCTCTCTGTCAAATAAATAAGTATAATTACGGCAACAATGCTATGTCAAATATCATTCTTTCAATGATTATTTAAGCAAATAAATAAAAGTCATATTTTTAAACACTGAATCATTGTAGGAACTTAGTCCCACCCATTACAGTGGTCCCGGCACTGTTCCCAAGCTGCTGTTCCCTCGAACACTGAAAACCTGCTGTCTGCGCAGATATAAATCAGAGAGTTCACCTGGTGCTAAGCTTCAGCACCCTGCCTCTGATCTGCAGCATGAGAACGTCTGCTCAAATGCAGCACAGATCCGGGATCGAGTGGCAAGAAGCACCTGGCAACGAGGCAGCAGAACAGACATGGACAGGGAGCAGCACAGAGAAAGCAGTAAATGATGGCACCAAAGAAGAAAGAGATGACACAAATGCAGAAAGATGATGTGCGAGCCAACCCAGAGAAATGCATGTTCAATGCTTTCAACAGAAGCTAACAGGATGACAGCCTTTAATATATACGATATCGTTTTATAAACAACTTGGCTGTAATACACCTTTACATTTATTAAAGAAAATGTTGATAATGATTAATCCATCCTAACATTCCAAACTGCTAAAACTGTTCTGGTTAAATAAATGATTAAAAATATGTATCATTCTAAAATTTAAAATGAATAATTATATATATTCATATGGCTAGTTTCAAAAACATCTGACAAAAAAGATATTAAAACATTATTTTATAAAATTTAAATATCATAAAATACTATAAACTAGTTCAAAGGAGAAAATAAGTACATATATTCAAATGCATAACTCTTTTATTGAATGCATAATTTCACAATTAAACGGCTCTACACCTTACAGTTACAAATCACTGAATTTTGGCAATTAAGAGTCCTTGAAAATTAAAGAAAAATGTTGACTGAAATAGGTTTTAAGTGTGCATCACCTCTTTGGTGAATTCCAGACGTGATTTCATGTTCAGATTTCCACCAAGTCCCCGTATGAGACTGATAATAAATTGGTCATGATTTTGGCAACCACGTAGATGTGACAGTCCGTTCATCACAGTGCCGACGAGACTTGTTTCAACCACATAGTCGTTCTGTTGATTAAAATCCATGGAAGAGACAAAAAATAAACATTAATCAGCAAACACAAACATACAGATTTACATTCACCTATCTTTTCAAATACGATTGTTAAATGAATCCCTCTACTCAAGATGTAAAAAGTTGACATTTCATTCAGTTTATATGCATAAACTTTTTAAAAAAGTGATTAGAAAAATGCAAATTGTGTGTTTCTAGCAGTAAGAGCTAGAGCCCTTAACTGCTGGTGGTTTGTTTACTTCCTAAACTTGAAGAAAAGAAAAAGACCATCACTGAGCAGGGTCTAGAAAGAATAGTCCTCCACTTCCCCCCACTGATAAAAAGGAAGCTAGAGAACACTGCACAACTATGGCTGGTACAAGCAGACTTAACACAAAAACCATGTGGATTTGGCTCTCCACCAAAATGAAACTTGTGGGTTGCAGTGATTTCCATCTGTGGGCGCCTGGAGCCCTGTGCAACTGCCAAGAGGCTAAAAGAGGGGAAGGTTCTCATTCATTCAATCTCCCACATACTTAGAGAGAACCATTTATGCATCACTTGCATGCCCCTGTGGTGCTAGGTATGAAAAAAAAAAAAAGAAAGAAAGAAAAAGAAAGGTGAGCTACACAGAAACTCCCATGCCTGCGACTCCAGTCTCGCAGAGGAGACGGCCCACAAGTCCCAGGAAAAGCTGCAGAGGAGGACACAGGGCTCTCAGAGTCAGATGGAGAGCTCGCCTCTTTGACAACGGTCACAGCCAAGCCCGCCCCTGCAGGATGGGATCCGCAGGGCATGCAGAGAGCACAGCACAGGCAAAGGTAAGCCCCTGGGGTAGTTCAGAAATGAGAGGGAGGCAAGGGCCAGAGTATGCAGAATTGCAGAGGCCACGGTAAGCAATGCAACTTTTAGCTTCACTAATTTAAAAATGTTTTTAAGTAAGAGAGTAAAATGATCCAATTTACATTTTTTTTTTTAAATTGCTCTGAAAGAAAAAAATATTTTTAGAGGATTGGAGAAACAGGAGGAGGAGCACCAAAAAGGGAGAAGGTGAGTAGAAATGCTGTGCTAAGAATACTAGGCTTTAAAGGTAAGATAAAGGAAACAGTTGTACTTTCTTCTACCTTGTCTTATTTGCTCAGTTGATACAAGAAAGCAAAGCTCTCGTTAGAGATAAAATCAGCATTTGGTTTGGGTACCCATTTTGGTATATCTCAGAATGTAAACACAGTGAACAAAGTACAAAATAAGAAGGAAGGAATCCTCAACACATAAAAAAAAAAAAAAAAATGTCAAGCATAGGGACCTGATCTCAAAACAGAATCAGTTTATTTTCTAACTGAAATCCATTCTTTGGCTTGATCATTTATCCAGTCCTCATGCCTGCACCCAGAAACCCCGTATATCAGTAAATCCCGCCCAGTGTTACAGTTCCCCTTTCCCCATAACAGTCCCCCTCTCCCGCCCCCCCAGAGGTGACCTCCAGAACTTGCTCTGGAGCCCCTCGTGGGCTCCGCATCCATCACGCCCCTGAAGTCAGCAGAGCCGCTGCAGAGCAATGAGGACAGCGGCGGCAGGTGTTTCCTAAAGCACACACACTCCTGTGCGCCTCCGTGACCACAGCTGGGTCTGCGGACACACTAAAGCGTGGTCCTCACGCTCACGGTGCTCGGAGCTGAAGGTGTGCAGGTGTGACAGAAAGAGGAAGACAGCTCATCAGGCTGGAGGGAGTGCTGCGTGCCCCGAGGCCTCCAGGGAAACCTCGGTCACTCACGTGCCGCTACTCACCAGTCCCTATCCCTCCATCTCTATCCTTACAGGAAGGAAAGGAAAAGGATGAGAAAACTGAAGTGATATCTCCATTTCTCCATAAATCTTATTTGGTCCCCAAGTAGTAACCACTAAATCAAGTTCAAATTAGCAACCAGATACTTCCCAAAAGTACTTGCACTGCTATTTATTTCCTTAATTTTTCTGTTTACATTTCTCATAAAAGCAATGACATAAAAGCTAGAAATAGTTGAAAAATCTTGTAGAACCTGTAAAAGCCCTCCCACATCTTCTGTGCAAGTGAAACTTCTATTCATGCTTCAAATTCAAAATTAAGTGTGATCACCTTTTTAAACTCTCCTAGAAGATAGAAAAATCTCTTCATCCGATTTTGATGCTCCTTCATATCTCGTCTTTCTCTATTAGGCAAACCTTTCCCAATCGGAGACTGTCCTGTCCCCTCTAAGTCTTGTCTAGTGCTATGCTTGATCACGTATCTTACAGATCCAGTAATATTTTGGATAGACAGTTCTTAATAATATTGTAATAATTTGCCTCCCTTTTCTACTTTAGTATGAACTTGACATTGTTTTTATCAAGAAATACAAGCAGTAAAGTAAATGTAAGTACACTAAGCATACTTAGCACCATGAGGATATTTACTGACAGTGAAACGTGACAGTAACATGGTTTTCCTAGTAAAAAAAAAAAAAGGGAGATGCCACTATTCAGGATTTTTTGGTAAGCAGTGTAGGTGGGAGAATTGAAGTGTTCTAAGCACAATAAAAAGTTAAGCCAAGACAAAGAGCAGGATAGCAGTGAAGACACCTACTTCCCACTCTGCCCCCAGATTCTGACTGACAGGCAGCTGTGTCTAAGCAACACTCTTAATCACTTCTAGCCTAAATGACTAATTATGAAATATTATGGCTAACTTACCTGCTTCAGAACCCACTGTAAAGCTTTTTCAAAGTAATCTCCAATCCAGTTTTCAAGATTCTTCCTGAAATCAGGAGGCTGATTCTTTAACCAAGATTTTATCAGAGAATTAACATCTGTCTCTTCATCACTGAAACAGATTAATAAGCATGTAGGAAATTACTCATGAAGACACTGTCAGGGGTGCCTGGGTGGCTCAGTGGATTAAGCGTCTGCCTTTGGCTAAGGTCACGATCCCGGGGTCCTAGGATCAAGCCCCACATCGGGCTCCTTGCTCCACAGGAAACCTGCTTCTCCCACTCCTCCTGCTTGTGTTCCTTCTCTCACTGCCTCTCTGTCTAATAAATAAATAAAATCTTAAAAAAAAAAAAAAAAGAAACAGCAAGCAATTAATTTCGGAAACAGTCTGAACCAACTTGATAACACTATCTTGTCACACAACGCCAAAAATAGCTTCAAATGGTGCTACAAGAGTAGGGCATTTATACAGACCTATACGTGTCAAACGCTAAAACAAGAATTCAAAAAGCAAAAGAAAGCTTTGTAATTACTTGTTTTGGAAAATGGAATTGGCTTCAATGTTTATGCTCTGGCCTCAGACTACTCTACATGATATCTAAAATTCATTTATTCTTCATTTTTGCCCCTGAAGCCTCCTCCAACTATGCAGAGGAAGAGAGGAAACATTAAGTCAAGAGGTTTCGAATTTGTACAGTGAGAGTCACTTTCCTAGGTTGGCCTGAGTTGGCCCTAAAATTCTATGAATCAAAGATTCTATGATTAAGATACCACTGCTTAGTTTAGGATTATTAGCCTCTAGCTCACTGCCAGCTTGTTCACTTCCTGCACTGGTAACATTTAAATAAAAGTAAGAGGGAAAAAAAAGAAACAATGAAATACTTGCTGTGTCACTGAAGTAAACAAATAGTCCTTAGCAACTGTAACACACTGAACACTGAAACAATGTAACAGCACTGAAACAGTCACTCTCTGTCAGAAGTAACACCTAACAAGAAGTTAACAGAAAATGAGGAGGCACGTATTTACATATCATTCATACAACTTATTCCACTCTGAAACCAACCGGTAACTGCAGACTATCCTCACGTCACGTAGGCAAGAGCTCTGATGGTTTACCTAAGAAAGATCATTCCCATTCTAGATATTGTGGCTGGCGAGGCACAGCTTAAATCATGAGTTTCAAATACAAAGTTAACATTTGGGCCGAACTGAATCCTCTCTCCACTGGGCATGGTGAGGAGCCGATTGTCATCCAGAACGGAGTTGAGGGACTCGATCCACTCAGGGTCGATATCACCATCGCATATTATCCAGGAGCTCACATCTGTTTTCAGAACGAAGAAGTGGAGGTAAAATGAAACTAGATGCAGTGATAACAACTAAAAATAAGGAATACAATAACCACCTCTTCCTCTCCAGAAGTAATTTCCACCCAGTGTTATTTTGTGTTACAAAGAGCCAAAGCACAAGCTGAGCTCTTCCCTGTGAACCTGCAGTACAGGCGCCCTCGAGGACTCACGGGCACTCCTAGCATCGCTGACCAAAGGCTGGCCGCAAGCCACGCGCTAATGCCCTACCTGCCCCCCAGACATACACAACAGGGACCGCCCTAAAGGACAAGACAGTGAGCGAGACTGAGCTATTTCCAGTCCCCTGACCCTGTGCGATATTCTCCACACTTCTGTCTTCTACCAGGTCATAAGAATAGAGTATCTCTTGTCGTAAATACAGGAAACCCATTTTAGCATTCTACTTCAGAAATACAAAATTCACCCATCAAATTTCTCTGATACATTAAAAAGCTGATTTCAAAGCAGAGAGGCAGTGTTGTGTACACAAGATTTTTCAGAGACAAACTTCTTTTTTAAGTTCATCCTTCCTAAAATGAGAGTGGTTTCAAGGGTCCTTAGACCTCAATTCAAATAGGAAAATATCACCCATAAAAGTGTGATAAATCAACATAGGCAACACTTGGTTTTTACTTACTGTGATATTATTAACCACAGTGAAAATGAAAAACTACCCAGAAAATCTCTTTTAATGTCTCAATTCTAAGCCCTTCCCTCACTGGCTTAGAAACACAACTTTTAGTTATGACCTTATAAAAAGTAGGAAGTCTTCTCAGATTCTGGCCAAAAATTGCTTTAAACACCAAATCAAAAAATTTAGAGCAAGATGTCTACTGTTTCATAACTTAAATTTTTAAAATTATCCAAAACACTGTATTATAAATTGTGAGTTAGAAGTATTCACACACACACACACACACACACACACACCGATTTTAACCCCAAATAAAATCTGTCATCTTCTTATTTATAAGGCCCTAAGATAGCAACCCAGAAAAATTTTCTATTTTTCAGTAACTTGATCTAGTCATGAATTACAGCTCATCCGGATTACCCCGAGTTCCTACTGTAACAGGAGCCCCTGTTCTGTCCGGATCAACATGACAGCACGTCTTGGGCCCCTCTCAAGTAAACGGTCACATACATCATTTACAAGGCAATTCACAGTCCTGTGAAGGCTTTCATGAGGACAGCATTAGAAACACCTCCCGTCGTCCTCTCTAGAGGACTAAGGAAAGCAGTGAATCACAGAACACAGACCAACCTGGAGGTTCTCGGACCACCTGGCGAGCGCTATTTGTCAAAACGCCATCGGACCACTCCCTTGTGTCCATGTCAATATGGCCCAGCAGCTGATGCCGAGGCATGGCTTTGGGATTCATGGTGTACTGCTTGACGGCTCTGCCGACTCTGCACAGCGCCGCCCGCAGCATCCTCCACAGGGTCGACTTCCCGGCACCGCTCGGACCGACAATGACAACGCCCATTCTCTGGCGTAACTGTTCATACAACTCTAAAGCCTTCTTGATCTAGTAGAAAACAAACATGTCTGTATGAGATTTACAGTACGTAAGCATCTGTTCTCACTCTGTAACAAAATACACACAAATAAATCTGAGCACATTTATACTGTGATCTTTAAGTCTGAAATTTAAAAGACACAAGTATAATTTCCAAGTCATTTGAGAACACAACATGCTCATTCTTTTAATCACGCAAATATGATATATTCATTATTTTATTCATTTGTTGATTCATGGATATTCTGTATCTCACCAAAAATCAAACAAACAAACAAAAAAAACTGACAAAACAGTGTTCATCGTGAACATGTACAAGTGCTACGTTTAAAAAGCTGCTGAAAAGAATTTCTCCTAAGAAACTGTCAAAGTGAAACTAAACCATAAGTAATCAATTATCAAACACGTTTGACAGATCTACTATGGGCCAGGTCCTGTAAGGGACACCAGGAATAAAATAATGAGAAAAATAGACATGGATCCTGGGGCACTGGGATGGCTCAGTAGGTTAAGTGTCTGCCTTCAGCTCAACTCATGATCTCAGGGTCCTGGGATCGAGTCCTGCATTGGGCTCCTCACTCAGTGGGAAGTCTGCTTCTCCCACTCCCTCAGCCCCCCACCCTGCCCCGCTTGAGCACACTCTGTGTCAAATAAATAAATAAATAAATCTCTAAAAAACAAAAAATAGACACAGATCCCACCTTCCATGAACACTACTCTGATGAGGGAAAATCAGTATTCATGCAATATACGATCAAGTGTGAATAAGAACAGGAAAAGTAATGAAACACACAGCAAGGAAACCTCATCTGGACTCAAAGATCAGGGAAGGCATCCATGAGTAAATGAGATTTAAACAGAAAATAAGAGATAAAGATAGCTAGTAAGTAATTAGGAGAAAGGATCAATATATTCTAAAGTATTGTTTTTTTAAATTTTATTTATTTATTTGACAGAGAAAGACAGGGCAAGTAGGGGGAAGAGCAGAGGGAGAAGGACAAGCAGACTCCAAACTGAGCAGGAAGACTGAGTGGGGCTCGATCTATGACCCTGAGATCATGACCCAAGCTGAAACCAAGAGTCAGACGCTCAAACCGACTGAGCCGCGCAGGCGCTCCTATCACGCTTGACGGTTACCTGATTCGGTATGACTTCATAGTTGGCCTCCTCAAAGACTTGCTGTAACGCAGAGCTCAGCTGACCATATTCCACTTCTTTAAAGTCAATTCCAGGAAACACATCTTTAATCAGCGCATCAAACCGCGAGCAATCGGCAAATGTAAACTTTGACATTGTATTAAGCCTCAGGGCTTGTACCACAATATGACTTTCGTCAACTAGAGAAAAAGTTTCATTTAAAATTATTAGTCACTTACTTTAGAAAGTTTCACTAACTGTAAACACAATTTTCAAGTACCCTGAGAGCACTACTAGTAATTACATGAGGTGCTAGAATTCAGTAACAGTTAAAGCCCTGCAGTACCGTGTTGACGAGCTTACCTTACTATCCTTTGACCACTGAGAAACAAGGGTCCCTAAGTACAGTTCTGGACTCTTTAACAGAATTTGAGTTCCAAGTTTCCCAGACTTTAGTTAATAATAAACATCACTGGGGGACCTAGGCGGCTCAGTCGGTTAAATGTTTGAGTCTTGGTTTCAGCTCAGGTCATGTTCTCGGGGTCCTGGGATGGAGCCCTGTCGGGCTCAGGCCTCAGCACAGTGTATGCTTGAAATTCTCTCTCCCTCTGTCCCTCCCTTCACTCATGTGTGCTTTTTCTCCCTCAGAAAAATCAATCAATCAATCTTAAAATAGGGCGCCTGGGTGGCTCAGTGGGTTAAGCCGCTGCCTTCGGCTCAGGTCATGATCTCAGGGTCCTGGGATCAAGTCCCGCATCGGGCTCTCTGCTCAGCAGGGAGCCCGCTTCCTCCTCTCTCTTTCTGCCTGCCTCTCTGCCTACTTGTAATCTCTCTCTGTCAAATAAATAAATAAATCTTAAAAAAAAAAAATCAATCTTAAAATAAAATAGAAGTCGCTAGCACTTATAATTGTATAGAACTTCACCATTTTTTTGTGATCCTTATAACAACTGTATAAAGTAAGAAACTGTTACATTATTCTGATTTTACATATGAGGATATTAACTCTCTGAGGGTTTAAGTGATTTACCCGAGGAAGCAGAGCAGTATAATGGCTGAACTCACACCCAGATCAACAAGGTCCAGAACTCAGGCATCCCCAAATCCACCCAGGACTGCCTCCCAGAAATTCGAAGTCCTGAGACTAAAAACTAACTCGGCAACAATCTTTAATCAGACCTGCTCAAAAAGGATTCAGAAACCCATCCCTAAACCAAATATAAATACGAACATTGTTGCAAGAATTTTACTTTTTCAAGAATAATTAATATCCTTTAAGTAGCTGCTGATAGATAAGACATATCTATGAAGGCAAGAAACCATCTTTCATCTGGTATTTCTCTGTAATGGCTGAATATTTCCCTGTTTAAGTACGCGCAAAGACGCATGGCCACAACAGAGTTTGTCTCAAGCATTAGTAAGCCATTTTTAATTACTACAGGTCTGGTTTTAGTATTTCTTAAAAACCAGCAGAGAGAGAAAACAGAAAAATAGTAATTTAAGTAGCTCACCAAATGACTTCTCTTCCCTGGCATGTGCCAACCCAATAACAGAGCTAAGCAGCTTCATGCGTGTAAGAGGCAGACTTTGATCATTTAGAGCCCAAACAGATAATTTCACATGAGCATTTTTCTACACTGATTTATTTTCAGTGTCTTAACTCAGTTTTTTATTTGTTTATTTGTGGGTTTTTTTAGTATTTATTTAACAGAGAGAAAAAAAGAGAGAGGGCATGTAAGTGAGTGGAGGAGTAGAGGGAGAGAATTGCAAGCAGACTCTATGCTGAGCAGGGAGCCCAATGAGGGGCTCGATCCCAAGATCCTGAGATCATGACCTGAGCCAAAATCAAGAGATGGACACTTAACCGCCTGAGCCACCCAGGGACCCCTAACTTACTTTGGTTTGTTGTTGTTGTTTAAGAATTTATTTGTTTGTTTATTTATTTGAGAGTATGTGACAGAGCATTGGTGGGGAGGAGCAGGTTCTCCACTGAGCAGGGAGCCTGACGTGGGATTTGATCCCAGGACCCCAGAATCATGACCTGAGCTGAAGGCAGACGCTTCACCAACAGAGCCGCCCTGGCATCCCAGGCTTTGTTTTACCAGTCTGGAGGGCTGAATATTTGGCCTTTCATAAAGGCCCACACCCATGGGTGGGGGAATCATTTATCTTACACAACTGGGGAAAAAAGGCAGTAAAATATCATGAGTCTGATCTGAATAGACAAATTGATAAATACATAAACAGCAAAGAAGAGACCAATCTTATTGCAGAAAATTTTCAAATAATATTTGTAGATATTCCCCCTCTAAGAGGTGGGGCTTAACCCTTGCCTGCCTGCTTGGAAGGTGAGCCTCCTTCTGTAACCAGATTCCAACAGTGGGGAAAGAGGAAAACAGTAACAACCAGTTACTGTTAAAGTGGAGACACCCCACAAATACTAAGACCATCCAGAAGGTGGACATCAGCAGTGACACTGTGTGCTCACTGTGCACATGCAGACACATGAAAGGTCTCAGTGATGCACAAGCATGGGCCCTTCGCCTCTCTGGTGTTCCTTCCACATGCTCAGAACCTGGTCTCATCGTGAGAGAAACATCACGACAAAACCCAGACTGAGGAAGAGTCCACAGGACACAGGACCTGGACCCGGGAAACAAAACCAGCCCAGTTGGGAAAGCATCATAGCACCTAGGAGACTAAGGAGACTGATGACAACAAGGCACCCCAGACTCGATCCTGGAGCAGAAAGAGCGTTAATGACAGAACAGGTGCCATCCAGAAGTCTGGACGCCGGTTAACAGTAATATGCCTTAGTTTCCTCGTTTGGACAAATGTGCCATAGTAAGAAAGGAAACAATGGGAATGCTGTTTTTACAACTTTACTGTAAATCTACAATTATTCTACAGTTAAAAGATATTTTTCGGTGGGGCGCCTGGGTGGCTTAGTGGGTTAAAGCCTCTGCTTTCGGCTCAGGTCATGATCCCAGGGTCCTGGGATCGAGCCCCGCATCGGGCTCCCTGCTCCACAGAGGAGCCTGCTTTCCTTCCTCTCTCTCTCTGCCTGCCTCTCTGCCTACTTGTGATCTTTGTCTGTCAAATAAATTAAAAAAAAAAAAAAAATACTATCAATACTGGTCTACTAGTTGTGAGAAACAGAGCTGCTAGTCTAAGCTGTTAACAACAGGAGAAACGAGGGGCCAGAATCTAAAAGTGTTCTAATTTAAAGGTTTTTTTTAAAAATGAGATTGTAGCTGAATAATGAACCCTACCGTTCTGTTTAATGCCACTTTTCTTCAGCTGCCTAAGAAGGCCTCCACTTCCTCTAAGAACGGTCTTCAAGGCTCTTAGACCCCAGTCGTAATGTTGCTGAGGTGTCAAAAGTTCCCTTAAATAGACACAGAAATCACAAAGCATTAGATAGCTGTATGAAATTATTTTTATTACTAAAGAAAAACAGACTATAACTACATACACATAGAAACAAGTACTGATATTCCAATTAATTTATGAAAAGGACCCAGTCACAGGACCTGTCACTCCAGTAAAACACTGAAGACCGACAATTCCCAAGGACGAGGGTGAACCTGTCGTGACCTGGCTCCCACTCTCCTGAAGACACTAAAGGACAAGCACCTGGGGCCGTTACCCCTCAACTCTTCCGTCCATTCGCCTGGCTCTCGGATTCTGGCACTCCAGTTCTCAGCAGCTCTTACGTAGTATGAACCAGAACTCTAGGCTGCCCAAAGAAGCTACAAGCCCACTGCTATTACTAGAAATAAGACATAAGAGAAATTGTGGAAAATTCCCTCCAGAGAACAGTAGGCTTTGAAGGGTCTGCTGATACATATGATCAGTATCGTTTAGCTGGAGCACCCCAATAAAAAAATGTTGCAGAAAAGAAGTGAGATCAAATTAATAGCGTTTAAGGAAAACAAAGTTTTGAGTCAGATGTTTTATTATTCAAACTAGAATCTTCCCTATCGATACCTAAAGTACAATATAATTAACAATACGAAAATCACTAAATCACACTGGACAAATGTGAAAAATGATCACTAATCCATAATCAATCACTCGAACCAAAAAATACAAAAATACTTAAGAGAGGAAAACTCACCTGGCTAGATTGAAGATAGCTACCAATTTTCTGCCCAAGACTCTGGCATCCTTGAAGCCTTCCGAATACAGAATAACTTCTGCAATAAGCTCATTGTCTGGACGAGACATGGCTACTGGCCTGAAAAGCTGTTTAAGATTGTCAGGTAGCTTCTGTCTTCCTCCATAACCTTTTCCAGCAGGATTCATTGTGATGAAAATTCCAGAATTAGAATTTATTTCTACCTGAAATGTTAATTTAAAATATAGGCTTTAAATATGTGTAACTATAAATATAAAACATGTTGCTATTTTTTTGTACATATTCCTACACACAAATCTTCGACCCTGGCAGAGACGCACAACCACCCCCCAAGGAGAGCGCTGCTCGCAGAAGTCCCTGATAACCAGTTCTCCGAGTCGTCCATGCCTGCTGAAAGCCTCCTGGTTTCAGGCCCTTTGCTGGGTACACAAAGACAACACAACTCTGACCGAGATTCTGTAACAGTCTATGCCCTTCTGAAGCTCACAGCCCACAGGCAAGCACCGTGGGATTCATGCTTTGACAGGGGAGGCCCGAGACCATGAGAGTCCCTGGTAGGAACGCCTTCGACAGCACACTCAGGGCCAAGTCAGAGTGCGTGAACAATGAATGGGAGGTGAGCACAGACACCTAGAGCAAAAAAACCTGGCTAGAAAGGAAAGAAAGGAGAAAGAGAAGTGGTTGGAAAGCTGAGCGAAGGGAAGGTTGGCTTCTGTTTTAATTAGATCAAATATTATAATAGTATTACATACGACACTGCATGTTATTAAAAAGGAAAAGATCTGGGCGCCTGGGTGGCTCAGTGGCTTAAGCCGCTGCCTTCGGCTCAGGTCATGATCTCAGAGTCCTGGGATCGAGTCCCGCATCGGGCTCTCTGCTCAGCAGGGAGCCTGCTTCCTCCTCTCTCTCTCTGACTGCCTCTCTGCCTACTTGTGATCTCTCTCTGTCAAATAAATAAATAAAATCTTTAAAAAAAAAAAAAAAGGAAAAGATCTGGTTATGTTTCAAAGACCTAGAGGAATGGGGAGAGGAGGAAGGGCTCCGTCTATCATGGAGGCAACAACAAAGGCAAGGTGCTTGGGAAGGAGACTCCAGCATGTAAGTGGAAAGATCAGTGCTGACTGGGAGAAAGGGCAACTCCTTCCGTTTGTTGCAGGAGGAAAGGAGGGGGAAACTCAGTGTGTAAGAAAGTAAATTGTGATGGCAGAAAGGTAAAAACTGGATCATTCCTCTCTTCTTTATGAAGAGTTTAAGCAGCATGTAAATAACATTATTAGTAATTGAGAACTGGTCTCATTTCCCTGCCTGCCCTGAAAAACCTGTCCTGTGAAAATGTTATTACGGATCAGAGGATAATTTCACGGGACTTTGAACTTGCAGTGTCATCATCATCATGCACTATACAGAGAAGCTCCCACTTTCTACGCAAGGAAGTTCACGCTCTCATGACTTGAGTGTCTCTCTCTGATGGGGAAAAGTGAGGAAGGGAAAAACAGCCAAGTGCTTAGTCTTGTAAGATCCTCACGAAACAGGGATCAGAAACACAAGCCTCAGACTGATACAGTCCTGGGGTCAATTCCCAGCCCCATGACTTCCTCCTCACTCACCAAGCCGCATTCTCCCCATCATAAAGTGGAAAATGTACAGCAGCCCATCCCCGGCAGGATGCTGACAAGTACGCAGCGAGACAGGACCAGGAACACTGGGCACCTGCTACGCCAGCAGGTACTACCGGGGATGAAGTACCCCGTACGGAAACTCTGAAGGTGAATG
This sequence comes from Mustela nivalis, assembly GCF_964662115.1. Lineage (NCBI taxonomy): Eukaryota > Metazoa > Chordata > Mammalia > Carnivora > Mustelidae > Mustela > Mustela nivalis. The sequence goes on along the minus strand of NC_139028.1, from coordinate 8,947,475 downwards.
GTCAAGGGGGACCAAAAGACGGTGACAAACCTCGGACAACACACACGTGAAAAGGTTGAACAGGGATGCCAGAAGAAACAAAGACCAAATATTTGCCTGAGTGGGAGTAGGCAGAGTTGTAAAAAATACCTGAATTCTTTAAATTCCCAACTTTTCTATACCTCCTTGCCAAGCAGTTCGCACACAGTTCTGTGATTCTTCAAAGCGTCCTGAATTGTCTGGATCTGCATGGACACAGCTGACAGCACGGACTCTTCCAGTCTGTTGAATTCATCAAAACAGCCCCAGGCCCCACACTTCACTAGACCAACAAAAATTCGTCCCATTGACTTCACATCGATGCCCTAAAAAGGAACAGCAAAAACTGTATCTATGAAGAAGTAGTCAGGATCTCTAATAATCATTTAATACTTTGACATTTAGGGGCAAGATAATCATTTCATCCACTGGTGCCTTTTTAGCTCTTTTTAAGGCATAAATTAAATAGCTATACTTTATAGGGTTTAATAAACAAACAATTCATGTGAGTGTTCTGGGAAGTACACTCACTTCTGGAAAGTCCTGGGTATATCCCAGAACTAAATAGATTTTCAGTTATCCTTAAGCTGAAATACAAATCCTACACAAAATGTTTTGAAAATGGTGTTTTCAAAATGAATTTTTTTCTCTTTTCTATTCACTATTGTCCTTGCTAAAAACTTTTCTCCTTCTCTTCTCCTATAATCATTTGTTTTGTTTCTTAAATTTCATGACTGAACTCTAGGAAACAAACTGAGGGTTGCTTGGGGGAGAGGGCGGTGAAGGGATGGGATAAATGGGAGATGGGCATTAGGAGGCACGTGATGTGATGAGCACTGGGTGTTTTGGTAGTTTGCTTGTTTGGGTTTTTTTTGTTAGATTTTATTTATTTGCCACAGAGAGAGAAAGAGCATGCGTGCACAAGCAGGGCAGCAGCAGGCAGAGGGAGAAGCAGACTCCCTGAGAGGAGGGAACCCAAGTCGAGACTCAATCCCAAGACCCTGGGATCATGACCTGAGCTGAAGGCAGACACCAGGCCCCCCAGCACTGAGTGTTACCAGGCCCCCCAGCACTGAGTGTTATGTGCAACTAATGAATCACTAGTTAAAAACAAAACAAAAACATTTTTCTTTTCTACTCTAACATAAAACTTCATTCTGTATTTAAAATTATTTATTTGTTGGGGAGCTGGGTGGCTCAGTGGGTGAAAGCCTCTGCCTTCAGCTCAGGTCATGGTCTCAGGGTCCTGGGATCGAGCCCCACATTGGGCTCTCTACTCAGCAGGGAGCCTGCTTCCTCCTCTCACCCTGGCTGCCTCTCTGCCTACTTGGGATCTCTGTCAAATAAATAAATAAATAAAATCTTTAAAATTATTTATTTGCACTAGTTCTCTTAGAAAAGCTCTGAGACTATAATCTCTGCAAACTCTCCGGTTTTTTGTTCAACTAAAACAAGTTTTGTTTTCAAGTTACCCAAAAATAAAGTGATTTTAAAATTGGGCTTTCAGGGCACCGAAGTGGCTCAGTGCATTAAGCCTATGACTTCGGCACAGGTTATGGTCTCAGCATCCTGGGATCGAGCCCCGCATCGGGCTCTCTGCTCATCAGGGAGCCTGCTTCCTCCCCTCTTTCTCTCTGCCTGCCTCTCTGCCTGCTTGTGATCTCAGTCTGTCAAATAAATAAAATCTTTACCAAAAAAAATAGGTTATTTCATATATTAGTACATGAATACTAATCCGAAGTCACAACTAACACACTACCGTACAGTTCGTAATTGTGCACGCTACCTCATCACAATTAAAAACTAAAACTTGTCTTCCAAGAAGTCCACCTAAGGCCTTGACTGATTCGGTTTTGCCTGTTCCTGCTGGCCCGTAAGGGTTTCCTCCGAGGCCCATCTTCATGGCTTGCGTGAGTGTGAGGTAGCACTTGTCCGTCAGCGGCGTGTAGACCAGCTTGGGAGCATTGCCCTACACAAGGGAAATACAAAGTCTCAGTATTCATGTTTTGTGCAACTTTACACATTTGGCGTGGTGGGATTCGTTAAAAAGCTAAAAAAGTAACCAAAAAGTTGAAGCTTTTAACATAGAAATATACCCAAAATACATTTTTACTAGAGGAAGCTTTTTAAGCACAAACCAAAATTAAACTTTGTCATTTCAAAGCAGTAGGTTACCCCATCCTCAGTTACTACACCAGAAGGTTTTCTGAAAAGTCTCTCAAGTTCTTGATGATGGTACAGAGACATGCTACTAAGGCAAAGAAATTCAAAACTGCATTATACAATAATCAATCTGTCTTGTATTTAAAAATTCATGTAAAGTAATTCCCTGAATCTTAGGATCTTCATAAGTCAGAACCACTTTAGAGACTCAACTGTAATTATTTTGAAAACTTCCTTATGATATTAATATCAACACATCAAATAATTCTCAAAATTTCTTAGTTTTAGGGAAAATAGATTCCAATTCCAGCTGCAGCTTACAGAATTTTTCCTTAACTTAGGTAGACAGATTTCGGTCTCAAAACGCATCTCCTTTTGAAAGTGTCCGCTGACAACTGTCCAGACATACACTTATTCACGTAGCTGCCTGACACGTCTGATGACTGAGTCATTGTGACAGAACAAGGCAGAGGATGCGATGGGTTTTCTGAAGACAGTTCCATGAGGCAGGTTATTTGTGTGAGGATTCTCTCATCTCACAAACTGGGAGCATTCTCTGAAAACACGCAAAAGCGTATTTTGGCGTGGTGGCGACGGCACCGAGTTTGGCTGTGTGTGTGTGTGTGTGTGAGAGAGAGAGAGAGAGAGAGAGCGAGCGAGAGAAAGAGAGAGAAAGAGAGATGGAGAGGGAAGAGGTGCGGGCCACACCACTCCCGTCAACGCTGCCAGGCTCCATTCTCCCTGGACTGAAGAGCTCCATTTCCAGTTACCATTACTCTAAGAAAAGGCACATGCACAGAATTCGGAACAATATTGCCATTACCTTAACTTTTCTGCAAATATTTCTCTGCTGTAACACCTTCTGTGTTATGATGAAACAGAAAAGACAGTCCCACACACAAAAATTCTTAAAAGTTATGACTAAAATAAAAAACAATTGTCATCCAATAGCAAAAGAAAGATAAATGATTTCAGCTGAAAAAATGCGACGCTTTGCCCCAGCCGTACCTGGTACTCGTAGGTGTACTGAAGTTCGGAATCCACCATCTGCATGTAACAGGTGTGGTCGCTCTTCAGATAAAACCGCACTTGTTTTTTCCAGGCCCAGTCTTCGGTGGTATGAACTTGAACTTGGTTTAACTGCTTTACCACATCAATGTTATGAATAATATCAAGAATCAGTGCTTTGAGTTTAAGCTCCAGAACGCCAGACTCTGTGGGCAAATTAAAGTATTTGGAGGAAACGTCAGCCTGCGAGAGCGTCTTTATCACACACACGCGCGGATTTCCTAATGAAACCGAGGGGTAATTTCACCACCCTGGGAACGATCCGGGCCTATAAGTCACACGCGCCACAGCGCGGTCAGATTCACCGGAAGAAGCGGGCAGGTCACCCACGCAGACGGCGGCCGCGAACCTGCGGGCGAGGACGGGGCTCCGGTCTGAGGGAGCCACAGCAGCACGAAGCCCACGGAGCACCCCGACCGCCGCGCAGCCGTCAGGAGGCACAGACGGTCTGCAAACGTGGCACGATCCGAGTGCGCCGCGCCCCCGCGCCCTCGGCTCCTTTCTCTGGGTCTGTCTGGTGTCCCACGGCCGCCGGGAGCGCGGGCTCGAGAAGCAGAACCGAGCCGCAGTGACAGAGCCCGAGCAGCGCTGGGGCCCGAGGGAAGGAGGCTTCCTGGGCCATCCGGGACCTCCCGGGACCGCAGGACGAGGCCAGCGGCCTGAGGACAGGGCCTCAGAGAGGGGAGCAGGGGAGCAGAGAGGAGCCGCGAGCACCGCACGGGCCCGGCGGGGCAGGGGTTGGGAGACGGCCCGAGAGACCCAGCGCGATCCCCGGGCTCCCCTCCAGCAGCGCGGGCATCCTCCCCGCCGGCGATCCCCGCCTCGCCGGCACCGCGCGACGGCCGCGGACACTGCTCGTCTCGGAAGCGTGGCGGCGGCTCCCCGCGCTCGCAGCCAAGAGGCCGCGGGGCCCAGGGGGCGCACGGGGCAGAGCCCGACAAGGTCACCGGCGCCAGAAGCCCGCGACGGGCAGGAGCACTGGAACTCGACCCAGCGCCGGGGCCGGGCCGACTGCGGGACGGAGGGCACAGCCGGCACCTCGGCTCTGCGGGACGCTCTGCGGGACGCTCGCGCCTAGAGCAGGGCGAGCGCGGGACGGCGGCGGCGGCAGGGTGGTGGCGGTGCACGGGGCCGGCCGCTCGCCCCACGTCCCTCGCGCTCCTCCTGCCCGCGCGGCAATCGCCGTTCGGAGTCCCACACGGGGATCCCGGCGTGCGGGGGAGGGACTAGACCGCAGCCACAGGAAGGCGACACCCCGGTCCGGGGAAGGTCTCCACATCCGTTTCAAGTAATAAAGGACGGACTCTAGGTACAGTGTGAAAGCAGGATGTTCTAACCAGCCCCGGAGCGGTGGACAGCGGGCCAGTTCTCATACCGGTGTTCCCGGGATCCTCACCACCTGTGTCCACGCTCGTGTAGTGCTCGAGCTTCGCCACCAGCTGACTTTCAATCTGATGGAGACTGTGGTCCTTGATAGCATTTTCCACGTCTTCGGTGAATTTTATCTGCTCTGCCAAACACAGTATCTAAGGACCAAAGAGAAAAGTTATCTTTAAAAGGTAAATTTACTCAGAAAATTTCATGGACTTAAGGAAAGACACCCTCCTCTGGATCTCCAGTCCTGTTCCACGTCTCTAACTCAACGTTACTGGTGCCTCGCATAGTCCGGAGCAGTCCACAGCAAAGCTAGCTAACAATTCACTGCCAACAACTCTCCTACATGCCTCCTTTCTGGTCCTAGAACCCACCAGGCTCCCAGGCCCCTGTAACCAAAGAGGCTTTCTACTTTCCCGACTCTCCTGTTTACGAACAGCTGCTTCCTTTTTTTTTTTTGTCTTTTGATAAAAATTGTTTATTTAAACTTTACTTTTTCAGTGTTCCAAGATTCATTGTTTATGCAGCACACCCAGTGTTCCATGCAATCTGGGCCCTCCTGAGTACCCACCGCCAAGCGCACCCCTGAACACCTTCTATTCAAGGATGCAAAGGTACCAGTGCATTCCAAAGTCATCTCAGGACACTCCAGAACTCTAAAATCCCAAAATTCCAAGTTCATCTTAAATTAAGTTCTGTCTCCATCTTTGAGTCTAATATCCATAAAGAGATACTAGCTATAGATCAAGGAGGCCTTATATTTACATAAATCATGAAGTGTTAACACTGCTTGAAAGGCTTTCTGTAACAGAACCAACCTAGCATGGCCGTTACACATTCAAACACTAGCCTTCATAAGCTTATGCTGCAATAGTTCAAGAGTTCTTCGATGAATGCAGAAAACCAATATCCTCCCTTAAACCAATATCCTCCATCATTACATAAAGCCACTAACGCTACTAAGCAGATACTTTCCAGCACCCACATGAATGCCTTCAGATGCCTCTCCTTACTGGCTCCGCCATCTGTGCACACGTTGAGAACTTCACATGGCAGGCGAAGCTGCCATCTTGTTCTAACTTAACACACTGCATCAATCTACTATCAAAAACATTACATAAATATCTTTGTTTAAGCAGCATTAAATACCATTCTTTAAAGGAAGAGTAACTCTTTCCAGGGCAGTTATCTCCCCTCACCTGTGGGACAAACACCCTGGGCTCTTTCCTCAGGTGTGTGAGACGGCATTTAAGCAGACCAAATCCGCTTTTGGAGAAAAGACCTTTGCTCTTTTACCTTCATACGAAAATGTTCACTTGCCACTTCCAAACTAATACTCTTACCTGTGGACTTCCTCACAGGCAACAGGACTGAACTTCTGCATTATAAATGCACATGGATAATCTCTGTTTAACCATCTGCTCGACAATTTCTGTGAGAGGCTAGCAGAAATAGTAGTCAAAATACCGCCCTGGCTAATTCTCAAGTCACACCACCATTACAGTATCTGGGCAATAATACTGCATTTTAATAACCTAAAATGCAGCAGTCATTAACAGTGCTTTGCAAACACTTTACAATTTAACCTTCCAAATAAATGGGCAATGCACATATCATCAGGCCCTCTGCACTGTGTGTGTAGGAGTCCCTCTGATAACAGTGACAAAGCAGGATTGGACCAAGGTCTGGCCAAGTCCCTGCACTTGGCACATGGTCTCCTTCCCAGGTCAGAACGTCCCTTGTGTACCTTAGGTCAGGTCCTTACAAAAGCACCTCTAGAATCCTGACCTAGCGGCCATAACTCCTACTAGACACTCACACAGCCAGGCTATCCAACTCCTGCACATAAATGCTCTTGAGGGAAGTTTTTCTTAGCATTAACTGCTAAGACACTAGAATTTTTTGTTTTGGTTGACAACAAACTATCTCTATTTTCAATAGTTCAGATTTTATGGGACCATGAACTGCTGACTTATTTTGTGGTCCCCGTTTTCAGCCAGGTGCGTGGGAGCCCGAGGTCAGCTGCGGGCTGGGACCCAGCAGTCCCCTCCTGCACCCGCCCCTCCTGTGCATCTCCTGACTGTTGTCATTTCCCCGATCAATTGCTTTGCAATCCTTCCTTCTGGAAATTTTTAATATTTTGCCTTTTATTCCAAGTTTACTTAAATCCTACCCAGAAGTTGACAGCAGAGAACCTTTCCAGAAGTAATAAAGCAGCTTACCTGTGACTTTGCAATGTTATTATTGTTCACTGATGATTAATTTTCTCTAAGAGCTTAACAAGAACTGTAAGACATACTTTAGTTTGTCTTGACATGCTAGAAGATGCAAATGATAGGAATAATACAATGGCTAAGAATCTAAAATATTCAGGTTTTCCATCTAACTTCTCAAGCATTAAAAGAACCAACATAAAACCTGTTCCCATATCATCTGGAAAGCTTATAACCTCGAACACCGGGTAGATTTTCCTGTGAGAAATCTGCGAACATCTCCGACACCGGCCTTCCGCAGTTCCTGAGAGCTGATGCCCTCATGTTCTTCACCTGCAGCGTGAGTCTCAGCCCCAGTGAAACAAATCCTGAACAAGGCAGGACTTCACGCCAGCCTCGGGACCACACGGAGTGACACTGGGGTAAGACCCCTGACCACGCTTTGTGACCACAGCTGTGGGCTGGGATCTCAGGTGTGAGCTCCTATGAACACGGAGCTGCAGGAAGTCCATGACCCCAAAGCAGAACAGCTCTCGGCTTCCCGCCAACACCCCAGTCCAGCGCTAGGGCTCTATCCAGACATGCATGGACACCCCGCTAACCTCCCGCCAGCAGCGACCTCCTAGATGAGTCCACAGGTGAAGGGGGCCCAGGGGATGGGCCTCAGTGCATCAGTGAGGCACTAACCATCAGGCCCTGGGGCGCCCCTGCACCACTGACCCCCCTCGCTGGCCTGAGGGCCTCGGATCTCAGCGCCTTCTGAGAGCATCTCGCTGTCAGAAAACCAGCGGAGCCAGAGGAAATGGCACGACCAGGCAGTCCTGTCACCGTGTACAGGTGTGGGGACAAGACTCAGAAGTTATGCAATCTGTCAGTATCAGCTGCTAGAGAAAGAAAGAACAAAGATGCTGCCGTCTGACCCCCTGGCCTCTACTTCGGGGATCTTCCCACGAAACCCGCCTGCCTAGGTTACAGACAGGAGCCCCCTTACCTGTGAAGGGAACGCGGACGGGTCAATTGAGCCCTGACAACTTTGTCCCGCAGTAACACATTCTATCAACAACTGCTTCAGAGTCTGCTTCATTTCGAAGGCTAAATCATTTAACCAGGTCTGAAAATAAAATTAAGAATAATACACAGAAGGGGCACCTGAGTGGCTCAGTCAGTCAAGCACCCAACTCCTGTTTTGGCCCAGGTTGTGACCTCAGGATGGTGAGATTCTCTCCCTCTGCCCCTCCTGCCCGCTCACATGCTCGCTCACTCTCTCTCTCTCTCTCAAAATAAATAAATAAGGGAAACTCCTAAAAAAATAATAATATACACTCATAAAATATACACTCATAAAACAAATATACACTCTATTGACTGACCCTATTCATTTATTTCAAGAGGCAGGATTTAATTTCTTATTAACTTTCAAACTCCCAAAATGTGTTACATGACCTATAATGATTTATTTTATTATTAAAGAAGTTATATAATTTGAGGAAAACCATCTTTTCACCTCTTGGGATGATGGCTACGTATGAAAACTCCCAAATGTATAGTTAGCTATGACCGTCATCATCTCAGCAAATGACTAACACGAGCAGACTGACCCCTCCATTCCAGTGCTGCAAGAAATCAAACCAGACAGCGGGGAGAGGAAATGAGAGTCACAGTGACTGGCTCAGCCTGCCCTGGTGCGCTCACATGCAGAAGCTGCAGTGGAAGAAGGGCCTGCTTTTCTATGGTGAGCTCTGTTATTTGGGGAGCTAAGCCACTTCATTAAAACTAATTTTCTTTCAGGGCAAAAATAATACATTTGTCACTTGAAGGTAGATAAAATAATAAAGCCAAGTGAACTTAACCTAACAATAATAACTGATAACAACAGCAATGAATACTTCTTAACCATGACTCCAAAAGACCGTATATTTGCAATAAAATATAAGTGCCAAACCTACAATGCTAAATAGCTCTTCGTCATTACTGAGACTCCACGCTCTGGACTTCTCCATCTTTAGAGCCCTTTCTGGTACACGAACAGCACAAACTTCCAATGCCACAGAAGCTTGGGCTCAGGTCTCCGTGCCAGGCTGCAGACGCCGCTCTGCTGACCGCGGCTGAGCCTGCAGACTTACAGCATCCTCCGCCGGCAAAGCTGCCTGGGGCCCGCTGCTGGAACTGATGCCCTTCCTCTCTCTCTCCATCTACTCCCAGGAGAACCCCAAGAAAGGCAAACGACAACAACAAAACAACCAATCTCTTCACCAAACACAAACATGGGAGCTACTAACAAACCCGTGCTTTCAATCACCTGATTGATGTCACCAACATCCAATCAAACGTTGAGGCCTCCTTAGGAACAGAACGTTTGCTCAACTGTATAGATGTGAGAGTGGTAAGGCCTGGGCCCCAGCCACTAGCTGGGAGAGCACTCTTGTCCGTGACAATTACCATGCACTGGGCTGCGACCTCCTGCAGTCTGGTTTGCTGTGTACCTGCCTTAGATACACATCAAAGGATGTTCACTGCCAGGGCTGCAGGGCCAACTGAGCAGTGGTGCTCCTATAAATGAATTAGTTGTACACTTACTTGTTTACCCGAATCATCTCATATAAAATCATCTTGTCCAACCACCATGTCACACAACACATTTTGGGAGCATGGAAGTGAGTAACAAATCATAATCCGCCTCCTGAAATACATGGTCTTCGAGTGCCCAGTGCGTATTCACGCTGCAGACGCGATGCACTGGACGTAAAGCCACATGCCTCATCTAATTGCCAACAGTCTTTGCAACAGACAGGAAGCTGTGTAGTAAGATGGGTATTTTACAGATAAGAAAGCTGTGATTCTAAGTCATGAGCTAATAAGTTGAGGAGCAAAGATTAATAACCAGTCCTTTGGACTCCAAAGCAAAGATTCTTTTCATAGTTACATACTGCTCTCCAAAGACTAAAAATCTATATTTTTTTCAATATCAAATCATTCCAAACCTAACAAATCATCTTTTTAAGATACGAGATGAGTTTCCTAAAAGGCCTAAGTTTTACCTAACAAATCAACTAAATTTTTTTTTTTTAAAGATTTTATTTGACAAAGAGAGATCACAAGCAGGTAGAGAGGCAGGCAGAGACAGAGGGGGAAGCAGGCTCCCTGATCGAGCCGAGGGGCTTGATCCCAGGACCCTGAGATCATGACCTGAGCCAAAGGGAGAAGCTTTAACCCACTGAGCCACTCAGGTGCCCCTAGACTAAATTATTTTTGAAACAAAGTTCATACAGTTAATTCTTTTCATTTTCGTACTGGAAGAAATACTTACCTCTACATTATTTGAGAGAAGAACTTTGTTTTTAAAAGGCACGACCTCTCCGTCTAAAGACTTCATTGCAGTGATATGCTTGGATTCCTCATCAAAGCAGACACTGTTAATACCTAGAATACAGAAGATCAATGGAAATGTGAAAGGGTGAAAGACATAATTATTAAACTAGGTACGTCACTCCCACAGTGTATGAGTACCTCATAATATGTATCACAATGTACTAGAATTATGCTAATTCTCCTACGTAACACAACGGTTTCTCCTCATCAAAAATGGAAAGAGCCCACAGGCCCCCAACAGGCGGATGTCTAGGCCAGCACACTCCCCCACTGGCATTGGGCTCGGCAACAAAAAGGAGTGAAGCATAGCCAAGGGCATCTCAAAGACATGATGAGGAGCAAAGCAAAAGGCCAGATGCCAACAAGCGCCTAAGAACACTCCCAATTATTCCGCTACCACAACAGAAGACGGAAGAGAAGAACAAAGGGGGAGGGCAAATGGGACTTCCCTTCCCCCAGATGCATACTTTATTTTCTGGGGTACAAAAATACTTCAATATATTGATACATAAACACCCAAAACCCCTGTAAGTTATTATCTCCAACGTGAAGGAGGAAACCAAGCTTCGAGCGGTAAATTCGGACCTGGCTAACCCAGGGCAGAGGCCGAATGAACGCAAGCCTACTGATTGCAAGGGCTCCAGCCGCTACCTCCCGCAGCCCAGGTCACGGCTGAGGACACAGCGCCCTGGAGCTCCGCACACATAGGCGCGGAAACGTTAGGGCTCCGCAGGTCGGACAGTGTCCGTGTTGGCTACTCCGGTGTGCCCTGCAGCCAAGAGCAGCGCTACGCAATCACAGGCACGGCTGTGGTCCAGCAAGACCATCCCACAGGAAGTCAGGCAGGGAGCCAGACCAGGCCCCGGGGAACGCCGCGCGCTTATCCTGTCAGTGTAGGTGATGGAAATGTTTGACTGAATTTGAAAAATACGGCTCTACTCCAACAAATGGAAGGTTCTGAAAAAATACTCGTCTTGATTTTTATCACAGGCAGATTGCACAGGTCCTGGCCTGCGTACAGCGGCTCAGCGAGAGGGACGCTCAGCCCCATCAGCACACTGGTCACCAGGTGACCTCGCCTCAGCCCACAGCCCAACGGCCCTCTGCACCCAGACGACCCCTGACGTCACTCCTCCGCCCAACCTCCCCACTCACAACGATGCCACTGGAGTGCATCCACTCCGCAGTGAAGGAGCATGCTCTCCCCCTCCCCACAGCCCGTTCCCGCCACCCACCCAGCCTCCTTCGAGCAAACATGTTCTGCACATTCTGCAGACCACACCACCCATGCCACCTTGCAGGCGCCCCAAGACGCCGCCAACCGCTCCACAGCTCAGCCATGCCAGCTGCAGGGAGTGCCGTAGGGCTGTCCACGCAGCAGGCTGTCTTTCCACTAAACCATGAATGCTGCGAGTGTGGGACACACATTCTATTCGACGGTTTACCTCCGAGCCGAGCACTGTGCCTGGCAGAGCCTGGAACGCAGTAAGTACGTGCTAGAGACAGGCCGATCTTACCAGCAAACAGCTTTTTGAGGTGAGACTGAATCACTGACGGGCTGGTCGACTGGCCCAGCACCTCCAGCAGGTCATCGTCGCCGAGGAAGTAAAACCTGGGGAACACTGAGCGCTTCTCCTGACACAAACACAAACGAGAGTAAGAGCCTTATCTTTTCAATGAGTCGTACAAAAAAGGACTTCATAATTTATCATAGAAGTCTAATTTAAAAAAACATGCCTCCAAAAACTCATTTAATGATTTCTGACATCGCTGAAGCTGATCAAGTATCGTCAGCAGACAATTTCTGATTCCCGCGTGAGTCGTTAATGTTGTGACCCTACTGTCTTTCTTGATGTCAGCCATTATTGACCTGCAGAGAAAAGACAGTTATTTTTACCTTTACTTGAGCAGTTTTTGGCTGGAAGAGAAATACTGAGACATTTATTTTTTGCCTGCATATAACAAACTAGAGGCAACACTATCATAACAGCAAAACATCACTACACTTCTAAAAAATCATGCTAAAAATTAAGAATAGCCCATTACTGTTTTTAAATACTTAGGTTTTTCTTTTTTCTTTATTTTTTTATTTTTTAGGTTTTTCTTTTTTAAAGCAAACAGAGAATGGCACGGGAGAGGCTGCAGGAGGGGACGTGGAGCAGACCGGACTTCATCCTCGGAGCGGTGGGAAAGCAAAGCAGCCACGAGCCTGGCCTCGCCCCAGAACACTGGCTGCTGTGCGAGTGGCTTCCTGGGAAGACGAGCATGGGCCCCAGGCTGGGCAGCGGCGCAAGCAAGTGACAACTGTACCTCAGAGTAGAGGCAAGAAAGGACAGACAGAAGAGACAGACTCAAACAGAGCAAGCAGGTCAGAGTGCACGAATCTGGTAGCTTCATGGAGCTGGAGGTGCCTGGGGAGGTCCAACACCCGCCAGGCTGCCGCTGTGAGCAGCAAGCCGGGTGGCACCAGCCGTGGAGGCAGGGATGGGGAAGAAGAGCACAGATTTGCGTGAGGCACGGACGGGGACTGTGGCTTTTATGTGCCGGGTGTGTCTCGTCTATCTGGAGCTTGGAAGAGAAAGATGGGCTCCATAAAGCCATGGAGGGGCCACAGCGGGCGGGAGAGAACGGGGGGTGCCCAGGAGCGCCCACAAAGTGCGCGGAGGGAAGCAGTGGGGGCACCCACACCTCCATGCAGAGAAAGGCCTGAGTGCGGGAGTCTGAGGGGACCCTGACAGATGAACAGAACACAGGAGGACGGTCTCCCCAAAGCCACGGGAGGAGACTTCCAGCCAGAGGTGGTCGCCTCTCTAAATACTGGTCAGAGAGGAAGCAACACGAGGCGTGCACAATGCCCATCGTATTCCAGCGGGAACAGAATGGATGACCTCAGTCACCACAGTACTGATGGGGAGACATCAGCACCACACCCGGTACCCTGACACTCCAGGGACAGTGTTGTCACTACCAAGCTGTGCGGGAGGGACCGCGATCAAGAAGTAAAAACAGCTCCTTCGAGGGATCCAGTGGAGGAAGAGGCGGGAGTCGCCGACGACGCTCATAATGTAAAGGCACTCACTTGCGCTAAGCGCCTGGTGATGTGGGAGAAAACGCTGCCGCCCGAGTCGAGCTCCTACATGGCTTTACCCTTACCTGAAGTCCTCATCAACTCTGTTGAAGCGTGTCTGCTCTTTGGGCAATGCTCCACGGCCGAAGATGGGTTCCAGATACACCCACTTCCTCTGAATGTGGTTCAAATTCTGTAGGTATTCATCCAATTCTGCCAGTTTTCTCTCCCAAATTGACACTTTATCTTCAAATCCTTTATAATAAGGAGAATCCTTTAAGGATTGAAGAAGGCACCTGTTATCTCCAACTTGATTTACTATGTCTTTCCAGTCTTTAATTAGCTTGATAGTTCGACTTTGGCTGTCTTCATAATCAATCAAGGTAAACACTGCTCCAACTCCCCAGAGATCAAGTTCACGTAAAGCTTCTCTAATTGTAACTTCACCTTGTGCCCGACTATTTAAGTCCTAATTAACAAAAAATATCCATATTTATTATTTCAACATTAATTACCATACACATAATCATAAAACATTTCATAAGAAGCTATATTTTTATTTGGTTTTTCACAATAAAGCAAGTAATAATAATAATAAATGAATATATTTTACATGCAATCCAAAAGAATCACTAATGTATCAAGAGAGATCAGACACTAAGTACCCAGGTTCACATGGTCAAAGTATACACAAGGTTCTGCTATGGTGGGAGGTTGGGGTACCAGGTGGTGGGTATTATAGAGGGCACAGATTGCATGGAGCACTGGGTGTGGTGAAAAAATAATGAATACTATTATGCTGAAAATAAAAAATAAATAAAAATAAATAAAAAAGAGATCAGACACTAAGTATCCAGGTTCACATGGTCAAAGTATACACAAGGTTCTGCTATAGGCTTCTTATTTTAAAAAGAGAAAAAATTCAAGAATTCTTGAAAAGTCTGTCTTTGGGCACCTGGGTGGCTCAGTAGGGTGTGTGTCCAACTCCTGATTTTGGCTCAGGTCATGATTTCAGTGTCATGAGATCGAGTCCCAGATTAGAATCTGTGCTGCACATGGGGTCTGCTTAAAATTCTCTCTCTCCCTCTCCCCCCACCCCTTGCTACCACCCTCTCTCAAAAAAAACCAAAACCAACCAAGAAAAACCAAAAACAACCAAAAAGAAAAAGAAAAAAAAACAATAAACCTAACATATTTAAAATTTTGCAGACTAATTAACAATCTTACAGTAATTTAAGTTCTGATACACCTCAAGTGATTAATTACCACCTTCTATAGACATCATGCTTTATAACCTCACAATTATTTAATAAGTTCCAAGATTATGAACAAACACAAAGGTATACATATTAAGTAGAAAATATGACAATTCAACAGTAAGAATACTTTTATTTGGGGGACGCCTAGGTGGCTCAGTGGGTAAGCATCTGACTCTTGGTTTCAGTTCGGGTCAAGATCTCAGGGTTGTGACACGGAGCCCCATGTCACGGTCTCCATGCTCAGCAGACGGTCTGCTTGGGATTCTCTCCCTCTGCCTCCACCCCACTCCAGTGTGTTCACGCACTCTCTTTCTCTCTCTCTTGCTCTCAAATAAATAAATAAAATCTTTGGGGCGCCTGGGTGGCTCAGTGGGTTAAGCCGCTGCCTTCGGCTCAGGTCATGATCTCAGGGTCCTGGGATCAAGTCCCACATCGGGCTCTCTGCTCAGCAGGGAGCCTGCTTCCCTTCCTTTCTCTCTGCCTGCCTCTCTGCCTACTTGTGATCTCTCTCTGTCAAATAAATAAATAAAAATCTTAAAAAAATAAAAATAAAATAAAATAAAATCTTTAAAAGAGAATGAGTTCTTTTATCTTTACATTGAATGGGCAGAACGCAACACAGAAAGTCTGCAACTAATGTTAGAATTGAGAACTGTGCACGTTTTACTTTTACCTCAGACTTTTTCTAAACCTGATTAGCAAATTGGTTCTTGGTTTTGTTCTCTGGAACTTAACATCCCTTTGCTTCCATTTACAATATATCCCATGATTTTAAATGTATTTTATGTAAAATGATTTGAATTTGTTTTTTGATGAAAGCTGACTCCCTTCTTAAACTAAGACATTTCTTTTCATATTTTTTCTCTCTCTGAAGAAAGAGGTTTATAATGCTTCTACACCCCCTACAGATTCAGATGCATTACTAAAAAAAGAAGAATGGAATAGGAGAACACTGTCACCATAGTAAGAGAAAATATATTTAACTTGCTATTTAAATAAAATACAAAGCAAAACCAAATATTAACAAAAGTAATATTTTTTTGAGATATTTATAAAAGTGAATCCTACTTTAAGGTCTGAAGCTTTGGCAACAATCATATCAGCTACTCTGAGGAGATCACCAAACAGTAACTTCTCCAGGCTCGTCCCCCGAGGAAGACCAAGTAGACGAAAAAGGTCAAGCCAATGATCTGGAGAAAGATGCTCCCCTCTCACATATTTCAAAATAGGTATTACAGTCTGTGAAAAAAATATATACACACATGAACACAGATTATCTAAATGCAAATTGTTATTTCCTTTTACGATTAGCTACAAAATTTTTAATTACTGTTCTCTTATTTAATAATCTTGAAATCATATTCTCAAACAGAATTGTACAAAACTTTTTATTAAACCCTACTGTGGAGGGGCGCCTGGGTGGCTCAGTGGGTTAAGCCGCTGCCTTCGGCTCAGGTCATGATCTCAGGGTCCTGGGATCGA
This sequence comes from Mustela nivalis, assembly GCF_964662115.1. NCBI lineage: Eukaryota > Metazoa > Chordata > Mammalia > Carnivora > Mustelidae > Mustela > Mustela nivalis. The sequence goes on along the minus strand of NC_139028.1, from coordinate 8,931,462 downwards.
GTCTCGCATCGGGCTCTCTGCTCAGCGGGGAGCCTGCTTCCTCCTCTCTCTCTGTGCCTGCCTCTCTGCCTACTTGTATCTCTCTCTGTCAAATAAATAAACAAAATCTTTAAAAAAAAAAAAATAAATAAATAAATAAATAAAAATAAATAAACCCTACTGTGGATACATGTAAATATCCCTTTGTAGTTTGATATATTTTAAAACATGACCTAAAATGTTGCTATTTTTTTTATTTAGAATACGACCCATATCCTAAATTGTACTAGAAGGTATCGACACTCTAATTTATAACTTGAAGCATAAGTTTCTTAGTTAAAACTTTTCAAAAGTGTAGGTGAAACATCAGTAATGTTTGTGGTTTACTCTATACTTGCTACTTTCTTCATGTGATGGAATCATGGACACCAGAAGCTGGAATCCCCACTCTCTCGGTGGCATGGTGACCTGTGTTACCCTGGACAGCGGCAGGAGTACCAGGGCCTTACTCTGTATCTGTCGACTTCCGACTGCAGCTTCACTGTCATGGCGGAATGTTCTTCCACTTTCCGTAACCTGTCATGCCAAGTCATCAGGAACTCCTCCAACAGATAGGTCTTCGTCCTGGAAAACACCACGACACCTTAAAATGCACTTCCCCAAACACACTACCACATGACAAAAATCTCAGTAGAGCCTATGGACCCCACCGGAACGTGATCCAGTCCTCGCTGGCCATGTCCTGAAGCCCCCGCTGAAACTCTTCATACAGCGCCCAAACCTGCGCACAGCTCTCAATGTCCTTGGAGACGCTGTGCGCCAGGGAGAAGTTGGGCTCTTCTAGTCCAAAATGATGGCAGTCATCACTATAGAAACAAAGGGTGAAACACCATTACATCCTTAAAAACTGTTCCGATCATTGTTACTGAACCACCTTCCCTGTGTGTGTGTGTGTGTACACGCCCACAGGTCCGATTGTGAGACAATGGGTGACTACATGAGAATTTCATTCTAACTGCTTAAGCATAACCTCTTCTAAATTCAGTAATGTTCGTTTTTCTAAAGGACTCTAAATGCAGTCAGTAACACACATAAATATATTTATGTACAACATATATGTCATAAAAATAGAAATATTCAGAATTATATCTATTCATGGATTAACTGAGAAGAGATTAATATTAATATCCAAGAGTTAGATTCTAGAATAGAAGACATCCTTTTAGAGAAAAGGTAGAATGCCATTTAGTAAGCGTGTACTAAATCCTTCACTATCCCTGGAAGACAATCATCTTACCAATCGATGCATATGCCTAAACAGAGACCAAACCTAAAATAACACTTAAACTTAATACCTTGCAGGTGCCTAGGTGGCTCAGTGGGTTAAGTGTCTGCCTTTGGCTCAGGTCATGATCCGAGGGTCCCGGGATGGAGCCCCGCTTTGGGCTCCCTATTCAGCAGGGAGCCTGTTTCTCCCTCTCCCCCTGCCCTTCCCCCGGTCCCTCACTGATCCTATGTGTGCTCTCTCTCTCGCTCAGCTCTCTCTCTCAAATAAATAAAATCTTTAAAATAAAATAAAATACACCTAATATCTTATATTATTATAACACAAAACAATTTTTTTCATGGAATTGTCCTATTTTGCTAGGTTCATTTTTTTTTTCTCAGAGTCTCTGAAAGCAACTTTCCATTAATTTCATATATTCCATTTTTAAATACAATGAAACCACAAAAAGCAAGGGCTCCATCTCCGGAATTTAACTTTTAAGTCAGTTTAGTTATCTGTTCTACTTCTAAACCTAAACAGAAATTTGCTTTTCTTTTTCTCTCCTGACAGAATGCAGCCACGACTCCTGGCGTGGGCCCTTCTTAGTTTTCTTTAAAACTGCAGAATTATATGAAGAAAAACATTAAGATAAACAGACATAAGAACATCTGCAAATACAAACCAAAACAACTACTATCAATTTTAAAGAAAAAACATACACCAGCTTTTTCCTTATGACCTCAAGATCATCAAACTCAATTTTCTTCTCTTTTATTGATTTGGCACTTATATCAAGAGCATTTTGCTGGCCGGTTTCAATAATATCATCACCAGGCTTTAGTTGGTCCCAACGAGCTTTAAATTTTTCTAATTCTTGATAATAGATCTGAAGACGTGACTTCACATTTCCTTTCATTACTTCAATCTGTAAGAGTCAAGAGTTTAAATAATTCAATTCAGAGTAAAATCTCGCTTTCCTTTCACATTTTATTTCCAACATTTTTTATTTAGAGGTGAAAAAAACATCAATACCAATTTCTCAACAGATTGTTTTCAATTACTAATTTCAAGTACAGTAAAATTTTGATTTCAAAATTAGACCATAAATTAGAGCACAAACATTCAGTACTTAGAGGTAAACTGCAAGCATCATCATTAAAACATCACTCACACTATTAGCAGCTGCCACCACAGCTCTCCGCGCAGACGGAGTAATCAAAGAATGCCTAGCACTAGAGCTGTCCCACCCAAGCATTCAGCTGCTTCACGACAGGGTGTCCCCGTCTCCCAGCCAAAGAGTAAAGTTCAGTCAACAGGACGGAAGTACGACAGACATGTATAACTACCAGGCTGTCCCTCAACAGACGCCGTACATAGTGGCAAACAAATCCACTCCTAAGAAAAACTGGGAATAATAAATGACATACACTCTTTGTATGGTAGGAAGCGAAGGGAAAACAGTGGGAAGTGTTTTGCTACATGGAAGTACTGAGCAGGCCAAGTTCATCATTAATATAAAATTCTCATCTAACCTGAACTGTAATGGAATAAAGTGAGAGATCTTTTTTTTTTTTTTTTTTAAGATTTTATTTATTTATTTGACGGACAGAGATCACAAGTAGGCAGACAGGCAGGCAAAGAGGAGGAAGCAGGCTCCCCGCTGCGCAGGGAGCCCAATGCGGGGCTCGATCCCAGGACCCTGAGATCATGACCTGAGCCAAAGGCAGAGGCTTCAACCCACTGAGCCACCCAGGCACCCCTAAAGTGAGAGATCTTAAGTGAGCAAAAAATCAAGTTTCCATTTTAAGAAAATGACTAAAGTGTTCTTACCTGATCTTTAATCATAAGTTGGTGACTTTCCATCATCAACTCAAATTTATCCCACTTAGCTTTCAGATTGCTAATTGTTTCCAAACCTCCTCCTGCCACAGTCCGTAAAAGTCTGTTTTTATCTTCAGCTTCTTGGAATAAGGGCAAAATCTAAAGGTTGAAGAAATAATACATAAAAAAACCAAAAAACCATTTTATCAAATTCCTTAAGGCTCATTTATTCTAATTTGTTCCATGACTTGCTTTTTAAAATCAAGATTTCTGCTTTGAAATGACTTGTTAAATTCCTGGATATGAAGCTCCTAATACTTCCTTATTATTATATGCAAACTCAGCTAAGGCCCTCTAACAGGAGAGTTAAAAAGGATCCTAAAGTTGCCCCTATAGACTGAATGACACCATGAATTCATAAACACAATGCTACAGCAGGATTCAAGGTGAAGTTCTGATTATACCAGTTCCATTCATAAGAAAATGCTTAAAAGGGCTTCTAAAAGAACAAAGATTAGGATTATCTAAGAACATAAATAAGCTATTCTACTCAACAGAGAGGGAAAGTCATGAATAAGGTCCTTAAGAAACGGACAACTAGGGGTGCCTGGGTGGCTCAGTTAGTTAAGTGATGGCCTTCGGCTCAGGTCATGATCCTGGACTCCCAGGATCGAGACCTGCATCGGGCTCCCTGCTCTGCAGGGAGTCTGCTTCTCCCTCTGACTCTTTTCCCCATTCATGCTCTCTCTTCTCATTCTCTCTCTCTCTCTCAAATAAATAAAAAATAAAATCTTTGAAAAAAATAAAAAAGAAAAGGGCGAATAAACTCATGGAAGTGAGCCACTGTGCATGAGGACACTCAGCAGGAGAAGAGAAAGAAGGCAGGCTCTCATTTCTCACACGTGAGGAGGACTTAGAGGAGCCCGAAAAGACATGACGACAGTCTCCTAGTCAGCCTGCCCCGACTCCTCTTTCCAAGCCACATGGCAACAGAGAGACCTCAAAACACGACTCGGTAACACCCTGCCGCACGCTGCCCGGCAGACTCCCCAGCCTCGACGGGATGGACCCTGAGGTCCTCACTGGCTCCCGTGCCAGAGATCCTGTCTAGGTCTTCCTGCCTCACCCGCTACCCTCGCGTGGGACATCCATGTCTCCTCTTCCTGTTTTTGTGCCTTCCCTCCCATTTCATTTTCATTCTCCTCTGCACCTCCTCTTACACTTCAACTCTAAATTCTGGAATATTCTACCCTGCTCCCACAGCGTCTGTTGTCTGCTATCAGCCAGGTGGTCTAGTCAATCTCATGGCTTCGCATTTCATGCATGTAAAGATGGCGTTCAAGTTTTCATCTCCAGTCGTACTCTTAAGTTCCACATTCCTCATTCAATTTCCATCAGACACCACAGCCCCCACCGCCTCTGATATCCCAACACCCTCCTCCTCCAGTCATTCCCATTGGCAGAAAATGGTACCAGCAGCTTCCCAGCCGCTCAGCCAAAGCTCTAGGACACACTCATTCCTCTTTCTGTGAACCAACCCCCTGTGTTACAACAAGAAGGGATATTATTTCACTTACCTCTGAACTATCTTAATAATTTTAAGTCTATTTCACAGGAGGGACACATAAACGTTTGTTTCCTGATCTGAATTATTTCTCTTCTTCTAAACAGTTACAATCAACCATAATGGAACCACTCCGTATGTGAGTGTGTGTGTTGTGTGTAAGTATTCCTAATTCAGCTCTAACTTCACTCTCCAGCATCCTAAAGTTACAACCCTGGAAGTAACAGCATGAATTATTTTAGTCTCATTCTACCATGGCACCTCATAAAACAGACTGTGAATACTCCTGAAACAGTAATAAATGTGACTGTTACTGTGTCACGGCACCAGGGTAACAGCAAGAGTTGCACCATGAGCGGCCAGCTGGGCCGGCTTACGCACACTCCCTACAATTCTGAACTTCTGCGGTCTTCCTAAAGAGTCACATAAGATTGCCTAACTGAAACATCTCCTGCGTGCTACGAAGAAGTCGGTAACTTTACTTTGCGATTCTCACCTCTGGTTTCCGTTCCTGCAGCCTACTGTATTGTAAATTTGCATCACCGATCTCCTCCACAGACTGGGGCGTAACTGCTAACACTTCCATGGCCTCAGTGACAAATGTATCAATTTCATGTAGGTGAGCTGAATAGGGGACATGGACAGAGAATGCTATCATCACCAAAATTACTCCGTTTCACCATTTTGAAATCAGTGTTAGAAGTGATCACTACATAGCATACATTAAAACTTAAATTTTCATTTGCTCAAACAACAAAACTTTAAAATACAGAATAAGCAAAAAAAAAATTTCTTGTCATGAAAGTTTAGTTGTTTCACATTATACCTCTAAATTTTGAGAAAGATAAAATGTACTCATTATTAGTAAATTATACTCAAACTTAGTAACCTTTCCAGTCTTCTAGATAATATGTCAGAATATCTCAGTTTAATCGAAAAAGAAACAATGTGGTATTTTGGAAAACAGTGGTAATTTGAAGAGATAAGAAGAAATACATTCATGGGGCGCCTGGGTGGCTCAGTGGGTTAAAGCCTCTGCTTTCAGCTCAGGTCATGATCCCAGGGTCCTGGAATCGAGTCCCGCATCAGGCTCTCTGCTCAGCAGGGAGCCTGCTTTCCTTCCTCTCTCTCAGCTTGCCTCTCTGCCTACTTGTGATCTCTGTCTGTCAAATAAATTAAAAAAGAAAAAAAAAAAAAAGAAAAAGAAATACATTCTAGCAGCATTATCTACCTCTGTCAGGAACATATACAACAAACTAAGAGTAGCTCATACTACAAATAGTAAAAACACCCTTCATTTTTTGAGCTTGAACAGTTGGATATGGACTTTCCTATGTTATTAAAATTATCATTTTAAGCACACTTCATTTCATAATACTTTCTAGGTTGGCTGATTTTAATCATCATTGGGATTCACACTTCCTAACTACCAAAATACATGCCTTTATGTATAAAATTAAGTTAAAATAAAAAGTAAAAAGTGTCTTTACCCTGGATGGACTTCTTCAAAGAAAGAACAAGCATATCAAACAGCTTCTGGATGAGATCATCAATCACGGTCTTCACAGGGTTACAATTAATATTTAAGCAATCCACCTTGACCGCACTGCAAAATGCCAACAGACATGCATGCCATGAGAAACGCTTACTAGAGAAGAGTCTCGCTATAATGATTTTACATAATACCTTTCAAAATATAAATCAGAAAGTATTATCGTGATCTTTAAGCACAGTTAGATTTCATTTAGTAAAAATGCTTTCCACGTACTATTACAAAGTTTTAACACATGTAAACAATGATTTTGTTACAATACTACAGTTTTTTAGTCTCACATGAATATATTTAAATATCGACAAGCCCTTTACTTGTCACGGCATGTAATGTACTTATTCGAATATTTATAACATGAATTCCCAATTCTGCAAAGTGCATACAATAAGGATAAGGAAAAGAAAACAAAGACAGAAGGGGGAATATAGATTATTAAGGCCCTAAGACAATAAAACATTAAGATATCATTTTATACCTATCATATCAACAAAAATGTAATGAATTGTTAATTCATATCTTCAACTGTATGGCGCAACAGAACCCTCAGAACTGCTGGTCAGAGTATAAAACCGTGCGACTTCTGTGAGGGGCAATTCAGCCAGATCTATCAAGCAATTTTAAAATAGGCATATTGTTTACCTTATTAACTTCACCTTTAGAATTTATCCTAAGGAAAATTCCAGAGCGGACTCTAAAGTTTATACACAAGTATCTACTTCCAAGCATCAATTATAATAGTGAAAAATAATTAAAAAGTTAAATACAAAAATGGCTAAATTATTATATATCCATACAATTAAAAATCAAGTTTTTTGAGGACTAGGTAATAACAAGACTAATCAATCAATCAATTAATTAATTAATTATTATGACTTACCTTAATTTGAGTTTAATTTTTATTTAAACTTAAGTTTAATTTAAATAATTATTTATTATTAATCAGGAATATATTATATTATTTATTTAGTGTTAAATAACAGCATACAGTGTAATTCAAATTTTTAAGTATACGTACTAATATTTCCAAAACATCAAATATTAAGAGCAATTTCTATATTTTAAAAAATTTATACAACAAATGTGCTGTTTTAATGATCGGAAAAAGGACATTCACTTTTAAGAACACTAACTGCACAGTATCCTTAAGGCAATTTGAAATGTTCTGAGTAAACAGAAGTTGAACCAGACTTGTTCCTCTGAAGAAACCTCTTATTTATGTTAAAGCATACAAAGTTAAAAGAAGGCTGGAAATTGTGATCACGAAGATTACTTAGAAAGCTCCTCATCCTTTTTGAGGCACAGAGCCAGGTGACATTTTAGATAGCAAATTGTACGAGTTAAAGCCTCACTTCTATTTTAAAAATATAATTTTCCCTTAAAGCTTTAGGTACTCTCAAACACCCACTAGCTGTAAAGGTTTAAACTCCAGTTCTTCACCAGCAAAACATTAAGGGCCAGTTTGTTTGCTGTGTGAAATTTTATATAATTTTTGAAATTGTGACACATAAAATGTCAAAATTCCTAATACCTAATAGACGATTTTAGCAAACCCGAGAAATTAAATTATACCATATTTTGCGAATGAATTAACATCAAGAAGTCTGAGGGCAGCAGACTTATACTCAGGGACTACAGAATCCTGTGGACAGACTGAACTTACCTTTCACTCAAAAATATTGGTAACGTGATAATGAGGGTCCCTTCAGCCACGGATAGGATGGCCTGGCCCTAGACGACCTAGCCCCAAATCATACCCTTCCTATAGCATCCGAAATACATGAGAGTATCACTTTTCTAACCTCATAGCCTACGTCAGTGCAGCCTAAGCCCCCATGAAACAGTATCCATGTGTGAGTTAGCGCAGACTTGCGCTTACATGAACTCGTGCTAATCATTAACAAGAGCAAACTTCAGAAAAGGCATGCAGCACAGGCGTTCTTTTCCTTCTGCTTAGCTCAGCGGGCAGACTAGGAAGGCTGTGTACACCGAAGGACAGACAGGTTACACTGACAGCAGCCGAGGTCCGCAAGCGGGCAAATACAACGAGCAAGCCGGGTTCAGAGAGACGCGCCACTATGGCGGTATCATTATCTAAGTCATCTCAGCCCAAACTCACCTGTCATTCGTCTCTTCACTATTCGTCATCCTTCATCTTCTGCCAAAGACAAAACCTCATAATCCCCCAAGTATTTGACAATACTTCCTAATATTCCCGCCTCCCATGTTGAGTACCAACAACTTAATTCGATTAATTACTGTGGTTCTGACAGACTAACCTCTCTTCTTCCAGGATCTGTTTCTTCCGCCACCCGACTCATGAGTTCCAGACTGACACCCCTACTGTTTGGGTACTGACACGCTTCCGTCGAGAAATCTTCAAGAGCTAACTAACCACTCGAATGTGGAGAAACTCCAACTTCCCACCTTAGAATGGAACCCTCTCCCATATCTATTCCTTAACTGCCCCTTTCCACGAACTTTCCCTCTAGTTCCTAAAAAATATTCATTCATCCAATTCTCAATTAACCAACTTCTGATTTCCAGCACAGAAATTCCTCACCTGGAAATCTCTGCTTGAACCTTCAATCCTCATCTCTAGCTGTCAGAGTTCTAGTTCAAAGATCTCTACCTTAAGGAGACTTTCCCTAATTTTACCCCAAATGGACGGGATGTCAGCATCCTGTGTGTCTCCACAGTCTTCAGCTCAGCCTCTCAAATGAAACACACTGCTCTGTCTGATACTAGCAATAACAACAGTAACTAGCATTTACTCACAATTCCATCTGTACCAGTATTTTGTAGCCAAAGTACGTACTGAATTCTCAAAACCCTTCCGGATAAATACTACAGTGGTAACTATGTTAAAGCTGAGGAAACTGAGGTTCACGGGCTCGCAGTGGCTGTCGAGCTCCTGGAGCTGGTATGAGCCATCATCAGATGACCCCGAGCCAACCCCCTCAACCCCTGTGTAGACGCACTCGGTCACATCTCAGTGCACTGCCAGAGAGTAAGCAACGTGAGGTTCTGGGTCTAGTGCACCAAGCAACTTTATACTGCCACAGGACAAAGTTTGCATAATATAAATGCTCAGCAAATATTTATTGGACGAATAGACAAATGATTTAGTTAAAGTGAGATTGTAGGTAATATGTGCACAATTATATAGGCCTCTCATAGAACTTACTGCAGAGTGGTTCTAGGGCCACGAATTTCAGAGAGTGATGGGGGAGCTACCTTCTCGAGCAGGTAGGTAAGGACATGCCCAGCAAAGGGTCTCCTACAACTAAGGCAACACCCAGACGCAGCATGCTGTTGGGTGACTGCCAGGGCCCTCCAAAAGGAAGTGAGGCCACATGAAACTTGAGTCAGCTGTGAGATCCACATGCCAGGTCTGTGTCCAAGTCTCCCGCCCTAGTCTCCTCTATCCGACCAGGTCCCAGACAGCAGAACCTCCAGAAGAGAACTTTCTTTGGTCTCAGCAACATCTTACTCTGATGACAGTCAAGTGTCAGAGCTGAGCTTTAGAGGCCTTAAGACGGTGACCTGACTTTGACAACACCAAACGAGGAGTACCCTTCCCATCTCCTGGCAGAAACTTTGATGGTGCATAAATACAACTTTAACTTCCAATACCTTGGAAGTCGTTCTACTTCTTTCCCTTTTATTTTCAGTGCTTTAAAATTTCTCTCCCAATCATGGACAGTAGAAAGATGCTTTTCCACTAGAGCCTCCATATCAACTTGCCCAATTACGATCCATTCCTATTTGAAGAATGAAAAACATTGTTAGTAAAGAAACAGTACTAATACGCAAACATTTAAAAGCTTAGTGTCCAACATTAACACTGATTTAAAAGGTACAAATGTAAGGTATTCATGTAAATTTCAACTTAAGTACGCAAATGTAGCCATTACTGCAGAGCCTAAAGAATGAATAAAGAAACTATGTAACACATAAAAGTATTATTACAATGGTGAAATTTTTTTTAAGAGATCACAAAAATCCGTTTTCTAAGACTCTCTTCTGAAATCTGACAATTACACAGAATCACTTTGGTGAAGCCAACACTACAAATCTGAAAGGGTCCAGACCCAGCCCATTCTAGAAACCTAAAGTAGAGAAGCAGCATCACAGATGCAGGGGTGAGACTGGCTGGACTCTCAATCACCGTCATTGTCGAGGCAGCAAGGAGCAAGGAGCGGGGCAGGGCCTGGGAGGCCGGCAGGATTCCCTCAAAGTAAACAGTTCATCATCTTCATGACATCACTTTGCTCCATGCTTTGCTCTTGATCCAAAGCATGAGGAAAAGGATATATTTTCCTGAGAGGAATTAAAATTGACACCATAGAATCCTGTCCCGTTCCATGTTGATGCAACAACCAGTTTCTCAATTTTCAAATAGTCAAAGACAAAAAAATCTTAGCCTGACTCTCTTCCCAGGTGTGGAATCCACACAGGCTGTGTCATCACCACCAGTGCTGACTCTCCGCCCCACGTGAGGACACACAAGACACACAGCAGATGGCCCACTTCATACTAATGCAATCAGATAAAAGTTGTAATACGTGTTCTGTACCTTATGTTGTTGTAAAACAGCTGATAATCTCCGAAAGAGATCCTCAGCTTTGCTGAAAATAGTCAAAAATCCGCTTGCATTCCTATCGATCATAACCGAGAAGAGAGACTCGGCTCCGACCTCACCCACTCCCCTAAACTGATTGGGAATGCCGATGAACCGCTTCATCTCTCTGTAATATTTAGCCCGGATTTCTTCAAAAGGAGGCCTGAACTGCAACCGCCCCTGTCTAAAAACAAGGAAATCGCTTTGAAATGGGCACGGGGAAGAACACAGAGGCTGAGGGCAAGCCCGGGCACCCCATGCCTCACTTATAGGTCAGGTCCACGCTGATCTCCGGCAGGTTCTCGTTCAGGGCCTCCAGGCCCATCTGATACTGGTGTTCCAGAGCTTTGTACAGCTGGTGGTCCCAGTGCTGCTTCCACGCCCGCATGTCGCTCGCCTGGAAACCCTAAGCGGGTAATTCACAGCTCTTAAAAACCACGTACCGGAATGCGGTTGCCATTTAAAAGCTTTTCTACCACCACGTAAAATTATAAGCAAAACCAAAAACCAAACACGTCATTCTCAACGTTGTCGAGCTCTGCAGCAGCTCCGTGCCATGCGACTGCTTATAAGAGTCGAACACCAACATCTCTCATCTCATAAGTAATACGCTAATGATCAGCAACACCTAAACATCGAGTTAATGTCAAGTAGATTCTACCTGTAGACTTTATGATGCTGAAGACAAAAACAAAACAGAAGAACCACTCACAGAAACTGGTTTACTTTATGAACTTCTTGGTCCTCCTCCTCAAATTCCCATCAAGTACAGCTCTTCTCCTCCCTCTCCCTCCCTAAATGCTCCATGGCACATTTGTAAATGATCAATCTAAAACACGAGGATGCTCAGGACAGTTTATACACTCATTTGCTTCCATTTAACCATAAATATATTGAATCTAATACTTTAAATTTTTTAAATTTCTAATACTTTAATTTTTAATTTTTGGTGGGCACTGTCACATACATCATCTCCTATCAAGATGTGGTAGAACTGAAATTCTACCCAAAAAAAGGGGCACACATACTGAAAGAGCTATTTCATTTTTTAGGGTTCTAACCTCAGCTTTGTGTCCTACAGATGGCAGGATCACCTAAAAGGCAACTAGGCAATGACAAAATTTAAGCACCAAGTTTTCAGAGAAACTACAAAGTCAGAACTGAGAAACTTGGCATTCCATGAAGCAAATGGAAACTCCCTTTTTTACTTTGAAATGTGAAAGCATGGCCAACCTGTGGTCTTTGTATGGGGTTCAGTAGACTTCTCAATTAGAAATTCATGAGAGATTTTTCATCAGTTTAGAGCCACACTCGGCAGGGGGGATACCAGAGTGCAGGACCCGTAAGGCACGCCTTACTTGAGCTTCCACACTCGCCAAGCCGGTTCTCAGCTCCTGTAATCCGTCTTTCCAGCGCTGCTGCTGCCGCAGCAGATCAACATTCATAAGAACAACCACCTGAAAAGTAAGGCAAAACAGTCTCCAAGAAGTAACCGAGCCCTGGGAAAACAATGACTTCTCAGTGGAAAACCTGACAGCACCTAAACCAAAGATCAGGTACCTCCGCCTACAGTGAGACGCAGCATACCTCCCCATCGCACGAGAATGGCACAGAAGCCCACAGGGAGCCCACAGTGAGAGGCCTTCCACCAGCAACTACTAATACCAGGGTCATGAAACAAAGGAAAGTCTGTGGAGGAGGGGCCTGCCGAGCCTCGGGGACTCCATGCAAGGCAGGATCCTAGAAAAGGACATCAGTGGGAAAGCTGGAAGCTCAAAGCCATCTAGTTCCTAGTTTTGTTAGACGCGCTACGGTTATACAAGTTGCTAACAGATGAAGTCGAAGTAAGTGTGAACTTCGTACTGTTCCTGCCAACTTTAAGTCTGTTACATAATTAGACTTCCAAATAAAAAGTCCTTAGGATTATATCCCAAATACCATTTAAATAATACTAGTCATAACCTATGCAACTTTATAAATAAAACATACCTTCTCACAAAACGTAGTGTGCCATTTCCTCAGTTTCCTATTTTCGGTGGCAAGTCGCTGAGCAGCATTTTGGAGTTTTTGGATGTAGCCTTCTAATTCTTTAGGATTATCCCAAGTAATTTGTGACTTTCCCCCACTTCCCGCTTTTGAATTCTAAAATACAACAAGTGTCATTTAGCATTTAAATGCATTTCTCTTTTCCTGAAGACTCCACAGACATTTTAAGACCAGTTGTCCCTACCCCTGGTTTGCAAGAAAAAAGCTTACAGTACTTTTCCATTTTATAAATGGCAAGGCAAACAAACCATAAGTGACTCTTAATTTCACAAAACAAACTGAGGGTTGCTGGGGGGAGGGGGCTTGGGAGAAGGGGGTGGGATTATGGACATTGGGGAGGGTATGTGCTTTGGTGAGTGCTGTGAAGTGTGTAAACCTGGTGATTCACAGACCTGTACCCCTGGGGATAAAAATATATGTTTATAAAAAATAAAAAATTAAAAATAAATAAATAAATAAATAAATATAAATGGCAAGGCAGTCCAGCAAAACTGAATAGCTCCATCCCTTCGAAGTTCCTCTTGGAGAGAAACACACACAGAACAGAAGCAGATGACACAACGAACACACACAGAAGGAACAGGAAAAAGCAACCGAGAGGCCTGGGGACCTGAGCCAACACAGACGCACGTGTCCTTACTGTCTCCCAAATATGCAGGGCGGCCAGTGGACGAGCCTCCACCTGGAACATCTTTGTGGCAGGGCCTGCCCTACTCTGTGGCAGACACCAGCCCAGAAAGCACCACTCTGCAGAGAGCCGACCTGCTGTCCACCACTGTCCCAAGCATGCAGTGCTCCACGTCCCCCGCCAGGGCAGCCCCCGCGGGGTAATGCTGGTGGGGCCAGGGAGCCAGCAGAGTCCCCCCGAGCTTCCTCACAGCCGTGTTAACAGGACTCGGGCACTGCGAGCTGCCGCCCTTCACAGGCAGGCGTTGGCGAGGCCCGAGGGGGCGTGACCTCCAGCTCCCTTCCTGGGAGGCCGCGCAAGGCCGTCCCTCACCCTCCTCAGCACAGAGTCCGCTGGGCCAAGCAGAACGCTGAGCACACACGCTCACCCAGGCCCCTCACCACAGTTCCCTGTTTCAGGGAGAAACAGTGCTCACACAGAAGGGACCGGATCCCACCCCAGGGCATCTCCCAGCTACAACTGCGCGGCCAGCAGCGCGCGGAACCACAGTCCTCAAGGGCTGAGACCTGCAACCTGCACCTGTGAAACATCCTTCAGATAACAGGGGCATAAAAACATTCTCTGACAACGGAAAACCAAGAGACTTTGCCTCCAGCAAACCTGCTCCCAATGCCTGGCCAGAGGTAGGACTCTCAGTGGGAACTGCAAAAAGCAAAGAAAAACCCAGGGATGAAGAAAATAAACTATCCTCATTCTTTGAATTTCTTAAATCCTACTTGATGACTGACGCAAAAAGGGCCACCCCATTTGAATGCAGAGGGTACCTCACACTTAGGACAAATATGGGGAAACGGAGTGGGGAAGAGAGTGAGGCAGCAGTCAGGCTCCTAGACGTCCCTGATGTAGGCAACGGTAAGGCAGGACAACTGCACCTGGATGCGGGAGACCCTCAACCAGTAGCTGAAAAATGAGTGAAACTGACAAGATGATCAATTCAAGAGAAACCTCTGTGGACAGCCGTGAAAACATTTACCTAGTAATTACCTCTGCTGTATTCCTAGAGATGATGAAGTTAGTTAAACGAGAGGCCCTGCTCTCCAACCCAGCGAGCGGCAAGGGGATTGAGACAAACTTCCCTGTTCTTTGTCCTTCTTAGTTTCTATCTACCCTTCAGATTCATTTAACAGAGGCTATATCCATTTATTTACTTCTCACAACCCAATTTCTGATAGAAATATCAACAGATGCCACTTTGAATGTATTTATCAAAGAAGAAAAAGTTCTAAGGGTATATAATTAAACATTATTAGGTGAAAAATAATAAAATCTTACCCCATTCCCAAAAGTACTCTTATAAATATGCCCCCCCAAAAAGTTGAAAGGATATACACCAGATTATTAACAATGGCCATCCCTTGATGGTATATATTTAAAACAGTTTTTTTTCTTTTTGTTTGCCATTATTATTTTTTTTTTTTAAAGATTTTATTTATTTATTTGAAAGACGGAGATCACAAGTAGGCAGAGAGGCAGGCAGAGAGAGAGAGAGAGGGAAGCAGGCTTCCTGCGGAGCAGGGAGCCCGATGCGGGGCTCGATCCCAGGACCCTGAGATCATGACCAGAGCCAAAGGCAGCAGCCCAAACCACTGAGCCACCCAGGCGCCCCTGTTTGCCATTATTTTTTAAACTTTCCACTATAAACTCATACTGAGCTTTGGCAATTAAAAAAATACGTTTTTAATATAATTTTTAATATGAATTATCTGCCTTATAGTAAATGTGAAGCCTGAGATCTAGTGTGCAGAACAGAGTTGGCAGAGGAGGTCGCCATGGTTTCCCTCGGAAGGCCTGCTTCCATGACAGACCTGTCCCTGGCACCTGACCCTGCACCCGGGAGGCCTCCCAACACCCCACCCTTAGGCCCGGCTCACTACACCGAAACACGAAGGTTTATGCTCAACAGTCAATCCCCCGCAAGAACCTGGAATTTTGGTACATGTTAGGCAGAAGATAACTCCATGTCTAGCCCCCAGTAAGCGCCTGGGCACCGAGTCACTAATGGCATCCCCAGTAAGACACCATTTCACACGCAGGACAGCTTGTTGCTGGGGTCGGGGGAGAAGAACGCCAGCGCGACTCCACTGGGAGGGATTCTTGGGAGCTTGTGCCTGGCATCCCCAGAACCTCACCCTCCCTGTACTTTTCCCTGTGCTGCCTCTGCTGCGTATCCTCTCGCTGCAGTAAGTCATGATAAACCAGCTCTGGGTACAACTATACCCTGAGTCCTATCAGTCCTCCCAGAAAATCACAGAACCTGGGGGTAGTCTGGAGGAGGACCACAACTGGCAATCCACCTCAAATAAAACAAGAAGGAAAGGGTTTATTCCCTTCTACCTATTTTTAAAACATTTTAGGTTCTGTTAAAACTAAAAATGTAAATTTCAAAAAGCCCCCAGTCACAAAGTAACAGTTTAAAAACTCTTCTAGGTTTTTCTAATGCCATATGTGTGCATATTTGAATAAGCACAGATAAAAAAATTAATAGCGAATTATAAAATCAGGATTTTTTTCTAATATATAAGGACCTCATACTTCAGTGACTAAGTAACTGTAACAGCACACCAATTGTATATACACACATGAAGTCAACTGATCAAACTCAGTGCCTTAATATGTGAAACAATGTAGCTGTTTAAATCTATAGTTGGAAAAATGTTACTTGTTAAGAGTGAAGGAAGTCATTGGGGAACAAAACAAAACCTTAATCAATGTTAAGTGGAAGGATACACTAAAAATCTAAAAGAGAAACACCTCACATGTAAATTCTAATTCTAACAACATAAAAAGTCCATTTACCTTAATTATCTGTTCAAACGCTAATGCAGACTGTAGCATCATTGGTCTCTGACTTTGAATCATTTGCTGATCAATGGAATTGTAAAAATGTGCCACCTACAAAGTAAAAGTCCAGTTAGTAATAATCAATAATAAATAACATATTTAGTGTTTCATTTGTTTTCATTTTTAATTGTTTGAATGGAAATATTAGCTCTTTATTAAATTCATGAAATCTTCATGCTAAGATTTAACAAAACTATTTTTCATCTCTAATGTAGCATTTATGTATGCTATGAACAATTAGTGTTGAGTTCCTACAATTTGCCAAATCATGTCCTGGGGCTGATTAAACAAAGATCATAAAACCCAGTCCCTGCAATCAAGAAGATCATAATATCAAGGGAAATACAGAGGAAACCAGTAAAGCATGTCAAATACTAAAAACGCAAGTCTTCGTTCTTACAACTCTTGGCTCCTTTCTTTCTTTCTTTCTTTATATGCTTTATATGCTTATAACATGTAATCCATTTCTCAGACCAAAAAAATCTTCATGTTGTCCTTAACTTGTATTTCACACCCACATCAGTGATGTTTACTGACTATACTCTTAAACGTACTAAATCTAGCCATCTCACCCGCTTCCATCAGTCCCACACCAGTCCAAGCACCCTTGTTTCTTGACAAGACCAGTGCCCATTTCCAGTCGTGGCATCCTACTTTCTTTTCAAAGCATTCAAAGAAGCCACAGTTGTCCTTCCTTCAACATGAATCACACCATACTTTTCCAATGACTCCCCAGGGCACTTGAGAATAAAATCCAAAATCCCAATGGCTTCCGATATAGTCAGGAATAAAATCCAAGTCCAACACCCATGGCCCTCCATCAGTACAAATATCGCACATAAACTGGCCATCAACTGGCCGTCAGCCCCAGCACAAACCGTCCCTGCACAGAAGCCTCACCTCCCCACCTCCGCCCTGCAGTGTCTCTAAGCCACTGCATGAGTCTTGCCTCAGGAACCCACCATGGACCTGCTCCCTCCGCATGCACTAGTGCTTCTCCAGACGCCTGTGTGCTTCTGCTGTCACTTTGTCATACCCCTTCTCAACGTTACCCTTTACCAAGGCCTACCCTGACCACTCTGTATCTTTCCTCTGTTTTCTTTCTCTTCAAAGTACTCATCATGACCTACAACTACCTACTACATGTTTGCTATCTCCCAAATTAGAATGACAGCGTCCAGCGAGTGGGAGGCACTCAGTAGTACCTGTGAATCAGTGAACCAGAAAACAGAGATGCCTACACGACACAATGATGAACAGAAGAGGGCATATCAACTCTTTTGGGGAAAAAGGAGAAGTTCAGGGAAGCCCACTAAGTGGGCATCATGGCACAAGTCTAAGGAGTTTAAAGACTTTCTTGTAATCTTTGTGTCCCCAGCACCTCAGAAAATTCTTAGCCCAGAGTATGTGCTTAAAAAATATTTCCTCACTGGAGCACTTAGGGGATTCAGTCAGTTTAGCGTCCCACTCTTGATTTCAGCTCAAGTCCCAGTCTCAGAGTCAGGGTGGTGAGATCGAGCTCCTCGTCAGGCTCATGTGCTAGGCGTGGAGCCTGCTTAAGACTCTGTCCCTCCCCCCATCACTCTCTCTCCCCAAGAGAAAAAAAAATTCCTAAGTACTTTTACAGAGAGTCCTCTTCTTTCCACTAGTACATATGAAAATCTGCTTTATCTGGTGGAGAATATCCACTGTACTTAGCCTGTACCACAATAGTAGTCCAAGAAAAAGCCTCATCAAGAAAACTAGAAGCAAAAGCACACACACTCTTACAGCAGTCTGACCAGGCTACTGTCTCACCAGCTACGACTTCACACTCCCTACGCCAGCTACACACCTGCTCCAGAGCAGCAGCTCTCGTGAATAGATTTCCCCAGGCAAATAGACAGCGCACGATCATTCCTTCACCATCCGAGCTCCTGCTGTGTTACACTAAGTACACAGGACACAGAAGGGAGCAAGCCTGTGCTTTCAAAGATTGACTAAAATAGAATGACTAAAAATAGTAATACCACAAATTAATGAATTCCTACCTAGATTTGCAAAGCAAAATTTATAATATAATCATTTAGCAAATCATAATTTCCAAATTGTGCTATTCTATTACCTAAAAAAATCAAATTTAAAAAACAAACCCCTTAAAATACTGTAATTAATGAACTCAGAATGGTCATATACTCAAAAATATAATGTCATACTTGTTTAAGAATGATTGCTTGCTTGCAGAATTTCTGTGCAATGTTTGCAACTTGCTGTATTTTGGCAGGAATAACAAAGCCAAGTGCAGAGAGCTGACGAACTTCTCTCAGAAGAACCACCAACCGATCTGAGTAATGCACTTTCAATGATCCGTCGTTGGGATCCAATTCCATAATTCGACTATTAGCCTCGATACTACAAAATAAACATATTTTTAAGATTCATGTTCTCACTCTTTTAACAGACGAAAAACACAACAGTTTTTACAGCTTTTCTGTAAATATAAAATTAATTCAAGGTAAAAAAATTTTATAGTTTTCAAGCAACCTTTTTTTTCACATAGTGTCTCGCAATTCAGATCTTGGTAATAAACTACAATATCCAAAAAATGTCCATTATGTCCAATATGTCCAATATGTCACATTAATATGTCCACCAAGCAGTTTCTGATACCAGGAAAATCAATCTCTTAGCCTTCAGCTCAGGCTCAAAACTGATTCATTTTCCAAACAGTACCTTGGGTTTTTTGAGTCAGCCTACTTACTTAATATGTTTACTGAAGGATCAATGGTAAAGAACATCAAAATGGTAGGAAAAGAGAGAGTCAAATATTTCATCCCTCTACCTTTTACCTTTTTTCTCTAAGGACTGTCCTTCAGTGTTTCCTGAAAATGCTACAGTAGCAATTGTTAAATCAGGACACTCGAGTCAGCATGACTATGAAAATACTACACTAAATTCACCAAAAAGGATTATAGTTTCACGACTTCCCTTCCAGGATCAGGTTTACACAATGCTTATTCCTTCAAACCACTTTCATAATTAAGAAAACTTGTAGGTTTTGGAAAGTAAGCTACTGAAAAGCAAAGTCCATGCCACCGATTTATCAACACATTCAATAACACAGAATAAAAAGTAGGCACTTTAGAGTGACTTAACAATAGTGATGAGCCTCAACTTTCCTGTAACATAACATAAAGCTTGTCAGAAAATTTTAATGGTGATTTTCTTTGAACTAATCCTCAAAATTACTTTCTACACACCTGCATATTCTGAAACATGCTGATTCTACAGAACGATTAAGAGTTTTGCCCAGAAAGAAAAAGCGGGAGTCCAAGTGATTCGTTGCCACATGGGAAACACTGGGCTGAGCAGCCCTCAATAGGCTTCTTTACGGAAGGTCTCAGCCCCTCCACATGCTGTCACTCACAGTGGCTCTCCACCAGAGCCGCAGTGAGACAAGTGTCAACATTTCCCAAAACTAGCAGACTAAAGAACTCTTCTTCTTCGGCCTGGACCATCTGGCACATGTTAGGTTGAAAGCGGGAACGCTTTCAACGTTACACCCCATTACACCCCAGAACACTTTGGTTCTTTTCTTCTTCCTCCACATACAAAATGCCAGACAAGGGAAAAAACTACTCATTCCGTGTAAGAAGCTCTCCCTTAAGTTTAAGTATTCTTTGTAGCAGAATAAGAAAAATAAACAGAATTTCCTATCATGGACAAAGTAGCAGAAGTTACTCTTTTGAAAAGTAACAAGTTTCTAAAAACATGACCAGTTTCTAAAATACAGTAATATACTAAGGTAAGTTGACCTAAACAAAGAAACCATGTTTTTTTTCCCAGATCATCCATTTTAAATACACATCACAACAGTTAGGTTAACAATTAAATTAGGTTCAATAATGCTCAGTAAGTGTTTAGAAAACCCTAACCCTCTGGTGGGCACCACAGGAATATTTCAGGAAGAGATTACTTCCTCCCTCAAGGAGCTTAAAATAATCAAATTTTATAGTTTATAATGTGTGTGTATATCCATGTAAATAATCTCAATGTAAAAAGGCAGAAAAGCACATATGAGCACTGACAGCAACACCACGAGAGAGGAAGGCCTCATCTTAAAATGAGAATCTGCAGACCCAAGAAACAGACAGAAGAAGCGCGGCCAGGGGAGAGGGCAGTCAACTAACTGACTAACTCTACCTTCCAAGTTCCCAACATTAGTGACTTAACAGTTAATCACCAAAAACTAACTAGAAAATGTTTTAAGGAGCAGCAGCAAGTTAGGACAAAGGAGAGAAGAGGTAAAATTTCACCTTGCCACTTACATTACTACCACAAGGGACAGGACTCTTGCACGGATTTCACGATTTAACGCGTTTATACTTACCACAAGCCAGATCTGGAATCAGACAAACCAGACTGAATATCCCTGGACCAATCATCAAATTGCTCCTGTTCATACAGTTTAAACTGGTCCAACAGATCTTCGGCACTTCGATGGAAAGATCGAAACCCTGACAAGTCAGATAAGAGAGCCTCTGCAATCTTGATAGTATCATCCACCTTAAAAAGCCACATTACAACAACATTACAAGAATATCTTTTTTTTTTTTAAGAATATCTTAATACAACAAAATTAGCATAAAGTGAACCACCTTCTCTGATGTGTGGTTCAGAAATTACTTTCCTATTCACCTATAAACAATCAGATAGAAGATCTGTCAGCAAATGTGAGCAGATCAAACCCTACTTGGCTTCTGACTTGTACAACTCAGAAGAGCATAGCCCAGCTGGAAGGCGCCGAGGCATAGCGGGAAGGGTGGGATGAGGGAAATCCTGCCGAGACCCCCAAGCACTCAGCATCGCTGCTGCAGGGCAGCACTCACGCCGTCCTTTGCTTACTGCTCTGGTGAAGCGCTCACACAGTATTTGGGAATCTGAAGGGCAATCAGAGGAAAGAAATGTCTTCCTTCCACAACTGTTGTACAAAGAACTCGACAGCACTTTGGAAAGCTGACAGTTTCTATTCAGAAAACTGAACATCAAAAACGCAGCCATGAATCAGCAGAACTCTCCAACGCGCTAGCCTTCACAGCACTCTGGGTCTGCTTGCTCTTAGTCACAGGCCGCAACCAGCCAATACCCATTATGCGAGTCAGACGGAATACACATTATTCCATCTGGGCCATATACATTAGTGAATATATTAGATTCTTAGATCCATTTTGATAATACTGAAACGTTAAAAGAAAAGCTGTTAAATCCATAAATTATGGACGCTACATTAGGCAATGTCCTAATTACATTTCACCTTTCCTTTAATTTTCTTTCAACCTAGAATGATTTACCCACATAAACATACTTGCCAACGGCCTCTGCAACTACTCAGATTTTACAGTGATAATCTCAAAGGATTAAAAAAATCCTTTGAAAATACATAAAAGATGAATTCCTCTTTAACATTTCCTTGAGAAGATCCTTCACCTGGGACAAGTGCTCTGAATGATAAAGAATGTGCTAATTATCTCTACCTAGAAAATGAGCAGATCATTCAAACCTCCTCTGTACACTTTTCCAGAATTCTATACTTCACATGGAAATTAGACGGATATGCCACAGAACGCAGAGAATATTTTTTCATTTTCACTAGAGTTCTACAGTGACTTCCATATTAATTTGGCACATTACAATTAGTGTTCTTCAACATCTATTAAAACTAATACCTTCAGTTCCAACTGGCGAACCCAAACTATATTATTAACAACTTCTGAAAGGTTTTTGCCAGAAAGTGGTCCAGACGTTTCTCCAGGAACTCCTCGGCATCGATTCTCAAAGTCTAACCGAAAATCTGTAAAATTTAAGTCAAATAAATTATACCCAGTCAGCCAAGACTTCCTAAGTGCCTTCCGTGTACCAAGTACTAACTGAAAGGTTGTGAATAGAAAAACCTGAAGACTTGGTCCTTTAACCTCAGGGAACTTAACATGCATCAAATGAGATAGAGTAAGAAAATAACTAGTTAATTTTTAAAATCTGTAATTTATAACAAAAACAGTAAATTAATCTTCATCAAATAATGTTGTAAAATATAGTCTTAATCCTAAATGGTATACAAGAAAAAGTAACCTATAAAAATATTTTCTCAAACACTATAGTAATCTCTGATAAACTTTTACCTTTAACTGAGTCCACAAGTCTTGCCAGTAAAGTTTCTCTTTCCAACATCAATTCTTTACTTATAGCTGGACGCTTCACCAACTCTTTATACTTCAGAAATGCCTGAAGAAGCTAACATAAAATAAAAAAGTCCATGTTCATCCTAAGTCGATCAACTCAGTAAATACATAAATACCTCCCAAACCAGCTTGTGGGAAGTATTAAAAGTAAAATATTCCAGTATTTTACCTGCTGTGGACTATCCTGAATTTCTGAAATATAATTTTTCAACTTTCCTGCTATCTTTTGTTCCGCAGGTGCAATAATTTTTTCATATTGAGACACTGCAGCTTTCCATAAAGGCTAAACAAATTAATAATAGTATTAGACTTTTGGTATTTTCAACATCTACCCTTGGGAAGAACACCACAAACAGGAAGTTATACAGACAAAAACACATAGACTCAACCTCAGTATATGGATTATACTGCACAGGATTCAGGCCAGTAAAAGGTTCAAATACTCGAGCCAGACATATGATCTTCTCTTCACCAGCAGGTAAAAAATAAAGAAGCTTCTCGTGGATTGTTCTAACAGCCAAAACCTAAAACATAAAATATTAAAACAGATTTGTTTAAATTGATAAAGCTACACAAAAAGGTCTAGAATCTACATATATTCAGCAAGAGTCTCTTTGAACTGGGTTCACTGAAGGGAGTAAATGAACAGGAACCTGAGATTTACTACTCATTGTCACCACAGTGCTGCTCAAGGAGGCCGGTCACTGTCGCACTCCTCACAGTTAAGTGCTCAAACCTGGTGAAAACACATGGACTCTAAATATGGGTAAGCCATGTTTAAGGTTCATTTAAGTACATTTTAGAGTCCTTGATATAGTAAAAACTTCTGATTTTCATTATTCTGCATTAAATTGCACTTCCAACAGTGAAATGATACGTTCACAACCCTATCACGTATAATTTACAAACAGCTGGGAAACAAATTGTTGCACTTGGTGTTTGAAACTTTCACCAACAGTGACACCTGCCTGGGTCAGTGGGCAGAGCATGTGAGTAACTATCAGGGTCATGAATTCAAGGCCCAAGCTGGGTATACAGCCTACTTTAAAAAAAAAAAAAAAAAAGCAAAAACAAAACAAAAAACTATGTATAGTTTAAATGAATAAAATGTGTATTTCAATTTAGAAATAACAAATTATATAAATAACATTTCCAAAAACAATTAAAAGTTAATCAAAACAGTTGGTAAAATCACTATAACCTTTCATTTCAGTTGGTGTCTTCAAAGAAACAAGTATCAGTAGTTTCTATTCATCTTTCCAACTCAAATGAAAGGTAACAACCCTATCTGCTGAGAAAGCCTAAAAGCACTGACAACTAAGTAACATTCAGCTCTTTCCCACAGACTGTCATTGCTAAATACCATTTTCCACCAAAAAGAACCAGCCTCTTGAGAGCAATGACTAATTCCAGGAATGAGGCAGAAAATGTCCAAGTTGGGCTGGTACATTTGGGGGGGAGGGCGCTAAAAGTAAGGAAGTTATCAAAGAAATACAGGCTTCATGTCAAAGTAACACAAGAGCCAACTTAAAATAGGCACTTGATGCCCAAAGATGGAGCAATTTGAGGCTAACAATAAGCATAACAGATTGAAACTCACAGAATATAAAAACTCATGGTTTTGGAATGATACTACCAAAAAAATTCCATTAATTGCCTATGGAACTTAACTCTGACACTAACTTGTTCATCAGTCTAAAAAATGATAAATCCAAGGAAAAAGGTAATTGTGTCTTTTGCCATGCATGTACAAACTATTTCAGGGTAACTAAAAAACTGATGACAAAATGTTCTTCCATCATCACCAAGAGATGCATAAGGAACAGAAGAACTAGAGAACCACGACATCACAACGGCTCACGATGGTCCGCGGCTGGTAGACGCGTAGGAAGAGTTGAAGGCAGAGCATCATGAGGAGAGCCAAGAGCAACCTGAACTCTTGCCGGCGGGAAATCGAGGCTGCATGTCTCCTGACTTACCCGGTAGGGATTACACAGCTCACCCAGGAAGCAGCCAGATTCAAGTAAACTAACTGTAAAAATCTTCTGGAACAATCAAGACAATGGAACATTGCTTAAATACAAAATGGTACTAGGAAAGTACTGTGGTTTTGCTGAGTGTGATGGTGGTACTATGCTTGTTTTAAGGGTATATGTATACAATTTCTTGGCTTGGCGTTAAAAATACTCCAAAAACCAAGAGAAGGCAGGGTAAACAGAGATAGAACAGAGACTGAGTAATGCCAGCGGCTGCTGAAATTGAGTGATGGATACACGGGCATTCATTATACTGTTTCGCTTTTGTGCATGTTTGAAATTTTTCATAATGAAAAGGTTTTTTAAAAATCCCCAAAGAACTATAAGCACAAAGGGGAAAAATCAGCATTGCAATCTTTGCATATTCTCATTTTGCTTATCCCCTCATGCTATATACGTAAGTTCTACACTGAAACTTGTAACCTATGTAAATTAAACAGTTCTCCCAAATATTTCCACCGAGTACTCCCTGAAAAGCTGTCCCTGCTTAACAACTTCAAGTGCCAAGAGAACGTCTGAGAGCATCTATTCCTGGACAGGGGTCTGATTATCTTTTTCACAACAGAGAAGTACAAAATAGAAGTTCACAACTTATGAGGTGAACAGTCATGCACCCAAAAAAGCAAGCAGGTGGAAACCAGCACTTAGTTGGGTACTAGTCACATGACTGCCAAAAATTATCTCACATTAACTTTAATTATTATGCTTTCCCCAAAACATAAATAACTCCTATGAGATGTATAATACCTACTAATTATAAAATCTATGCACAAACAAGAGAGAACCTACTTCACACGTATGTCAAAGACCCAGGTAATCAAATGATACCTCTTCAAGGCGTTTGCCAAGTTTGTCAAGTGTTTCAGGGAAGTATTTCTCATTTTTCCACAGATGAGGAACATAGCGCTGCCACACCTGACCAGTCAGATGATTACAGGCCGTCACCCACTGCTCACAAACTGAAATGCCAGCTTTCAGATTGTCTTTCACGAGATAATAAGGGTCTTCCCACAGATTCAAAGTTCCCAGCTTTTTCTGAACAAATCTTCCAAATGAACCACCTAATAAAACAGAAGGCAAATTTTTTAATGGAAGTGTGTTTGTACTAAATAATTATGGAATAAACTCTATGACAAAAATAAACGTATTAGCAAACTAAGGATCTATGAAATCCTACATGCACATCCTTGGACCCAAAAAATTTCTTTGTATTTTTGCATCTTTCAAGGTAGTATGTGCATCTCACAAGTGCAAAAATACATGCAATTTTTCAAAAGGCTACACTACCGTATGGAGATAGCATTATATGACCAATTTTCAATTGCTATTTCTCTCTACTCCCACATTAAAACGATGCTGCCGTAACTACCCTTATACATCTACCTTTATGTACTTGTCTAATAGTTCCTGAGAATAATAAAGAGAATGGTATTTTCTAGGTCAAAAAATATATGCACTTTAAGTACCAACAAGTAAACCAATACATATTAAAGACTTTTGAAATCATTACAAAATAAAGTTTAAGCTAATACATGCATAAAGACTAAAAATCTATGTAAATTTACTTGCCTTAATGGTCAAAGAATTTGCCACATATGATTTAAATTAACCAACTACAGACAAATTTCTTGCTAAACCTGTATGATCTGCTCTAAGCATTACTATAAGCAACATTTACTACATTTAGGAGCATTTTCAGTAAGAGCTTGGAGGAAAAACTAGAAAACAAAGTAAGATAGCCTTCCAAAGTTTCAAAAATTTACTTCTTCAACAGTACCTATGATGTCTAAGAGATGTAACATTCGCGACTCAGGGTAGTGGTCATGCTCTGTTTGTCTCCACACATCATCTACGACATCTCGAGTGGTCTCCACCAAGTCAACCACTTCCAATAAGGATAGACTGTCCAAGTTATAAAATTCCTAAAACCAAAAGGCATTCATTTTTAAAAACAATTATAACTATAGCTTCATCAATATAGTCAACATGTCCCCAGACCTTTCAATAGCTACAATTCTTTTTTTTTTATTTTATTTATTTATTTGACAGACAGAGATCACAAGTAGGCAGAGAGGCAGGCAGAGAGAGAGAGGAGGAAGCAGGCTCCCCGCTGAGCAGAGAGCCCGATGTGGGGCTCGATCCCAGGACCCTGAGATCATGACCTGAGCTGAAGGCAGAGGCTTTAACCCACTGAGACACCCAGGCACCCCCAATAGCTACAATTCTAACCCCTACCACATCATTCCCTCCTCCTTTTTCTGCCACTGTGTTACTTCTTTATGCAAATACCCTACAAGTTTTCGGAAAAGCCAGAGGAAAAAATAAGAATTGCAAAGTCCAGTCATTTATTTTGCCCTTGACCTAATTTTCTTACAGTCTGGTTTCATTTCTTGCAGCCCCTGAAAGGAGGCGATCCTTGCACCAGAAAACGTTCCTCACTGCAGTCCCCATGCGTCACCACTCACGGACCACATTGCTTGTTACCAATTACGCGATCACAGTCAAGGGTTGTGATTTCACATTCCATCATTATGACAAAAAATTTCAAAACCATTTCAAACACTTCGTTAAAATGATACTATTGCAATAATACTGGGAACAAATCAAAAATTACTATTTATTTATTTTGAAAAGAACAGACTTTTGTAACCATACTTAAAGTGGTCACTTATTTAACTTGTAAAACTATTTCAAAGAATAATCAATCAAGTATAAAACTAAGACTTCAGGGCGCCTGGGTGGCTCAGTGGGTTAAGCCGCTGCCTTCGTCTCAGGTCATGATCTCAGGGTCCTGGGATCGAGTCCCACATCGGGCTCTCTGCTCAGCAGGGAGCCTGCTTCCTCCTCTCTCTCTGCCTGCCTCTCTGCCTACTTGTGATCTCTGTCTGTCAAATAAATAAAATCTTAAAAAAAAAACAAAACACTAAGACTTCATATTTCAGATTACTCCAAAATGCTAATTTGAATAAACTGAACACTCCCTCAAAAGAACACATTACCTGCATGTAGATAAACCTCTGTTAGTACATTACGCTTTTGCTTTTCCCTATGTACCTGCAGAAAAGCAATTATGTTTTTGAGAAAAACATTTACTAGAAATGAGAATCTAACTTTCTTAAAAGTTCCAGTTTTTAAGTTGTACTCAAATTAAGGGCACACTTCAAGGAAATCCTGCTACATACTAAGGATATATGTTGTTTATAAGCATCAAGTAATAATGTCAAAACAAAGGTAAAGCTAGTGGAAACTGAATCCTAAAGTACTTTCATCAAAAGTCTTATATATAACCATAGAGGAGTCACATACTCTTGCAATTGTTTCAAACAATTCTTTAAAATAACTGGCTCTCTCTTTACTAATCTGCTTATTCCCACGATGAGCTTGTTCCACCCAAAACTGGAACTCATCACTTGGTGTAAGAATACCTGAAAAGGTGAGAAGGAAAAAAAGAAGTATCAGTTCAAAACGAAAAAACAGAAAATTTTCTGGTTCATTTGCTGATTTTGCCTATTTCCTATGCTCTTGAAGACGTATGGAAAATCAGCGTCACAACTTCTATCGAAAGAAAGTTCTTCCTTAAATCTACTAAGAACAACCAGCAGTACCAATCGCACACACACTTCACCGGTTTGTTGCTCAGTGTGTTCCCCAAGCTTTTGTAAACCACCTGTCTCTGTCCCATCTGTCTTCTACCTGGAAGGTTGCTTCTCCAACACAAGGCTTTCCATCACCATTTGTGTTAGGGAATACCATCCAAATTAGAAATGATTACAATCAATGCTCGTAATTTAGTTTCAAAATATATGCAAATTAAAATACTTTTACCTTCCAACTGGCTTTTATATTTCCCAATGAACTGGACAATTTCTAGTTGCTTAATCTAAGGCTACAAAGTGCACTATTCTTTCTGGGTCTATGGCATTTCAAAAAGCACCTGATTTACTGTTCAAGAAAAATATAAAACTGTATCCAACATTGTAAAATAATGATTAGTGTAGGTCATTCATTTCATAGTAATTGTTCATACAAGTAACATTTATAGCCATAACAAAATTATAATTAGCTTCTGATAAAATATATTTTTAAAATAAAGGTCAATTGTCTTTGCAAATTAGACAATTAGGGTCAATCCTCATTACTCGTGGATGCTGGATTTATGAATTCATCCATTCCTAACATTTATTTGTAATCTACCATCAATGCTTGTGACGCTTTTATGGTCATCCACAGATGCGCCCAGAGCAATGAAAAACTGGGGCTGCCCCCCATACGTGTTCCCAGCTAAGGATGAACAAGGCAACACTGCCTTCCTGTTTCCTATCTCCTACTATAAACAAGTATCCTTTCTGTTAGCTATTATTCGGTTGGATGTTTTCTCATTTGTTGTGCTTTTTATTGGTCATTTCTCTCTTTAGCATGGCTCCCAAGCATAGTGCTGGAATGGTGTCCAGTGTTGCCGAAGACAAGAACCCTATGGTGCGAACTCCAGAGAGAACACTTGTGTTGGGAAACTTTCCTTCAGGCATGAGTTACAGAGCTGCTAGACATGAAGCCTATGTTAATCAATCAGCAATCTATATTTAAAAATCAACAATCTATATTTTAAAAGTGTTAATTATATTAAAACAGAAACACATATAAAATAGTATATTAAAAACTGGAACATACATAGAATAAGGTTACATGGTGAGAAGTCAATAAAAATGTTATGACCAGAGGCTCACAGGAACCTCACTTTGCTTTCTTCCTAGGACCAAGAGTTCCCTGTTTACTAATTCAATATTCACAGTGAATTTACAGAACAGACCCACTGCAAATAATGAGAGGCAACTATATTTTCTAGGTCCATGAATTGCACATTGTTAAAGATTACATTTTCCTCCTCTCAAAATCCATGTAAATCCATTCATTTAAAAGAAGCTAAAGCTCAAAGAAGATCCAAATGTATGGAAATAAATCTGTGAAAAAATATATTACTTTACTAATACTAGTACTGATAAGTAAACGGTTTTGACTTTCTTTCATTAAGCTATGGTTCTATACCTCGTGTGTCATCTTCCTTAAATTTCAATTTTGAAGAGTTAATGTCTGATCTTCGTAGAACTATACCCAACCCAGTTTCTAGTTCACTCAAAAGATTCTGAAGTTTGGGATCAAAGTTTCCGCTCCATTCCTGATCCTGAAGAAAACAGACAAGAGCAAACAAACATTAATCAAAAGTTTTCCGATCAAACTGGCTTCCTTAAAATACTGTTGAGAGAAAGAAGTCCAAATACACCTGTTTCACTCAAAGCCTGCCACTGCCCTCCATCTCATGAGGGAGGGAAAAGAAGCCTTTCAACAGGTAAAACTTTACGAAATCATTTACTATAGAGCAACATAAAAGCTGATATGGGTTACATTTATCCCCTTCTCCCATTTCTCTGTCAACAAAGTTGACTTTAAATGTTTTTATAATTTTTGTAACATTTAAAACACTAAAATAATGATATTAACAGCAAATAAAACATCTTTGTTTATAAAGATATTTATATAAATATCTAGTTTTTTAAAAAATGATCATACAGCTCCTTTAGCTTACTTACCTTTAACAACACTGGGGCAAATATTTGCCGTACTGCTTGGTAAAGAGAATTTATAGGTGATTCTAACATAGACGAAACAAGAATGTTATTATGTAGATTCTGATCAGTAATTACTTCAGGTCTCAGCTTGAAAAACACCAGCACTTTATCTTTTGTGTCAGCAAAATCAATCTAAGTGATAAACAAAAGATTTTTCATGTTACTTTCATGAAAGTATTTGAAAGAAATGTTTCCTTAGGGGCACCTGGGTGGCTCAGTGGGTTAAGCCGCTGCCTTCGGCTCAGGTCATGATCTCAGGGTCCTGGGATCGAGTCCCACATCGGGCTCTCTGCTCAGCAGGGAGCCTGCTTCCTTCTCTCTCTCTCTCTCTGCCTGCCTCTCAGTGTACTTGTGATTTCTCTCTGTCAAATAAATAAATAAAATCTTTAAAAAAAAAAAAAAGAGTATCTGGGTTTTAAAACATATCCCCACTTATATGACTATATCCTAAAGCCACCATGACAAGTGGTTTACAGACAGAGAGAGGACTATATAAATACTGTGGGCATATACTGCTAACTACTCCACTCTAACCAGATTCAGTAATACTACAGACCAAAATTGTGCACCCCAGGCACACACTGATTAGTAGTGTATGTTTCCACTCTATTCCAAAAATTCTAAACCAAGGATGTTTATTACCCTCTCACCTGAAACTAGCATTTTAGAAGGTGCTTTTTAAGTTATAAACTCAAAGCTACCAAAACAGACGTAAGTGTCTATCTCCTAGGTTTATCTTTATCTGAATCAAAAATGTTTCCTTAAGGTATTTGTGCATCAAACTTTTTCATTTAAGTTGTATAACTAGATTAAAGTAAGAACTGGAGGAGCTAAATTGGAATTCACTAAAGCAACCATGTTTAAAATAGGTCAGTTCACAGTAATTAGTCCATTGGCTGAAAAGTGTCTTACCCAAAATAAGTTTTTGCTTTATATATGCATTTTCACAGTTGCTCTCATTTCTTTTTCCAGAAAGAGAAGTATATGTATTAAAAAGCTTTGAAACAAGTTCACTGCTGTGCATGAAAACTCCTTATAGATGAGTGAGATTTCATGCTACTTTTCTTTTACCCTAATCATTATATTTTCTAGGCACAAAAAAGGAACTGGCATTTACTCGGTATTGCCGCATTTCTCAAAATGTCATTTGCACACATTAAAATTCTATTGCAGTATGATCATTCTATTCCAATTACAAGCAAGAACAATAAACTACAGATAGGTAAATTTGAAAAATTCACTCTTTAGTCATTAAACTGTACATACCCCAGTACTCTCTTTCTCCCACCTATCTAAAGAAAGGAAATTCAGAGAATATATATTTTATCACCAAACTTTGAAAACAATACCCGCAGTCACTGGCCAAGCCCCCGGCCATCAGCCACAGTGGATCATGAGCTTTGTCCTAGCCAGCGGCAGTGGGCTACCGCTGCTCTTCATTCCCAAGAAGAGGAAAACTGAAACAGCACCCCTCACTGCCTTTCCTGCCAGTTTCCCTACCAGTGGCAACTGTGATTTTCCCTTAACTGAGGAAATTTGGCTAGCTCTTAATTCAAAGCACAAAAAAATTTCTTTTTTGAGGTTGCAAAATAATTCTCTCACCTACTGGGATCCATCAGGCACCAGCCTACCACAGCCTGCTGCCTGTGTTTGCACAGCCCAAGAGCAAAAACAGTTTTTTTAAAAAATGAAGAGGGCCTTGGTACTTATCTTTTGCTTAGAACATGCTTCCTCTAAATCTTCTGTCTGCCTACAGCTTATCATGGAAATCTCACTTCAAAGCTCACTAACCCTGACAGGTAGCCCTTCCCCCTCCATTTTAACACAGTTCCCCATCCCTCCCCCATCAGTACTTCAACACTACTCTATTTTGATCTTTTTTTTTTTTAAGATTTTTATTTAAGCGAGCAAGAGAGAGACAGACAGACAGTACACAAGCAGGGGGAGCAGCAAAGGGAGAGGGAGAAGCAGACTCCCCATGGTGCAGGGAGCCCACCATAGCACCAGGACCCCGTGGATCATGACCTGACCCAAAGGCAGACACTTAACCGACTGAGCCATCCAGGCGCCCTTCTATTTTGATCTTAACCGCACTTATCAATGCCCCAAATTATGTTACATTTATGTATCTGCGTGTACATGTTTACCCTGCCTTTGTGCACTACAATGCTACTCCTTGAAGACAAATTCTGCCGTTTTCAAGGCTTTATTCCAAGCATCCTGTACAGTGCCAGGCCCATCCTAAGTACTCAATATTTATTAACTTCTCATATCATGCTAACAGTCAGACATCTACAGTGAAACATAAGACACAACAAAACATTTCAAACATAACTGGAAGTCTGTAGTGTGCTGTATGACTAAATATAAAATATATTGCTGGGCTCTAGCCTAAACTGCATTAACCTGAAAGAGCGCTTCAGGGCACCTGAAATGTCAGTTAAGCATCTGCATGGGTCCAGGTCATGATCCTGGGGTTCTGGGATCGAGCCCCACAACAAGCTCCTTGCTCAGTGTGGAATTTGCTTCTCCCTCTGGCCTTCACCCCATTCTTGGGTTCTCGCTCTTTAATAAATAAATAAATAAATCTTAAAAAAAAAAAAGTTGGGGCGCCTGGGTGGCTCAGTGGGTTAAGCCGCTGCCTTCGGCTCAGGTCATGATCTCAGGGTCCTGGGATCGAGTCCCGCATCGGGCTCTCTGCTCAGCGGGGAACCTGCTTCCCTCTCTCTCTCTCTGCCTGCCTCTCCGACTACTTGTGATTTCTCTCTGTCAAATAAATAAATAAAATCTTTAAAAAAAAAAAAAAAGTTATCACTTCAATTTTCAGTATCCAACCCAAGATACATTTTCAGCAATCCAAACCCTTCCTCTTCGTGTTTTCCCTGGACCACACTCTCCTTAAACTTTCCATGGCACTTCCAACAGTGTACCCTGAAGTTGTTGAGTGGTGCCCGTCACCTCAGGCCCCTGGAGGGAGGCTCTGGAAGGCAGAGGCAGAGACTTCCATTCTGAATTCTACCACCACTTAGAGCAGTGGAGTGGTTACCACCTGGGATGGAACATTTGTGCCTCATTTCCTTCTTTTGCCGTAAAATGGAAATGAAGACAATCCCGCTTTAAAGTGTTGCTGTGAATGCTGAATGAGCCCATGCGCATCGAGGCCGTAAAGCAGTGCCTGAAGAGTGTCTTCTAGACCTGTGGAGCCCAGCAAAGTGCCCTGAATATGTAGAGTTCAAAATCAAAGTTTATTGAAAAGCATCGAATTACATCCAAGACTACAGATTCCTGGTGAATGACTCAATCATGGAACAAAACTGCTCTCCAGGTTTGCTGTGGGAAGCCTCTCCTGGACCTTCAGATATGGGCAAACAGGAGAGGAAGAGGTTTTACAATAGGTCTTTCCTTCTTTTACTGAACCCTGCAATGCCTGACACCATCCTTCAGAGTACCACCCTCAGGTTCCTTATCTGAGCCGGGACTGCAGCAGCGCCGACGGTCAGTGAGTCAATCACATACTGCCACTCAAAAAAAAAAAAAAAAAAAAAAAGAGAATTCAAACTTTGAATTCTACTATTTCCTTAAAGATATGAACTCTTAAGCAACCTTTCCCTCGAGTCCATTTAAGCTCAGCGCATACCCCCAAAAAGATACACTACAATGTGCCTCAAAGAACCTCAAGAGGGAGGAGAAAAACAACTTTTCCCGTAAGTAACACAGGTGATTTCTTTTTAACTGTTAACACACGTGTAGCGTTTAAGAACAAAGCAAAACTAGGAGAGCGCAGAGGTGTCTGCTCAGGTGCGCGAGTGCAGCTCAGCACAGCGTGGGGGAAGACCTGGCTGCGGGGTTGGGGGGACTGGGGGAGAGGAGGGAGGACCCCCGAAGGAGAAGACCCAAGAAGGGGAAGGTCGGGGGGAGGGCTCGGTGGGGGCGGGGGTGTCCAGGAGGCAGGTTGATGGGGGACTGAAGCGGGTCCCGCTCAGAGGGGAGCCTGAGTGGGGTTCCCTGATAAGGGCTGAGCAGGGCCCTCTTCGGGGGTAGGCCGCGGGGGTCCCGGGGGAGGGAGCCCGAGCCAGAGCGGGGGGCGGTCCCCGAGAGGACGTGAGCAGGGCCCGTTCCAGGGCGTGCCGAGCGCGGGGGCCGTACCGCATTGGAGAAGGAGACGCCGGCGTCCGAGCGCTGCGCCCGCAGGAGCATCTGGTTGCCGTCGTCCAGGAAGTTGTTGATCTCGGGGCCGCTGCACGCGAGCGGCGGGTCGCAGGGCTCCGACGCCAGCCCGAAGTAATTCTGCGTCGTGGTGAAGATGAAGACCTTCCGCACGTCCCTGCCTGCGCCCGCCATGGCGCCTGCCCCCGCAGCCAGCCGGCCCGCACCCGCACCGCAGCCCGCCCGCCGGCCCGCAGGCTTCGCGGTTGCCAGGGCCAGTCGCTATGGCGACGGAGCGCGACGTCGGCGCGGCCGTGCGCGCGGCGTGGGCGTCAGCGCTCGGGCACGCGCACGCACGGCCCGCGGAGGCG
Organism: Mustela nivalis; assembly: GCF_964662115.1. NCBI lineage: Eukaryota > Metazoa > Chordata > Mammalia > Carnivora > Mustelidae > Mustela > Mustela nivalis. Next base: position 8,896,688 of record NC_139028.1, on the reverse strand, counting down.
CCCGGAGGCTCCGGGCTTGGAGGGCTCCGGACGCGTGCACGTGAGGTCGCCGCGTGCCGCGTGTTCCCCGCGCGGACTTCTCGGGGCGGCCGGCGGGGGGCGGCGGAGGTCCTGGGAAGAGGCCGAGGGAGAGCGGCGGGGGCGGGGGGGCGTGACCCCGCGTCTTCCTCCCGCGCTGCTAGCTGCGCTGCCTCATCCGGCACCTTCGCCCTGTGCTCCGCTGCGGTTCCCGAAAAACCGCGGCCACCGGTCTTCCATCTCGGCCGCTGCGCGACAGCAGCCTGTGCGGGATGCCCGAGCCCACGGCTGCCGCTCGCTCGCTCGGGAACCGAGCCGGCCTGCGCCCGCTCCCCGTACGGACGGAGCAGCGGCGGGGCCGGGCCGGGGTCTCCCTGCACACCGCGGCCCCGCGCTCAGCGCTCGCGCGTCGGGACTCAGAACCACCCCGCGTGGCTGCGCGCTGCTGTGGGCCCGGCCCTGGGCTAGGCCCGGCCCTGGGCAGCCCTTGGAGTGCGCCCTGCCCTTAAATCACTTTGTGGTCTGGTCGGGCGTCATCTGGCCTCCGGTTAGAGCCCTCATCCCGAGGAACTCGAATTAATTAATACAAATTAATTTGCATTCAATTTTCACAACTTCCTCGTAAAACTATATTTTTTTATAATTGGAAAGAGGGTCTTTTATCTTCTGAGCATCTTAAGTAGGATTTGGGAATGGGAACTAAAGAAAGTGGGACGCTGTGAATTATACAGGGAAAGGAATTCAAATTCTCAAGAAATAATCCTCGAAGTGGGAGCGAGGAGTCCATGAATTGGGTTGCTGGCCGCTGGATGGGAAACAAATCCAAACAGGAGCCCGAGATGACTAGGTAGCTAAGACAGATTTTGGAAGCAAAGATGGCTAAATATGGACACAGGGATTTTTGCTCTGCAACGGACATTATGACCCTTCACGTGGTCTTCAGGAAAGCCGCCTGTACTCACAAATGCTTGGTCTAGGTGAGCCATTCCTATGGAAATGCGTGAAATGGTTGCATTCAGCATCCATGGCAATGTGGTAGGTATGAAGGCAGGTAGGAACATGAGTCTGGGAAGCAGATGGGATGTAGGGAATGTCATCCTCCCGGGAAATTGTAGGAATTTTTGTTGGGCTTTAGACTTCCACAAGAGAAAGCATTTGACTATTCAGATATAGTGTAACCCAGACATCAAGAATCATAGAAACTCCAGTTGACATGTAAGCCCAATGAGGGTAGGAATTTCGTATGTCACTGCTGTGTACCAAAAATTAGCCATAGAGTGGACCAAAGACCAATTAGTTCTCTGTACTCATGAAGCTTCAATAAATCAGAAGGAATCTCAGATATAACTAACGTATACGCAGATGATTAGTTGTAGAACGAAGACTGCTACCCAGATAGATCTCCAGGCTCTACATCACAGTGGAGGCCAGCCAGCCGCCCCCTAATATCCCTTCTCTCCTTCCATGGCTAAGTAGTGGCTACTTTCCAGTTGTGGCCATTAACTCATTCTTACCCATAGGATGTGAGCAGAAGTAATGTGTGCCACTTACAAGCCAGGGTTTGAAAGCAGTGAGTGAACCTTCATCTTTTGCCAGCTGGATATAAAACAAGAGATGACAAAACCATAAATGTGTAGGTCGCAGGGCTCCTTGCTCAGTAAGGAGCAGGACCAGCAGCTGTTAAGCAAGAAATAACCTTTATGTGTTTGGACCATTTTGCGCATATGTATGTGGGTCTGCTTTTTATAGTGAGTTAAGCCACCAACAGAGCAATTTATATCAGCAGTAGGGTGCTGTTTGTTTTGTTTAATTGAATGTACGACGTTGGTTTAGTAGTGGGCTAGCAGGTGGCATGAAAATAGGAAATGTAGGGGCGCCTGGGTGGCTCAGCGGGTTAAAGCCTCTGCCTTCGGCTCCGGTCATGATCCCAGGGTTCTGGGATCGAGCCCCGCATCGGGCTCTCTGCTCAGCGGGAGCCTGCTTCCTCCTCTCTCGCTCTCTCTCTCTCTGCCTACTTGTGATCTCTGTCTGTCAAATAAATAAATAAAACCTTTAAAAAAAAAAAAAAGAAAATAGGAAATGTAAGCTGAAGAACAAGGGACAAAGCCTTTCTGAGCCAAACTTTCCTGATTTTGATCAATATTGGCATATCTCAAACATTTTAGTGTCAGGTCTTTATACTTTAAAAAACTATTGCAGATACCAAAAAGATTTTTTGTGCATTATTTCTATCAATAGTTACTGTAACAGTCATGAAAACTGAGACTTCCTTAAACATATTTATTCATCTATTTAAAAATAAGAAGTCCATGACTTAGTAACATAAACGACATGCTTTTATAAAGATAATTATTCCTAGGCTCCTGGGTGGCTCAGTTAACTGTTAAGTGTCAACTCTTGGTTTCTGCTCAGGTCTTGATCTTGGGGTCATGAGATCAAGCCCCATGTCTGGTTCCATCTCAGCAAACAGTCCTATTGTCCCTCTCCCTTCTCCTCTGCCCCTCCCCCACCTTATGCTCTCACTCCCTCTCTAAATAAATAAAATATTTTTAAAAATATAATTCCCCACACAAACATAAATTTGGTCAAAAGACTGGCATTGTCTTACATTTTTTTTTTTAATCTCTTTATGCCTTAGTAGGAGACAGCTAGACCCTCTCTCTGCCTCTTCATGCTATCTCTTACAATAAGCTGACCCACTGAAGTACCAGGAAAAACCTGCCCTCACATAGACGTGTAGTTCGAAAATGGGAAAGAACTTTAACAGCTTTTTCAGATCATTGTGAATGTTGTTCATTGTTACTAACATTCCACAAGTGGTAGTTTCTTAAAGGCTAGTTGCGGTTTAGAAATCTGGAACCGTATCAGTGATTCAACATTTCACACTCAGCTACATTAAAAACCATTGATTATCATGCATGCTGAATGGATCTTTGACCCACGCAGTTTTGTAACATCATGTTATTGGTCCTTTGAAAAATACTGGTTCACTGAGCTATGAGGATCTTCCAAATGTGAATACATGTCATTATGCAATATTTTAAAAATCACATCCGATTTTATAAGTTTTTATGTCTGAAGAGGTGGTCAAGCTTACATCAGAAAACTTAAATTTTCCAAAATTCTATTTCTTGCATGCAGGACTGGCAACCAATGGTGTCAGATGTTTTCCCTGAAATGATAGCCTTATTTCATTCATTTCTGGGAAAAACATTTGCCACATATCCCATCTGCATAATCGTAGTTTTTGTCACTCTTCGGGTAAGCGTGGTCTTGCACGACATAAGCTGCTGGTGCAGACCATGACTCCAGTGGCCGGTCCTTTCCGGAAGGCAGCCACTGTGCCTCTGCATGTGGCCCACGTGCCTCCAGCTCTGGGATTGAGGAAGTCGATAGTCTCTACTCCTGTAAGAAGGACACTCTCTTGTGGCTCACGGAGGTGAAGAACAGGTGACTACTGGAACAGTGTTGTGTCCTAGCCTGGATCTGTGCCATTATTCCACACAGAGTGCTACAAATGTGGAACCATCAGCCTGGTTGTGGGAAACCACATGCCTGATTGTCCACTGAGGGTCTCATGGGACTTAGATCAAGATGCTGGCCAGGCTGAGTCATTGGGAGCTTAGGCTTCTCTTCCCAGCTCCCATTGTGGAGGCAGAATTAAATTCCTTGCAGGTATAAGACTGCAGTCCCTGCTACTTTGCTGGCAGTCAACTGCAGTGACCGTGAGTAGGTCAAGGCCCCCACGTTCCTCACCTCTCTCTGTAGCACCCACACACCAACTCGACCTTGTGTCTCCAACCTCTTACAACAGGAAAGGCCTTATTCCCTCTCAGGGTTCACCTGATTCAACCAGACCCAGTGGATAACCTCCTTTATTAAGTCAAAGTAAGCTGAGTAGTAAATTCAGCATGGGAGTGATCACCCATCCCTTTCACAGGTGTCACGCCCCTCCCCCCGCTCCAAGTTAGAGGTATGCGGAAGCCTCACACCGGTTGAGAATTCTGCCTACCACACACACCAGTGCTCTTGCACTATCAGTGAAAATGTCTTAGGTTGTGAAGACACTGGGACCTCCCAACCCACAAAAAGATCTTCCATGTCTGCAGGGATCCATTGTTTCAGTTGATCTCTAACAGATCCACATCTGTTCTATGTGAGGAAAAATGTTTTTCTGTTTGATCCATTATGTTTGACAAAGATTGGGCCAACTTACATTACGATGCTAGTTATAAAAATTGTTCCCCTTATTAAATATGCTCCTTACACTGACTCAGTTTAAAGAAAAACATGCCACAGGACTGTTGTAGAACTGTTGATAGTACAGCAGTAACCCTCTAGTTAACTCTTCTTAGTGGGGGGCCATGCATGATGGGTGTTTTCAGAACCCCTTCTACAGGCTTACCAAAGCTGTGATTTACCTAGGGCATGGCACTTGGGGATTACAGTTACGGACATCCTAATGAGACATTTAATGCTTACATATATTTACGCCACTAAGACCAAAGGAACTCTTTCTTCCACTGTTGATAAGTCAGTGAGTGGTCGCCAACCATCCCTGCTGGGACACAGGAAGCCCTTTCCTCCATAGTCAATTGCACTGAAAATTGTGGAGCAAGAGGAAGGAGCTGTGTAAGCGAGGGAGTTATTGTGTGTTTGTAACACACAGCCAAAGTTAATTCTTTGGTCTGCACTTCTATGCCCCTCCTGCCCCCCCCACCAACAGGAATCCTGGGCAGAGTACAGGAGAGGGGTAAGAGGCCAGAAATGTGATGATTTCTCACAAAGAGAACCAGAAACAGACATTAGAGGAGAGCAAAAATGGTGGAGTTCCTTGCAGACAATACTTGTGTTTTATTATTAAAAAAATAAAGACATTATCATTAAATAATTTTAATATTTTGAATCTTCTGTCAAATTTTAAATACTATTTATTTGAGTGCTGGTGTTTTTCATTTTAAACATTAACGGCAAGAAGTATGGGAGGTATGGCAGACACAGTACCCCGCACTTATTTTAAGATGAAAAGTACACTGGTCTTGGGAGAATTTTTTTTAAAGATTTTATTTATTTATTTGAGAGAGAGAGAGTGCATGTACATGAACAGGGGGTGGGGGACACAGAGACAGACAGACACATACTCCCCAGCTGAGCAAGGAGCCCAGTGTGGGACTCAATCCCAGGACCCTGGGATCACAAGCTGAGCTGAAGGCAGATGCTTAACCTACTGAGCCAACCAGGCGCCAGGGGAGAATTTTTTTAAGTGTAGTTTTGTGATGTTTTTATATTTCCTGGCAAACATTGTTTACATTTATTGAGCTTTGGTTTATATTTGCTTATATGCAGGCTTAACTGACAAATATCTTCTTGGTATTGAGGGAGAAACCATGTAGCAGAGCACTCATGGGCTCTGGAAACTTCTCCCGTCAATTCTATTCACGTTGTATTAGCCAAGCAAGTTGCAGGGTCACATCTACCATTGGGGCCAGGTAAGGGCAGCTGGGCCTTGTGCACGAAAGGAGAGAGAGCAGAAGTTTGAGAGCCATCCAGATGAAGACCACACCTTCCAGACATCTTTCTAGTTAAGAGAAAAAATACTGCTTGGGCCACACAAAATAACCTCCCCCATTTCTTTCTTCTGCCACAGTCATGAGCACAGTTCTAGATAGTGGCTGTTCGAATGACAAAGAACAGAGCCCCCAGCTGACCCTGGACCAAGGTGGAACGCCAGCAAGCAAGCCCATGTCTTCAACAACTGAGCTCTTGCCTTCTTTGTCACTGTGGCCGAATGGAGCCCTGCAGACGTACCCACCCTGTCTCGCACCAAGGACACTCCACGAATTTACGTGACCAAGCAAGTTTGGGATGGCTTTATGGAATGCTGTCTTTCCTACACCAGTCACAAGTGATAATCATTTGTCTGATAAACAGAGCCAGTCCCTGTAATTTTGCCTTTCAGTGTGATCAAGTATGCTAATGAAAACTACTGTTTTAAGGTTCTTACTATAAAAAAAACTCCCGGGGCGCCTGGGTGGCTCAGTGGGTTAAGCCTCTGCCTTCGGCTCAGGTCATGATCCCAGGGTCCTGGGATCGAGCCCCACATCGGGCTCTCTGCTCAGCGGGGAGCCTGCTTCCTCCTCTCTCTGCGCCTGCCTCTCTGCCTACTTGTGATCTCTGTCAAATAAATAAATAAATAAATAAATAAATAAATAAATAAATAAAACTCCCAAGATAGTAATAGGTAATATTTTCCTCTGTAATGATGCTGATTTTAAATGCTTTAATGCGGCTTTCTTGACCGTGTGCCTGACCTAGCCTACCTTTATTTGCAGGAGACAGTCCTGCTGAGACTTGTAACAGAACATCTTACAATACTATTTTAAAAAAATACGTAACCACTGATACAAAGTGCTGAAAGGAAAGCTTCGTACCATGGCAACTCCTAATAAAAATGTTCACATGAACTGTTAGTAGGAGTCTCTTATTTTCTATTTCCATTTTTATTTATGTGAAGTGATAGCTGAGAACAGGCAATTCAGCCACAGCTTTCTGCTTCTCAGCTCAGCATCTTTTCTGGGATAACTTCTGTGATAAAATAACCCTGTGACATCACACCCTGTTGCTATGAGAATAGAGCATCAAAAGATTGGTAGCATCAATTACTCAAGAGGGTAACTCAGGACAGATTTAAAGGAAAAGAGACCCAAGTTTTCAAGTATCACCTTGGCACCTTTAGTCCCCGCAGGTATCTAACAAGTATGAAATGTGAAACTTTACACCACCGAGGACCTTAGTCTCTGAAACTAATGGAAGACTCTTTCGTCACGTGTCTCCTGTTCTTGCTGGGGATGCGAAGTCAACGCATGCTTATCTGCGGCAGTCCTTTATTGGAGAAAGGAGAGGGACTGAAATCTCCACATGATGCAGGTTCAAGTGTGGCTCCTCATGGGCCAGCAAAATGCAAGCCAGAAAGATCGCTCCTCGGGGCATCCTGCTGGGGATGCTCTGAGAGCTTGTTTGTTTTAAGGCTCAAAGTGTTTTTTTTTAATCAGGGCGCATGGTTTCTTTACCTCAAAAACTTGGCTTTCTGATATATGTGCTTCTGGTTCCCGTATTATAAATCCCGCAGCTCTTTCCATACAAAATCTCCAGAATGATTCATCTCTGCTTCCTCATATATGTGCCCCTTTCTCTCAACAAACGAGGCTATCTGAAGGCTCTCCAAAACACCAAGTTTCTGGCAAGGTCAGAACCTTTCATCTGATTTCTGCAGAAAGATTGTGCCGCTTTTTTCCCCTCAGTTTTGAACTGAGAGAGCTTTTAGTGCCTTTTTGTCACTTAAAGCTTTTAGGAAGTTATTACCTAGATCTAGGTTCTAGGAGCAGTTAGCTTTTCTAACGTTAAAGGGATCTTGATCTGTAGAATTCCTTAGTACCCTCTTACCCCTCCAGAACACCAAACAATTCTCATCTGAGCTCCCTTTGCTGTCGCACACAGCCTGGTGCTTGGGAGGGTTCAGTGGCTGGCTCTCTCAGAGCAGAGCATCCAGTCAGGTCTGAACAAGGGACTCTGCCCCACAGATGTGCAGCTGGGCCTGCATGTGGGTTCTACCCAGAACCTGTGTGGTTGGAAGACGGGGCTGCAGACAGACTGTGCGACAACTAGGGGAAGGTTGTCTGAGAATTGGCTGCGTTTTTTAGCCTGTGGTGGGAACAGCAGAAATGAGATTCTAGAACATCTTTTACACAAGCCCACACTGACTCCTACTGCTCGAGGGAGGGTTTTTTAAAAAAATGTTTGCGTGCTTTTCTTCTCCGCACATTCTTGCTCATGACCAATATAAAGGATCAGTGTCATTATTACCTCAAGGAGAAATAAGACTATAAAATCGACATGAAAAGAACACTTGGTTTGGCATTTTTACTTTAAAAATATGTAACAGTTGAAGCTCATCTTGGCTCAGACTCGGAGGGAGTCTCTGTGAGGCCGGAGGTTTGCTCTTTCATAGTGTCCCTTCAAAACTGTCAACTCTTTCTTCCCTGGATCCTAAATACAATCTCATCCCAACCCCCTATTATTGTAGACTGTGCTTCTTTTCATTTGGAGCCTCTCTTTGCAGGACGATACATTCAGGTCTTGATGGACTCATGTTAGGACTCAGACACAAGACCGAAACGGAAGTGGTGTCACTTAGAGCAGGATGTTCAACAGCCAGCATGGGATTCATCATGTTTTCTGTCCCCTCCACCATGATGGAAGGCAGTGGCCCCAAATGGTGGCTACTCTGTGTGGGGTCCCAGAGAGAACCACGGCCACAGTCAGAATGCAGGCGATGTGCTTAGCACCCTGCTTTAGGGCATGGAGGACGCCTGGCATATGTTCCGTAGTTCTGCACTACGGGACCTCCCTCGAGCAGTAGGAGTCATTGTGGGCTTGTGTGAAAGATGTTCTAGCATCTCATTTCTACTGTTCTCCAAGTTTTCTTTCTCTGTTTTATGTGTGTGGAAATAGTTTATAAAATGTTGGCCTGCAAGGTTGTTTTGAGAATAAATAATGTATGGAAAGGAGTATTTATGCAGATCCAGGACCAAAATTCCATGTGGCATCCCAGAAATCAATTTATTTTTTTGTGTTGCTTCTTTTTCTGGCAAGTGCCAATGCCCTATTTTAAAGAGGTGTTAAGAAAAAATAAATTGTGTACAGAATATATAAATTAACACATTTTAGGGGCCCATTTTTGGCTGCTTCAGTTCAGATGCAAATCTTTTAAAATACCTTTTTCATCACTTCCTTCTATAACCTTCAAAAGCTAAGGGATGTGCATGTAATTAGGATGCTGAGTAGATGGCAGAGCTGTGGCTGTCCTTTTGCTTACTGCCCTGCTTGGTATGAATCCATGTCCCCTGCTGTGCTAGATGGGTATTTAATTGTGTTTTTTCTCTATCCTTCTATGTTCCAGTAGGATAAGATGAAGGATAAAGGGATTACATCTTACTGAAGTCACTGAGCATCTTCGGATTTGAAACGAGAACATGTGAGTTTCTGCTTAAGGTAAATGCTTCATGCCTCTCCTTCCTTCTCATTATCTTCATTAACAAAATTCTACACAGAAAGAACCACAGTACTGTGTCATATTTTGCTTCTCCACAGTAGGTGGCTTCTTGATGGAAATGAATGTATTTTCCATGTTTTAGCAAAAGAAAAGATGAAAACCACATACCTCAGTGCTTACGTACTGCTCAGGGGCAGTGAAGCCCCTTCTGTAACTGGAATGGCCCATGTTGACCAAAGAGGTACAGTGGCGGCAGTAGGTACAGATCAAAAGACAGTGAAGAAAACCAACTCCATCACTCTGGAAATCATCTCTTTAATGCCACTGATGAGTGTAAATTATTGGCCCTATTCTTTGTTCCTAAAATTCTCTTAAACGCAAATGCACCCATGTCACTCCCCCAGCTGACTGTAAGATTCATGGATACAGGAGTCATGCCTGTCTTTTATATCCCTAAGCCCATCACAGTTCCTGGTTTAAGCGATCATTAAGTTTTGTGTGAGTAATAAACTTAATGAGTGAATACCATCCATAGACTCATGGTTTCATTTTTTTTCCCCCAGAGAATTCCACAGATGCAAGTGAGATCCTATCCAGTCTAAAGTCCAGGTGTGGTGGGCTCTTCCTTCTCGGGTCTAGAAGAAGCAGCTGTAGCTGTTGTGAGAGGAGTTCTTCTTCAGGGAATACTCAATGGAGAAAAGACAGTCTCTTCAATAAATGGTGCTGGGATAACTGAATATTCACGTGGAAAAGAATGAAACTGGACTGTGCTCATATACCACTCACAAAAATTAACTCAAGATGGGGCGACTGAGTGGCTCTGTCCGTTAAGCCACTGCCTTCGGCTCAGGTCATGATCCCAAGGTCCAGGGATCAAGTCCTACACCGGGCTCCTTGCTCAACGGGGAGCCTACTTCTCTCTCAGCCTCTGCCTGCCACTCTGGCTGCTTGTGCGTGCTCTCTCTCTCTCTCTGACAAATAAATAAATAAAATTAAAAAAAAAATTAACTCAAGTGAATTAACAACTTAACTGTAAGACCTGAAGTCATGAAGCTCACAGAGGAAAACAGGAATAAAACTCCCTGACATGGTCTTCATGACTTTCGATTGTGACATTGAAAGCATAAGCAACAAAATAAAACGTAAGTGGGAGGATATCACACCCAAAAGCTTGTGCACAGCAAAATAAAGTGAAAGGACAATCTATGGAATGGGGATAAAAACTGCAAACCATATGCCTGATAAGGTGTTAATATCCAAAACATATAAAGAACTCGTACAACTCAACAAACAGCCACGAAACCAATAACCCAATTAAAAAATTGGGCAAAGGACTAAACAGACATTTCTCCAAAGAATATATATGAAAGGCCAACACGTACATGAAAAGATGTTTTATATCACTAGTCATTAGGGACATGCGTATTAAAACCACAGTGAATTATGACCCCACGTCAATGTTAGAATGGCCTTTGTCAAAGATGAGACAGCAAGTTCTGGCACGGATGGAGGAAAAAGAACCCTCGTGCACTGTTGGCAGGGAAAGAGTATAGAAGATCCTCCAAAAACAAACAGAACTACCATGTCCCCCAGCAACTCCCCTTGCAGAAGGACAGGCGCCCCTTGTATGCCACGGGCGTCAGAAGCACCAACACTCCCGTGCTTAGCTGAAAATCTGTTTATTGTAAGGTGTGACTCCCAGAAACGTTACTGCCAACAGCCCACTCAGGACTTTCACCCGCCCCACCCGCCGATGAGCGCAGATTCCCTGGGTCGCAGGTACTACCCGCGGCACGGACACTGATCAGCTGGAGAAAAAAGGTTAGGAAGAAAACCCCAAGGCAAGCACACTTACAGCCCCGAAGCAGAAACCCGCCGCTGAGAGAGGCTCGCGACGCCAGCCGGGGCTGTTCCAGGGTCAAAGGTAACGGGAACGTCAGCCCGGAAAGCTCTCCTCGCCCCAGGCCCAGACCCGGAACGACCTGAAAGCCCGCGAGCACCTGAGCGGACGAAGTGGTGTGAGATCCCCGCAGAGAGAGACAAATGCTACACGGGGGACGGCACGGGCGGACCCAAGACAAGGCCCCCAGGAAGGTAGCCGGGCCGCGCTACTGTGGGATCACACTGCTCTGGGGGACCCCGGCACGCCTCGGTGCCGGGCCGGTGCACGCCGCACTGAGCACGGGGCGTCGCGAGCGAGCGGGCGGAGGCGGCGCGTCCGGAGCCGGAGCCCCCGGGGGGAACGTCGGTCGCTAGTCGCCCGCCGCCCGGCAGCACAGCCGCGCGCACCCGCAGCTCGGACGCACGCAGGCCGGCCCCCCGGCTCCGCTCCGCCGCAGGGCTCTGGAGGGTCTGGGGGGGGCCCGTCCTCGCCGGACCGGCCGCCGCCGCGTGCCCCTCACCTGGACGGCGAGCTGGGCGGGCGCCGGGAGAGCCACAGCCGGGGCTCCAGGCGGCCCCGCAGCGGGTGCCCCGTGGGCGGCAGGTGCCCCGCGGCCTGCTCCACCGCCTCGCTCCGAGCCGCAGAGGGCAGGGGGCCCCCAGCACGAGGGACAGGGAGCGGCCCCGCGACAAAGGCCGGCGCCTGCGGGCGACCCACAGAGACGGAGAGCCGCGCACGACAGCACCACCACGCCCCGGCTGCCCGCGGTGCCGCCCGGGCCGCGCACGGCTTCGCACAGCCACGCCCCTGCCGGCGGAGCCACGCCCCTGCCGGCGGCCGTCGCCGCGCTGGCGTCACTTCCGGCCAGGGGCGGTCCACATCCGGGTCAGAGCGAGCCTCTCGCTCCCGGAGTGTGTGAGTGGTGGCGGTGCCGCGCTGTCCGCGTTCTCTCTTCCCGGTGCGAGCCAGCCGCAGTGTCCACCGGCGAGGAGTGCCCTCGGCCGCGAGCAGGGCGGACGGGCGGAGACCCGGGCGCGGGCTGCGGCCGGGCTGGGCCGCTCTGCCGCGGGCTGGCGGCTCTGCTCCTCCGCTTGCTGCTGTGTCTGGGAGCCGGCTGCCAGCACTGAGGCGTCTCCGGCGGACCGCGACCCCCTACCCCGGCTCCCCTGGCCGCCCTGCCGGGGAGGGCGGAAGATGCCGGTGAAGAAGAAGAGAAAATCCCCTGGGGTGGCAGCGGCCGTGGCGGAAGACGGGGGCCTCAAGAAGTGTAAAATCTCCAGGTATCGCCTCCCCCCTTCCTTCTTCTCTCCTTCGCGGGGCGGCGAGAGGAGCAGCAGGCGGGCCGGGGCTCCGGGGCTCGGGCTGCGGAGGCGAGCCCCCGCCGAGAGAGCCGGCTGCTGGGCGCAGGACCCCTCTAGGCTCCGTGTCCGACTGCACCTCGTGCTCGGCGTGTGCGCCCCGGGAGGCGCTGCGGGAGCCGCCTCACCTTTGGCCCTGCGTGCCCGGGAGGGTGGGGAGACGGGACTGCGCGCGGCAGCGGCGCCCTCGCCCCCTGCTCCCTGCGTCCCCGCCCCGACTTCGTCCATACCTGCAAGTGAGTCCAGGTCCGCGGAAGGGTCACTTCCAGAATCTCTAGCGTGCGAAGAAGGGAGCGGAGCTTGGGGAAGGTCGACCTGACAACTGCCGGGGTGGGAAGGAAAGCTCCTTGTGCTGTAAGTGGCCCCGAAATGGAGCCTCTGGAGGGGTCTAAGCCGGAAAATCCCAGCAGGAGGGAAGCCCCTTTTTGGAAGGATAGTGCCTCCACCTGCTCCCAGTCCCTGCGTGCGGAGCTGGAAGGGCCGTGCTTGCGGTTTTGTTTTCTAGCACTCAAAATGCTGTTCGCTCTCGGCATCAATATTAATAAGCTGGGGCTTATTTTCTCAGTATCCTCTTGGAGAAAAAAGAAGACAGAGCAGAGCTGTAATTAGAGCTCTTTGATCCCACTGTAGCATGTCACGAGGCATGACAGCAACGTTGTGCGCTGCACAAAATCATTGCAATTTAGGCGTGAGAAGTGGCTCTTTTCTAAACCTCACTGGGTGTTTGTGTCTCTGGTTGGCACTTGATGTGACAACTCCAGATGCTACGATTAAGGCAGGACTGTAGTCAGCGGTGTGGACAGGTCATGACCGAGCTCTGCTTACGGAGAGCGGCTTCGGAAGTGAGGGAGCGGCTCCCTTCAGCGCATCTTACCTTCCTGCGTGACGGAACCACTAAGGATATTCGATATTCGGGAGCTGTTAGGGTGACAGACGATGTTTTCTTTTACGTCTAGGTCACTCACACTAGAATGTGCCACCGCCGCTCCAGCAGCTCATAGTTTGATCAAACACACGAGTTTCTTCTTACTCTGACTTGCAGCCGTCTTAAGTGCATAACAGAACAGTTATTTAAATAAAGCACATTAAAATAGTCGAGCAGTCAGTGTTGTTAAAACTCGGGTGATACTTTGCTCTGTCAATTTAAAACGTTAAATATGGTAGCCTTATTTATGACATTACTCAGTAGCTAGAGTTGTAGCCTTTCTAGGTCACTGTGGTGGTGGAACTCTCTGAGCTCTTTGAAGTTCATTAAATCCTAAAGGCCATTTATGAACTTGCCAACCTTTAATGATTTGGGGGAAGAGAAAGGCTTTTGGCTTTGGCCCAATTATTTGTACAATTGTTTTCATATTTACAGTTACCCTTGTTTTTAATCCGTGAAATTTAATATGATTTTGGGTCCTAAATCATCTTCTGTCTTTAAATATCTATTTAAGTTTAGCAGATGATAAATAAACAACTGTTAATATATGATTTTTCTTAAAATATTGATGCATTAAGTATCAAAATATGTTTTATAAGATTTTGCTTTCTAATTATGTGTATTATACACAAATCTTATTTCCATACAAGTCAGCAGGAGAACTGCTATAAAGATTAATACTTTCCCAACTACTAGTTTTGTCTGGGGACCATTAGGTTGAGCTTCCATGTGGTCATTTGAAATCTGGGGAAATGACTTTAGCTGATATTCTGGATTTTGATAGTGAGCAAAGTAGCATTTGGGTTTTGTTAGCAAGAAAATTTTACGTATACTCTACTGTTTCAAATTTCAAATACTAAAATACTCCCGATTTTTTCCTATAATACCAGCTGTAAAAAAAAAAGTACTTTGTTTACTTTGCATTGAACTAGTTCATATTGAACTTAGCTTTTCACTGAAAGTTGAGATTTGATAAAATTCTTAGGCATTTGTGTGTTTTCTAAGCTATTGCAGATCCCAACCCCCTGCTAGACTAATAAGTGGAGAGGAACATTTTTCAAGCAAGAAGTGCCTGGCTTGGTTTTATGAGTATGCAGGTAATGAAATTAATATAAGAAGATATCAGTCACATGCTTTAACAATTTTTTTGGTTCATTTATTTAACAAATCATTTATTGCAGGCCTGCTTTGTGTTAGTGCTATGTCCTGGGATGAGGGTCAAGACTGAGGATTATGGGTAGACTAAGAATTTGGTGTCATGTCAGGATGATACTTCTTTAGTTATGTAATTCAGTATATATTTAGTGGGAGGAGTGAAACTCATTTACTCTTGATACAGTGTGTAAAGAGATGTATTTTTGGGTTTATGTTCACTAGCTAAAGTAGACTTAATATTCTGGGAAACACAAAGTATGTAATAAAACATTATGCTTTATATAGTTCTTTTCTTTTCCATATTGAAAATTTTCTGAACCCAAACTGACATTTTTTGAAACTTTGGGGGAGCCATAGTATAATTTACGATTCAGATCTGTCATTACACAACACATTTGCCCCTTCACCATTGCTGGTTAGCCCCCTTCAGTTCTTCTAGAAATGTGGTAATACATCAGAAAGTAAACAGACTGATACTAATACAGTGTGACAAATGCTGTATTAGGAAGATGTCCTGCGGTAGTTCAGAGGAGGAACAGGTCACCCAGCCTTGGGAGTATCCGGGAAGGGCTTCTGGAAGGAGCTAACTGAAGCGAAATCCTCTCCGTGCTGGCAGCTCGGGCCTGGGGTGGAGCTGTAGCCTGGGGGTGAAATAGCCCCAGAGGAGACGTCCCAGTTAAACACGTGTATGAAAAAGCAACTTGTTTCCCACTTATTACTAATTTTTTTTCTCAGAATAGTTTTGGTCTTAGGGAGTTAATGGTTTTATCGCTTCTCCCTCCTTTTATTGCTATCATTCTCAGCATTTAAAATAAAACAGTGTATTATTAAAACAGTATATTATATGTTTGCTCATATCTTGTGCTGGTGAGGCCTGTGAACTTTTGGTGTAAGTTTAGGCTAATTGTGGAAAGTAAGACTATTGACGGGGGACAGCAACTTCACTGTTGAACCAACTGAGGGATCCCCAAAGTATAATTTAAAAATTGTTTAGTAACAGAACTTTTTCTTTCTAGTCCAGAAAAACTGCTATTACTGGCCTCCCAAGACAATGTCTAACCCAAATTAAATGAAGGGAATTCATTTCTTACTGACCTCCATTTAAATGTTGACCCATTATTCAAAATGCCGGTTTTACTGAAATTCACGATACAGAATCAAAAGGCCACTCATCTTATTTCACTTATAAAGAGATACCACAATTTAGTGCTTTTATTTTTTTCACACTTATTTGTTTTTCCTCTCCTTGTGACTTTCCTGGGTAGCATAATATTCTAATTAGCTCAACATTTTTTTGCGATTCTAGCATTTTTGTAGTAGTTAGCATAATAGTTGCTGTCTTTATTTCAAAAATCGTGCTTAATTATATAATGTTTCCTTATGATCATTCTGTTAGGTAGGTGTTGTTATTTCTTTTCATAGATGAGAAAACCAAGGTTTAGATTGAGTAATTTGCCCAAGGTCATACAGTGACAAAAGCCAGGATTCAGAGCTTGGTCTTTCTGATTAGAGAGCCTATGCTTTTAATTACAATCTTATAATTTCCTTTTTAAAATAGGTACATGGCAACTAATTTTCCTTATACAAAAAAATATTAGTAAATGCACTTGAGGGTAATTTACATTATGTCATTTATTGAATGATTTAGTAAATATTGATTGAGCATTTGCTGTGTGTCAGGCACTGTTAAGTGCCAGGGATGTCGTAGTGAACAAGTTCGACAAGATCCCTGCCCTCAAGGGACTTGCTTTCTAGTGGGAAAGACAGTAAATAGCTAAATAGGCAAGGCAGTGCTAGGTCTTGCAGCATTGTAAAGCTAAAAATATGGCAGGTGTAGGGATAGAAAGTAGAAAGTTTGGATAACTTTCAAGGAGGGTGATGAGGGAAGGCATCTCTAGACATTACTTTGGACAGAGACCTGACAGGGAAAAACCAGTCTTTTACCAAATAAACAGTCACTGTTGTCTTAAATGAGGTTCTCCCTTATTAAAATAGAGACGGCCATTGTGCCTACTGGAGATAATACCTGTACAGCACTTTATGCAGTACCTGGAAGTAGTCAGAAGCTCTTACTAACACAGTAATAGCATTACGGCATTAGATTTATGGGTTGTAGATTCTGACAGTTCTGTCCAGGGTTAGCAGGATAGCTCCTGTGTAGCTCATGTGGAAGGTGCTGTGTCATCCATGAAGCACAGTTTTTTTTCCTGAGCGTCTGCTATGGCTGGCGTGGATTTAGACTGCAGATATCGCTGGCAATATTTTACGATTATAAAAAAAAGAAAATTGATTTTTTTTTTTTACTTTAAAAAATATTTTACCGTTAATTTTGGTAGTATGATACCATAGGTGATGTGTGTTAAGCCTGATGGTTTTGCTCTTTCAAAAGACCTCTCATCTTGAGTAATAATTATATTAGCAAACATTAGCATACAGGGGTCCTATTACTGAACAAAAGCATGGAATGTGAAAAGGCACTTTTAAAACCTTACAAAGAACCCCAAATGCAGGATAGAATTGCTAACTTCTAATAAAGTTCTACCTGCTAGTAGAGTGAACTAAATCATTCCTGTAGCTTTGGAAACTTCTTTTTTGCCTGAAAGAGTTAAATTCAGCTGCAGAGTGGATTTATTGGAAGATGTATTTCAGTGAGTAGAACTAACATGGGGCAGTCCAGGAAAAGAACATTGGTACTGGCCTTGTTTTAGAATTAGATTTGTAGTTATTTGCATTGGTTTGGAAAAGTCACTTAACATTTACAGAAGGGTCTTGTGTATGTCTTATCTATCTCCCTGTAACAAAATTTAATTTGATTCTCATCCAGTGTTAACCACCAACTACCCTGCAGTTTCTAGGGAGGCTGTCTTTTACAGTACTTAACTGATACTTCTTGACGCAACTCTTGAGCTTTTTCTTCTGATTACTAATGGTGGCAGCTTTGAGGGCAGGTCAGTTTTCTTTTTCATAGAAAAATTTATGTTTTTGTCATATTAAATTTTTAATCTAATTTTTACTTCCACCAAACCATATGTAAGGATGCATATTGTATTTTTAACAACTTTATTGTATATGTATGCTTTTAAAATTACATAATTAACACATTCTCATTAAAAAAATCCTCCAAATACATATTAGGAAGTGAAGGTGTCCTGTAATTACCATCCATGTCACCTTTTAAGACCTCACTACATGAATAACCACAGTAGTTATTTAAACCAGGAAATTAAGGATTTTGGTTTCAGACCATGTTTTAACATCATCTTAGCAGCCTGGATCTCATCTGAAACAGCAAAAATGTATTGGCCCACATACTGGATGGCTCTACTCTTCTGTGAAGACAAAACCATTGTGCTAGCTTTGTGTTGTGAACTAATGAGGGTGGCAGACAGCGCCATCAATGAGTAGCAGTGGTCTAGTCCGTGGAGAGTAAAGCTGCAGGATTTCTCTAAGTCCTTAAGAAAGGAAGACAGGGGTTTTTTGGGCCACTTTAATATTTCAGGACTATGTTTTCAAAAATCAAATGTGATAACATATTTCTATCATTTCATAATTATTTTAATTAACTGTTTCTTAGTTCAGATATGACATTAGTTTCAGATGGACATCGTAATTCAACATGTGTATATGTTGCAAAATGATCACCATAAGTCTAGTTAACATCTATCACCATACGTAGTTACAGATTTTTTTTCTTGGTGATGAGAACTTTTAATATCTACTCTGAGCAACTTGCAGTGTATTAACTGTAGTTAGTCCTCATGCTGTACATTACATTCCAGGACTGATCCATTTTAGAACTAGAGGTTTATACCTTTTGAGTACCTTCACCCATTTTCCCCACCCCCATCCCTGCCTCTGTGCTCTAATCTGTGCCACTAATCTGTGCTCTGTATTTATGAGTTTGGTTTTTTTTCCTTGTTTGTTTGTAGATTTCACATACAAGTTACATCATATGTTATCTGCCCCCTCTTCGACTTGTTTCCCTTAGCATAATGCTCTCTGGGTCACATTTGTTGTAATCTCAGCAAGCTACAAAAGACCATGTAATCACGATCTTTTTGGAATCTGGTAACATAAAGAAATAGGAGAGTTGGTGTATTGATTTATATCTGGTGCTGCAAAGGGAGAAAAGTAAGATCCAAGTGAAGTATTATTAATTTTTGCACAAGTGATAGACATAAGCTAATTGAGGGATTAAACTTTTGTTTCTCTATTAAGGTGGCATAGTTATTGCTTTGCTGTGTTTTTAGATCCAAGATGATAAGGAAAGTGGTATTTTCCTAAGTAATTATTTTCAAAATGTGTGTATGTTTTTATACTATTAAATTTTATTTGATTGTATTTCAAAAGGTAATAAATGACCTTATGTTTTAGTTAAGAAAATAGGTATTCTCTTTTAACTGTCTTGAATTGTGGGCTGGTCTTACACATTCTAGTAAAATTTCTTATGGTTCTTTATATTTACGCATTGTCAAAATTTTTCTTCAAAGAAGGCTTTCAGTAATTTTTTTTTTTTTAATGGATAGGTTCAAGTTACTATACAAATAAATGACTGATACTAATACTACTTCATTTTCCCCCTAAATTTCATTTTGCAATGAAAGTCTTAAAAAAGTTTAAAGACTATTTCAAAAATTCTACATTTTAAATTGTATAGCAAATATTTATACTTTATCAAAGATCTGTCAAAATTCAAATTTTGTTATTTGCAAAAAAAGTTACGTGTATTCATAGATGCCTTTAGTACAATGGCTTATGTTTTATGTTGATATGAAAGTATAACAATAAAATATATAAATTATTTTTGTCTTTGAAGGTCCTGATGAAGTTGTAGGGCCAGAAGGAATGGAAAAATTTTGTGAAGACATTGGTGTTGAACCTGAAAATGTATGTTTTATTTCTAAGTAGAATGGAATACAAGTGGGGTATAGAATATTTGTAAGTTTCTAAAATTTGGGACACTTTAATCTTATATCAAGATTTTGTTTGTTCATGTTTAATGCTGTAGATTGTCATTTTTAGTATTTTTAATCAGTTCAAGTTGGGCACATGTTCTCTTCTGTGATAACAAATGTCATTTGTAATAGAGAGAGATTCTATCTTGAGAAACTGTTAGAACTTTGTACTTTTAAGAAATTGGCCCATCTAAATTTCTTTGGAGTTAATAATTCCAGAGGTCATACTCTTTAATAGTTGAAGGATGGAAATAGTTGTATAAAAATGCTCTCCATGATAAATATAGACATGATTATCTCTGTGCTGACTTTTCCCCTATCCTTTATGTTCTGTTCTTTCCAGATTATTATGTTAGTTTTAGCGTGGAAATTGGAGGCTGAAAGCATGGGATTTTTTACCAAGGAAGAATGGTTAAAGGGGATGACTTCATTACAGTAAGACATTTTTTTAAAAAACAAATTTGATGGCCTATTTGAAGATCTTAATTGATATTTTATGCTTCATAACTTTTAGAAGTAAGGTTTCACCTTAAAGGAATCAAATTGGTTTGATGTGTAACAGTTAGGGATTGACAAAATTTTATATTGTGGTCTTAACAAAATGAACTGTTACCCCATTTTTCATACTCTCTGAGAACCTCAGTACAGTCTTATTAAAATCATTGACTCTTGGTGGGTGAATTAGAGGTTTGTGATCAGAGTTATTTACGCACAGATTGTTTGCGCAGTCAGGGATTTCCTTCACTGAATATAGAGTTCTACTGGTAAGGAGTCTGTTCTTGGGGCAGTCCTAAGCTCTGGGGCCTCTTCTCTGCAATTTTATGCCTGATTTTGAAAAGATATTTGAAGATAGAGCTATGTGGCACTTTTATTGTTTCTTTCTGCTAAATTAATCTGACAAAAAGATAAGTGAAAAGTTATGAGGCTTCCCTGTAGCCCCAGCCACATTCCAGTTACACACTTTCAAATGCTGCCTTCAAACTCTTTCTTGAGGTTTCAGAATTGCTTCTGTATAAAAATCATGTGATTTCAACCTTCCAGAGTAAAGTGTGCTTAGTTTCAAAATCAGTTAGTAATTATGTGTTACTTTTAAATTATGTCATGTTCCTGATATTCATGCAGGATGTTACTAATTACCAACATTCTAAAATAGAGGAAGCATTAATTTACAATACTTTTGAACCAAACGTTGGGGGTTAATTAGCCATGTGGTTTCCTGTTGTGGTTATGCTTTTATTAACAATTTATTCATTATTACTTATTTGCATGTCCTTAAATTTCAGAATACCTCAGTTATTTTTTTAAGTGTATCTGTTCAAATGGAACTGAATTTTTATATTTGAATGTTCAGCATTACATGCTTTGTAATTGTCCTTTTTAACCAGTATTAACATGTAGATATTTCTTATATATTTATGTAAAAACCTTTGCTTATATGAGCCAAATTATAGCTTCTAAAATAGAACATAAATTCAACCCTGTCATTTTAATTATTTATACGTGACATAAGGAGTCAGACTTGGAGAGGTGAACAAAATGTTTGCCAAGGTTTATGTAGCTATTTGGTGGCCCAGCTAGGACCTAGAATTTAAATTTCCAGATTACCAGTCTAGCATACTGTACTTCCTGTTGCATCATCTTTCTGTATATGTGTTTTGAATGTTTTTGAATCATAGTATTTACAGCCGCACTTGAATCCTGTCACTGTGACTAAGGTGTCAGAACATACCAGATTCAAATGATGCTGATTCTGAAATTCTTTGGAAATATCTAACCTTCAGTTAGCTTTTTAGAAAAATAAAATATACAGACAAGTATGCAAAGAATATTAACTAGTTTTCATATAGTTTTTGTTTTATTGGAGCTTGTATCAGTTGTGACATTGCTTATTGATTGTAAGACATTTTATTTGGCACTATAATTGCTTTTTGTACTACTCCTGCTGAATTTTTTTGTATATTGCTTTTTTGAACATCCCAGCTAACAAGTGTTCATGTACTTTTAAACCAAAACGTTCTCATTATTTGTTTTTGCATAACTTGATGTAATATAGTCTTTGTATAACAGAAATGTGGAAACACAAATAATTTCTAATAATTAGAATAATTAGCATATGGCTTTCATTACAAGAATAGAAATTGACTTAACCCTTGAACATACTTTTTTTTTTTTTTAAAGATTTTATTTATTTATTTGACAGAGAGAAATCACAAGTAGGCAAAGACGTAGGCAGAGAGAGAGAGAGGAGGAAGCAGGCTTCCTGCTGAGCAGAGAGCCCGATGTGGGGCTCGATCCCAGGACCCTGAGATCATGACCTGAGCCGAAGGCAGCGGCTTAACCCACTGAGCCACCCAGGCACCCCATGAACATACTATTTTTTATTCGCACATCTTTTCTGTAGGAAGTTCACGCAAGCTACACAACATAAAGGTAGTTTAAAATTGACCCTGAGGTCAATAAATGTTTCACTCATTTATTATCCCCTGCCCCTCTGCTTTACTCTATGCTGTAAAGCCTTGTTACTGCTCAAATTTGGCAAGTCTTCTCAGCTGGGAAAATAGTTGTTTTTTTACCCACAATCTAGATTGCTATGTTGAAGTACAGAGTATCTCTTGTCAGTTAGCCAAGTCTTGTTACTCCCTGAATTTTCTTGTAAAAAAATCTTGCAAAGACTATAGTAGTATAAATTGAAAGCTGGAGAAACAAAAGAATCTATAGAAGTCTTAATTTTTGATTTTATAGTTTCCTGGTGTACTTGGTTTTATTTAATACGTATAGTCATAAAATGTAAAACTTCACAGACTTGATTTTCTTTGTAGATTTTTCATAGTCCTAGGATTTGCTTTAACTTGGGCATAGTTATGTGTTGGTCCCTAAATTGGCTTAATGTAGCTATCAGTTGTTTCAAATTAATTATTTTAACCCTTAGTAAACTTTAGTAGGGCTCTGTTGAGGGATAGAAACAGCCTGGTAGCTAAAACTTAGACATGCTTGGGGATTGTAGACTGTAACAGTCATGATGGATTAAAATCTCTCATTGTGTAGAATACTTCTGTACATTCATTTATTTTCAGGCTGTTAATTCATACAGACTTTGTGTATGTAGATTGCCTTTCTGTTTCGTGTCGAAGAATTTGTGGGTGTGAGTTTGTGTAGAAGTATCCTCCAGTAGCCATTTCCTAGGTATCGGAAGACAGAGTTGCCACTTCCTTTGCAGGGACGTTGCTCTGTAGTTGCCGTCGTTGTTCAGTAACTGCCACATTGCCCCTCAGATGGGCTTTGATCTGTAGACCCGCACCTGCACTCCTGTGCTCTGTCGGTGCTTTGCCGCTTACCTGTTACCACGGTGACACAGAAGGCTGGTTCTGCCCTCTGCTGAGCATGCCGAGAGAGCCGGGAGGGCCCTGGGATGCTGCCACCCCACGTCCAGCGGGAACAGGACAGGCGCTGGAGTGTGGAAGCACAGCCACTGATGAGATTAACTGAGGCCACGTGAGATGGGAGAGGGTGTAGGCAGGGATCCTTCGATGAACTGGGCCTTGAAGCATGGGTAGGTTTTTGATGGTGAAGGATATAGGAAGTGTTACTGCTGAAGAGAAGTCATGAACAGAGCCTTGGGAAACGAACACACGTGTGTGTGTGTGTGTGTGTGTGTGTGACAGAGAGAGAGAGAGAAGTAGTAGTCTGGTTGGTTTAATCCAAAGGTACGTAAAGAAAATCGACAGAATAGGTTTGAATTCCAGATGGCGGGAATAATGTGGACAGAGCTTCAGCCCAATGTTACAGGCCGTGGGAAGTCATCAGAGAGCAGATAGTTTGCAGTAGAGCAGTTGTTTTCATGTCTGATGGTCACGGACTCTTGCGAGATCCTTATGAAATCTGACCTTGTCCCCATGTCGACGCACCTGCGCTGCTACGCACAGCACAGCGCGGCTCTTCCTCCTCCTCCTCGCATCTGTGCCTGCTG
Source organism: Mustela nivalis (assembly GCF_964662115.1). Taxonomy (NCBI): domain Eukaryota; kingdom Metazoa; phylum Chordata; class Mammalia; order Carnivora; family Mustelidae; genus Mustela; species Mustela nivalis. The sequence continues at coordinate 8,873,376 of NC_139028.1, read as the reverse complement.
GAGTCCAAGGGTGCTCGCTGGCCGGAGCGGAGAGCTTTTCTCCCATCTGCTAGCTGAGAGGGGTTGGAGCAAGGGTGAGCACCATGTTGGTGGAGAAGACAGCATAGAACCCTGAAAGGACTGTCCTTGATTACGATCCTGAGCAGATGCAGGAGGTAGGCACCTCCCAGGAGTGGCAGCAATGACGCTGCGTGTCCTGCGTGACAGGTGGTCCACCCTCTGGTCTCTGTAGTGAGCTCCGGACCGTGGAGATCCAAGGTAGGGTCTGGCTTGACTGGATTTAGGTGAGAAAGGAATGGGGAGCATTTATCTGACTTTTTGGTGAGGATGGAAGAGTGAGGTGGATGGGGTGCTGTGGTGTGTGTTGTGTGTGACTGTCATTTATGTAGCATTTGGGGCCCAACTACTAAGTGCCATTCGCATTCTTCTGCTGTGCTCTCCATGACAATTTTAAATGCCCCCTCCACATTTCCAAATACCCCCAGGGATGTACCGTTTTGGTCAGTAAACCTCATTCAGAGAAAGTTCTAGATAAAGAACTTTGTGAGTAAAATTTTTCTGTTGTGGATCAGTGTCACAGCATGCTTATTTGGGACTTCTCTAAAGAAGAGAATCTCATGTAGATCTAATATGTAAATGGTAGTTTCTTCTCATTTTGGAGGTCTTTAAATTAGAAGCAGAAATTTAAAAGCCTCCCATTAATCAAATATTTAGCAATACTCAGGAAATTAATGTCTAAGTCCTAATGTTGAGATTTAAACCTGTTTCTACTCATTCTAACCAGTCGCCTTGGGGAATGTTATCCTTTGGTGCCAGTGTCCCTAAAATCCATGGGGTTTTGTTTAGTTGTCATTTAGAAACTCTCTTGCTTTCTGTGATGTACTAGTGAAGTGCACGTTTCTTTTTACTTCAAGGGAAATGTTCTTTCTAATCTTTCCAAGTTACGAGGTATGGACATGCTAATCTCTGAGTCTCTCTTGGGCTAGGTTAACTGGGAGAGTTGTAAAGTGTCCGTGACCGCTTGGGTACGCTCCCCGGCTTTGCCAGTCCTTCACTTTCTGTGATGTGGGTACTGAACACGAAAGTTAGTTCTCTTGTTTCTTTCACTCTTCAAGAAGAAAACATCAGTTGTTTGTGTTCTATGAGATTCTTTCTCTGCTCGAGACTGAGGTAGACAGTGGGATTGGTCTGAGGTAGTTTGCACAGAGACGGCAGGGTGCAGGTGATCGTAAGCCTCGGGCCTGAGAAGGGGCATCTCTCGCGGAGAACTGTCGTGATCACGGAGCTTGTGTATTCCTTAACCGCACGGCTGTCTGTTCCTGTTTCTGTCCCATTAAAATGAGGAGTCAGTGATGTGCCTGAAGCCACAGGGAAAACACAACTTCTGCCAAGGGAGAAGTTGGGATTTCACGTGGGCTCTCTCGGTTTGACTGGAAACTTAGCTTTTCACTTTCTGCCTTAAGCTTATTGAGATCATAGCCTAAATAATATCGTTGCTCTGTGTACCTGCGGGATGTAAAGTGTTGGAAAAGATTGTGATTTCTTGGATTCCTATCTCCTTGGTAACTTGTATGTCATCACTTTTACACTTGATGATTTTGTTGGAACTACAGTTTCCACTAACCTTTCCCCAGGGAGGGATTTTGAAACTTTTTATAATCAAATAAATATATACATTGTGCCTTTAAAATTTTTTTACTTTGTGGCTTCTTTTTGGTATTCATACTTCTGTTTAACAAATAATTTTGCAATGCTTTCATATGCCAGGCCCTGAAGAATGATTTCAAACTCTGGGGGCAGTAAGAGAAGGAACTTCTGAACATTGGGAAGCAGCCTCTGTCATGTTTGCCTTCCTGAGTCTCAAGTGTATTAAGATTCTGAATGAGATTTTGTGAGAAAATGTGAATTACATTACTAAAAAATATGTGCAAAACACTTCTTCAGAAAGCTACAAATATTGAGAAGATGAGACCTCTACTTAAGATAGATGTATGAGGAAGGTAGTACACGTAAGAGGCTCCCTAAAATGTCGTACTCCTGAACCTTATCAGCTGATCATTCCGGGGATGCCGAAGACAGCCAAATTGTCAAGCACCATTATAGATAGAGTGTGTAATCAGAGAATTTGTTTCTTTTGTATATCCCTCTGGTAGAAGTTAACTAAATTTTCGACGCCATTAAAGCTTTATTTTTCACATCATGAAGAATATTTGTGCTGATAAAAGCCACTTAATGAAATTGTATGTAATATGTTTTTAGTAAGTAGTAAGAATAAACTTTTCTTGTTTCTGCATGAAATATATTATATACTCATTCATATATAGGAGCTAGGCCCCAGACAAATTGGACAGTTAAGTTACCCAGATTTTGATTTCTTTTTCGGGCCATATGGCGGACTAAATGTGCGAAGAAATCATTTATCATGTAAAACACTTAAATGCTGGATAAAATATAAAAGCATCTTTTAAAGAGCATGCCTGGACTTGACTATAAATTAAGGAAGATAATTAGAGACCAGAAATGACAAGAGCTGGTAATGCCATAGGGATCTGTGGAGCAGGCATTTACTTTAAGGTTGCATACCTATTCCTAATCACCTAGGGTCTGGCCATTAACCAGTGGTGCATCTAGCAAGTAAGAGACAAAATTGCAAGGCCTGAGTAGGGTGAGAATCTGATCAAAAATCTCAAATTAAGTCATGGATATCACACCTACCCAGTAGATGGAGATACGAATGCGTGGGCTTGCTTCTACATACAGTGAAGGGCTTATCCCCAAGAGAATTCTTGTAAAAATATTCTTCATCGGGCAGATGAAAGCTGGAATTCGTTATTGGTATGACAGGCCAAAAATCTTAACAAATGTTCCAGGTAAGTAGTCTTGTGTATAGTGGAAGCCATTCTTCTGTATAGGAAGACATTTTAAGCAGAAGCCTCAATTTCTGCAGATAAAGGTTCAGTTTTCATTAACTAACAATCAAAAATCACTAAGCATGTTGGGAAACAGATCTTAAACTTCAGAATTTAGACTCTTAAAGGGTAGTATTTTGAATTGTAATGGCAGCATCAAATATAAATACATTATATTTAAAGAAAGAAAGAATTGAGTAAGATGATCAGATTTCAGATGCATAATTAAATCTCTGAAAGTGAAAAATACTTGAGATTTAGAACTCCGTGGGCGAACTACAAAGGAGGTGGACGCAGATGGATTAGGAATTGGTGACCTAGAGTTTCTGAGGAAAATAGTTAAGAGGCTGAGGGCCATAGTAGATAAACTTTATTTCACTGTGAGTTTTCTGTATGTTTTAGGTGGAAGTCCTCATTGAGTACATGGTCTGCAGGTATCTTCTCCCACTCTGTAGCTTATTTTTTTCATCTTCTTATGAGGACTCAGAGCAAAAGTTTTTAATTTTGATGATGTTCAGCTGATCAGTTTTTCCTTTTGTGAATTGTGCTTTTGGTGTCAAGTCCAAGAATTCTTTCCCTACATCCTGAGAATTTTATTTTTTTTTCCTGGAAGTGTTTAAATTTTTATATTTTACCTTTAAATTAGTGATGAATTTTGAGTTCATTTCTTTAAAAGATGTGAGATGGGTTTTTGTTTGTTCTTTGCCTACAGAATTCTACTTGCTCCACATTTCCATTTGTTGAAAAAGGTCTTTCCTCTGTTAAATTGCTTTTGTACCTTTGTCCTTTAGCAGTTGGATATACTTGTGTGTGGGTCTGTCTCTGGGTTCTCTGTTTTGGATCTGTGTGTTAACCTCCTGCCGTACCACACAGTCTAGGTGACAGCTGCTGTATACAAAGTCTGGAACCACGTAACTGATTGATTTCGTTTCGTTCCTTTTTTTTTTTTTTTTTAAGATTTTATTTATTTGTTTTGGGGCGCCTGGGTGGCTCAGTGGGTTAAAGCCTCTGCCTTCAGCTTAGGTCATGATCTCAGGGTCTTGGGATCGAGCCCCCCATCAGGCTCTCTCCTCAGCAAGGATCCTGCTTCCTCCTCTCTTTCTGCCTCTCTGCCTGCTTGTGATCTCTCTCTGTGTGTCAAATAAATAAATAAAATCTTTAAAAAAAAAAGATTATTTATTTGTTTAGAGATAGAGAGCATAAGCGGAGGGAAGGTCAGAGGGAGAGGGACAGAGAGAATCTCAATCAGACTCTGCATTGAGTGCAGAGCTTGAGAAGGGGCTCGATCCCAGGACCCTGAGATGATTGATCTTTTTTTCAGAATTGTTTCAGCTCTTCCAATTTCTTTGCTTTTCCTAAAATTTTAGAATGATCTTCCTTTTGCCTACAAAAAAATATCTTACTATGATTTTGGTTAAACTGTGTAAAGAATATGGGGAGAATTGACATCTGTACTATTTTGGGTCTTTGAATACATGCAAGATAGATATGTCTCTTTTTGGTGTTTAATTTCATCATTTGTGTATAGTTTTCAGCATACATACAAATTCTGTATGTTTTGTTAGAATTACACATAAATGTTTCAGTTTTCATTTTCAACCACTGTAAATAGTGTTGTATTTTTAACTGAGAATCCATATATTCATTACTAATACAGTTGATTTTTGTGCGGTTGTCTTGTATCTGTGACCTTGCCGAACTCACTATAAGTTTTTGTGTATGTATGTCATCCTTGTGTTGTCATGTCATATGGTTATAACATAAAATAGGGAAACGGAGACTGTTTTCTTTCTTTTCCAGTCTTGTATGTCCTTTATTTCCTTTTCTTTGACATACTGCATTAACTGGCACTTCTGCCACTGTGCTGATGAATGTGCTTGGTGAGAGCGGACGTCCCTTCCTGGCTCACCATCCCAGGGACCGCGTTCAGTCTCTTACTGCTATCAATTGTTGCTCTAAGTCAGGCTGAGGGAGTTCTCCTCTCCAGGTTTTCCTGTGAGTTTTCACATGAATGCACGTGAAATAATTTAAATACCCTTTCTGCATTAAATCGTCTAATCATGTAGCTTTTCTTTTTTTTAGACTGTTAATGTGATTATATTTTGGTTTTTGAATATTGAGTCTATTTGCATACCTGGAGTGAATCCCATGTGGTTGTGGTATATAATTGTTTTTATATACTGCTGAATTCTTTTTGTTAATATTTCATTAAGGATTCATGAGAGATATTGGTCTATTATTGTCTTTTTCTTATCTATTTCTTGGGGTATAATTGACATAACATTGTTCATTTCGGGTATATTACATAATGTCAATATTTGTGTATGTTGGGAAATGATCACAGTAAGTCTAATTAACATCCATCTTCATACATAGTTAAAAATTTTTTTCTTGTGATTTTTCTTCTTTTTTTTTTCTTTATACTGCCTGTAACTGGTTTTGATGTCAAGGTAAATCTGGCTTTATAAAAGGAATTGGAGAGTTTTCCCTTATATTTTTTGGAAGGTATAGCATAGAATTGGCCTTCAGAGATTGGTAACATTTTCCATTGAAACTCCCTGAATCTACAGATTACTTTTTTAGAAGTTTTGAAATTTTGAATATATTCTTTAGTGGTTAAAGGGCCACTCAAATTACTATTTATTTCAAATCATTTTATCGGATTATTTATTTTGTGTTTTAATGTGTTACATTCAGAACTGGTCCATTTCGTCTAAGTGGCCAAATTTATATGCTTTTGATATCTATAGGTCTATAGTGGCACCTTTTGTTTCATTTCTGACGGTGATTTTTGTATTTTTTTTCTTTGTCATTCTTGCTAGAGACTTGTCCTTTTCATTAACTCTTTTCTGAAGAATCCACTCTTTGTTTCATTGATTTTTCTCTTTTCTGTTTTCAATCTTCATGATTTCTGCTCTTAATTTACTTTCTCCTTCTTGCTTTAGGTTTATTTTGGTCTTCTTTTTCTAGATTCTTAAGATAGGAGCTCAGATTATGCATTGAGATTGGTTTCCTCTTTTCTAATTGCATTTAGTTGTGTGAATTTCCCCCTCAGTAGTGCTTTGTGTCTCAGTGTCCATTAGTTAGTTAGTTAGTGTCCATTAGATCTTGTTGGTTGATGGTGTTGAATTCTTTGTTTGCCAGTGTTGTGTCTAGTTCTGTCCATTTTTGGCAGAGGAGTGTTGAAATTTCTAACAATAATTGTATATTTGTTTGTTTCTCCTTTTCTAGAAGTTTTTGCTTCACATATTTTGCAGTTCTTTTGCTTGGTGCACACACATTTGTTACATCTTCTTGGTGGATCAACTTTTTTTTTTGTTTTGCTTTGTTTTAAGATTTTACTTATTTATTTGACAGAGAGAGAGACAGCACAAGCAGGGGGAGCAGCAGGCAGAGGGAGAAGAAGAATCAGGCTCGCCACTGAGCAAGGAGCCCTACGGTGGGGCTAAATCCCAGAACTCTGGGATCATGACCTGAGCCAAAGGCCGATACTTAACCAACTAGGCCATGCAGGCACCTCAGGATCAACCTTTATTGTAATGTTCCTCTCTGTTCTGATCATTTTCTTTGCTCTGAAATCTATATTAGCTGATAATAATAAGCTGCCCTTCCTTTCTTAATGTTTCTATGATGAGTCACTTTTCATTCTTTTACTTTCAAATCTGCCTATATTATATTTGAAATCTTTTTCTTCTAGATAGCATATCCTCGGGTCATTTTGGTGTTGTGGGTCTTTTTGATCCACTCTTTCAGTCTCTGTCTTCTGATTAATACATGTTGACCACTTACATTTGATAAAATTGTTGATACCTTAAGCTTTAAGTCTGTATTTTGCAGTTCAGAAATTTCCGTTTGGTTCTTTTTTATGTTAGATTTCTTTTCTTGGACTTTCTGTTTCTTCGCTGAGACTTTCTATCTTTTCATTTGTTTTATTTTGTCCATAATTGCTTATTGAAGCAGTTTCAAAATGGCTCCTTTAGCAGTCTGCATCAGATTTTAAAATCTGCAGATTTAAAATCTGCATCATTTTAAACATTTCTTTCCATTTCAGTATTTGCACATATTGGCTCTCTTTTTACATTCTGCTTGACATCTTGGTTGTTGGTATGACAAGTGCTTTTTTTACTGGAACCTGAAAATACTGAGGATTATGTTATGAAACTCCGGATCTTATTTAAACCTTCTATTTTATTTATTTATTTTTTTTTTTTTAAGATTTTATTTATTTATTTGACAGAGAGAGGTCACAAGTAGGCAGAGAGGCAGGCAGAGAGAGAGAGAGAGGAGGAAGCAGGCTCCCTGCTGAGCAGAGAGCCCGATGCGGGACTCGATCCCAGGACCCCGAGATCATGATCTGAGCCGAAGGCAGCGGCTTAACCCACTGAGCCACCCAGGCGCCCTAAACCTTCTATTTTAGCTACCTTTCCCCAGCACCACCTCCAAAGGAGGAGGGAATTCCTCATTGCTGTTGGCAGCCCCCACAAGGCCTCCGCTGACACTGCTCTCAGGCACAGCTCCTTACTACTTGCTGGAGTGGAAGTTCATGCTTTTATGTGGCTTCCACTGATTGCGTGGGAGGTGAGCGGCCTCCCTGCATCCTAGTGATGGTGGACTGTTGAGGTCCTCCTTCAGGCTCTGCTGATGCGGGTGGGCACGGAGCCAGTTTTTTCTTGGTGGTTGAATAAAGAAGAGTGTTTTTCTAAAAGTTTTCTTTCTTCCTCGGCTGCTTGATTTTTGTGGGAGGGAGAGCAGGTTTTTGTTGTTTTTTTTTGTTTTTGTCTACTCCACTGACATTCTGGTTTGCTGATTCCTTCATCTCCAGGTCTGGGATAGGTAGGGCAAAAGAAAACCCAGGAAATGCACCACTAGGTTGTTCCTTAGAGTCTTTCAGATTCTTCCATTTGTATAGCTAATGTCCAGGGCTTTTAGTTGAATTAGCAGGAGACATAGGGAAAAACTACATTTACTTCATCTTCCTGAAAGCAGAAGTTATTTGTCTAATTAAAAAAAAAAAAAAAAGAAAGCAAACCATCTGTCCGCCTCCATCCCACGCTAGTAAAATGTCACTTTTCTCTGCTCTCTTTTAGAACCGAGTTCTTTGGCAGCATTTTTCTATACAGTTGACCCTTGAACAGTGGGGGGAAGTTTTATTGAAACCTGGAATTTTTATGTTCTAAAACTCTGGATCTTACATAAACATTTTGTTTTAGCTAGTTGCCTCCGATACCACCTTGGCAGAACTTGGAGGGAAGTCCTCATCACTGTTAGCAGGCGTGGGAGTTCCTGCAGAGAGACATCCGTGTGTAACTTCTGACTTCCCTGAAACTTCACTGACTAATAGCCTTCTGGCTGTTGGAAGTTGATTGGAAGCCTCAGCCATAACATAAGCAGTCAAATAGCACATACTTTTTTTTGTTGAAGATGTATATACTATATTCTTGCAATAAAGTAAACTAGAGGAGTAGAGAAAAGAATATGTTCTTAAACAGATTCCATGTGTAAGTTGACCCACACGGTTCAGAAATCTGTTGTTTGAGCGTCACCTTTACTTATTTTCTCCAGCCCCTTCCTCTCAGTCTCTTAAACCTGGTAAGCCTCCCACCCTTCCAGTCCTCTGGAACCACCTTGTTGAGGCACCATTTATAAGTGGGTAAAGTAATATCCATCAGAACTGTGGCCAAAGCTAAAATTGTACTTAGAGGAAGGTCTGTAGCCTTAATTGTACTTTAAAAGAGAAAGAAGCTTTCAATCGAGAACCAGTCTAATTTAAGAAGTTAGAGAAAGGATCAACCTGAAGAAAAAGAGATGAAAGATGTACAGACATTAGTAAGAGAGAAAGCAAAGCTGCAGTTGAGAAAATTAGGAAGTTCTGGCAAGATGATTAAGAAAAACAAAAAAGCAAAAATAAATAGTAATGCATATTAGAAAATGTTATAAATTTAGTCATCTGTAAATAAAATTATATGTGAAATAAATTATCAAAAAACTTTGTCAATGATCAGTTGATTCAAAAAGAAGTAGAAAATCTGAATGATCCAAAACCATTAAAAACGATGATTGAGTTGTTAAAAATTCCTTCCTTCAGTGAAAAGACCCAGGTGGTTTTTCAGCTGATTTTGGATAAATGCTAAGTCTAGTATTCAGTACACTTTTTCAGAAAACAAAAAAAAAAGAGGGGGGAGGGCGCCTGGGTGGCTCAGTGGGTTAAGCCGCTGCCTTCGGCTCATGTCATGATCTCAGGGTCCTAGGATCGAGTCCCGCATCGGGCTCTCTGCTCGGCAGGGAGTCTGCTTCCTCCTCTCTCTCTGCCTGCCTCTGCCTACTTGTGATCTCTCTCTGTCAAATAAGTAAATAAAATCTTAAAAAAAAAAAAAGAGGGGAGATTAATTGTCATTTAGGTTTTCTGGGGCTTCTGCTATGAGCTTGTTATCAAAATTAGTAGAGTGTGAAAGAATGAAATTGACAAGCCTGTCTCTTTTATGAACATAGCCAAAAATCTAGCAATGTATGAAATAGGTAAATTACCCAGTTTGGCTTATTCCAGGAATGCAAGGTTTAATCAACATTAGAAATGTATCTAAAATATCTACACGTTAATAAAATTATGAGTTACATGTCACACTGTCGATTTAGAATAGTGAAGGTCTTTGTTAAATCTGAGAATGCTAGGTGTCTGCTACATGATGAGTACTAAAACTCAGTTTTGAGTGGGAAGACTGTGGGTCACAGTAGATGGCACACTAGTTCAATGGAAGGGAGTCCTATCTGTCAGCCATGGCGAAATGTGAGTTAGGTGTCGGTGAGTGGTATTTTGTGAAACTTGGTGGGAACACCTTGCAGGTAGAGGCAGTACTGAGAGTTAGAGCACAGCTGTGGCACCTGGGTGGGGTCGGTGAGCTAGAGCTCGAGCTCCACGGCGATGAGATGCATTGTACGTCATTCGTGAACGGCGGCCTCTGCGTTGCTTCTTGCTCAGCCATGGTGCGTGTCTCAGCCCAGTGAGTCAGGACACCAGTGAAGGTCTTTGAACATTCTGTTGGCCTTTTTTATGTTTCATGTCTGATCTTTAGAAATAACATGGAAACTTGTTTGCACTCTTCTGCCTACGTATCTTATCTGAGGTCAGGTGCTGCCACTATTTACCTTGATTTTTGTCACTAAAAATGAAGGAATCTGAATTTATGACGGAAGCACTAATATAATGTGTTACTTTTCTCTGTGTTATATTCCTAAACTTCTAAAACCACTCATGGCTTATCTCTTTTCACCAAGCTGGTGTGTGAGAACTTTCCAGTGAAAAATGTGACAGAGGCCAGATTCATTCCTTTGTTCTGCCACCTTTTGAACTTCACAAGTGGTGAAAGCACGTTTTAATACACCTCTTCTTAAGAGAGACTTGTGATTTTACTGGAGTTTTTGATTGAGTTGTATTTTTTTAAAGGAAAGTCATTGAACTGAACTTGCACTGATTGTCACGTTTTCTCGTTTTTTCCTTTTTGTTTTTTTTATTCTACTGGTACATACAGGGCAACAAGTTTGTTAGTAATTCTACATTTGTGAATCAGAATTTTTAAACATAGGTTAATTTCATAAATGCACTCACTTTTCTCTTAAAGCATTTCTTCTAACCCCCTAAAGATACTTTTATTTACTTTTCTGGATTATGTAATGTATTTGGCTTTTTTAATTTAAGGTGTGACTGCACAGAAAAGTTACAGAACAAATTTGACTTTTTGCGCTCACAGTTGAATGATATTTCTTCGTTTAAGAATATCTACAGATATGCCTTTGATTTTGCAAGGGTAGGTGGAATTTCCATGTTTTGTAATTTTCACATTTTTTAAATCTTGAAACCACACTCAGGAGAATTTTTCCTTATGTTTTAGGATAAAGATCAGAGAAGCCTTGATATTGATACTGCAAAGTCTATGCTAGCTCTTCTGCTTGGAAGGACATGGCCATTGTTCTCAGTATTTTACCAGTACCTGGAGGTATGTATATTCTTTATTTTTTTGAAAATATTAACCTAATGAATATTAAATTTTAATTTTTATTTTAAAGCTTAATCTGATTGAAAATACACCTTTAATGGAGGAAAAACAGATTTTTAAATACTTAGGCTTTTAAAAAAATCTGCTTAAGTAGTAAAAAGTTTCCATTAAAATATGTACATATATGTTGTCATTTTTAGACACAAGTTCATGTTCATTAATACAGTCTGTACATGAGATACTTGTATTCCAGCCCTGCATCCCTCTCATAAAAAAATGTAACCTTTAAGAAATAAATTTTAGCAAAAATGTGCTTTATGCAGAATTGGTTTCTTGGGCTTTTGGCAGAAGAGATTTGATGCTGGTATACAAATATCAAGCTTCTAAACCTTTTTTTTTTTTTTTTTTTTTAAGATTTTATTTATTTATTTGTCAGAGATAGGGTGCACAAGCATGGGGGAGGTGGGCTGAGGGAGAAGCAGACTCCATGTTGAGCAAGGAGCCTGATGCCACTGGACTTGATCCCAGGATCCTGGGATCATGACGTGAGTGGAAGACAGACGCTTAACCAACTCAGCCACCCAGACAATCCCATCAGGTTTCTTTAATATAAGATCTGGGGCTGAAATCCTACATAAGGGAACCAGTTGTAGTAATAATAAAACTTTATTTTTCACTTAGGTTCAATCCAATTAATTAGAATAAAATATTTTATGTTCACAAATATGAGAATGGCTATAATCCTGTACTTCAGTGTACTGATGAGTGAGTGATGTATGCTGAGTTCATGGAGAAGATATTCATTTAGAAGGTTTAGCATAACACCCATTGCCAACAGTGGTTCTGAGAATACTTTTATTCTTTCACCGCTTTCTTTGGTTTTCTATCTGTTTTTGTGTCTTTTCTATTTTAGGTTTTTCAGTATGGCTTGCTCACCATTTCTTGAGTACAGATGCTTTTTGTTTTTGCTTTGATTTTTCATAAAGCTGATTATCATAGCAAATTCCTCAGAATAATTTTGTTTAAAGCGTCTGATAAGAAGCAATGGTACAAGGTGCCTGGATGGCTCAGTTGGTTAAGCTTTTCCCTTTGGCTCATGTCATGGTCCCAGGGTTCTGGGATTGAGTCCTGCATCCAGCTCCTTGCACAGTGGGGAGCCTGCCTCTCCCTCTGCCTCTGCTCTTCCTTGCTTGTGCTCTCTCTGTCTCTGACAACTAAATAAATAAAATCTTAAAGAAAAAGAAAAAGAATAATAAGAAAAAGACTTAAGTGAGTGGGTTTCACGTGTGCTTAAATCTTTAAACATAATAAAGTGGATGTAATGAAGGCTAGTAAAGTAGATGTTGATAGATGTTATCCATCTTCCTCCTATTAGTAGTTTTGGGCAAAAATAAATAGGACTGAGTGTAAAAATACTCACCTCTCAAGGGAGCTGAGAGAAGTAAATATTTTCAGTACTCGTTATGTGGAGGGTGTTCGACCTGCAGTGCTTCTTTAGTTCTTTGTAACACTGTTTTGAATTATGTCTTATCCCCCTTCAGTAAATGAAGAAGCAGGCTCTGTTGTTAAATAATGCTCCCAGGGTCACCCAAGTAAGTGGAGAAGTGGGGTTAGAACCAAAGCCAGTACTCTTTGCACTGCCTGCAAAGATGCCAACTTCAAAATGTGGCTGAACAGTAAACCTCAGTGAAGACGGGGTGTTGTGGGAGGCAGCAGGAGGGGCAGGCTGTCGATCTTGAGCTCATTGTGGTTCCAAAGTATGTTCCCAAGGAGACTCGAGTTTTACACTTACTGGATGTTCCTGTTATTTATCTAAAATGAAGGAAAGATAAAGGAAAACCTCACTTGGGTAATGTTAACATGTAAATATCCCTGAGATTTGTCTTAGAAGCACGCGTAATTTAAAGAGGAATAAGTGTTTTAAGAAAGACCAAATCACAAAAAATGTTATAACTAGATTTATCAAAGTCAGTTCCTAATAAATAATGCTTGTTCTGTATTCAAAATATTTACGTCATTTTCTACAGCAATCAAAG